>NC_069078.1:27000307-27335589 GCF_025698485.1 Gossypium arboreum | reverse complement strand
AAATTTATTATGAATTTTTAAAGTCAGAACAGGGGATCCAGAAATCACTCTGGCCCTATTTCGTAAAAGTTTAAATATCTCATAAAATATAATTTATATTCCTGTTTTGTTCAATCCATATGAAAATAGACTCATTAAGATTCACTTTCATAACTTACTAATCATTTAGTTCTATTTATACTATTTTTAGTGATTTTTCAAATTCATGTCATTGCTGCAGCAACATTCTGTTTTAAGGCAAGTTTCATCTTTCCATGAATTTTTATGAACTAGATAACCTGTTAAACTTCCATGATACCAAACATGATCTAAATTAGCCATCACCATGACTTATCAATATCAAACATTTTCTCAACCAAACATGGCCATATCATAAAATTATTTACACAAAATAGGTATAGTGCTATACATGCCATACTTAAGTAGTTGTACAAGCCATTTACCAAGATTAAAGTCCTTTGGATTGTGTGATCGAACCTTCGACCCGTCCCGATTCCCAAGCTGGCTTGTTCAAAACTACAGTAAATAAAGAGGAGGGAGTAAGCATAAATGCTTAGGAAGTTCATATGCAAATAACAAGTAACATAACAATACAAATATACCAAACAACTTTAGCATGGTATCACCAAAACAAATATCACATTTCTAAACATCATTCATCATCTTACCACCTTATTGTTGTTGTATCTATTTTCAACCCGAGGGTTAAGAACATACCTGTCCAAAGTGTCCATTTCACAGCACTTACCAAAAGGTCACTTGCATCTTAAGTGTTCTTCCATTTCACTAGAAATTTCACCTGTTGAACACATCGGAATACAACTCGGATACACGGATAATTTGCACATAAGTGCCTCATATGTAATCAAGAAATCATGTAACCCGCCCCTAAGTGAACTCGGACTCAAATCAACGAGCTCGGGCGTTCGCATCCATAAGTGAACTCGGACTCAACTCAATGAGTTCGGATGGCTAGTTACATTTCACGAACTCGGACTCAACTCAACGAGCTCGGACATTCGCATCCATAAGTGAACTCGGACTCAACTCCACGAGTTCGGATGCTCAACCATCCTAGTGACATGTCACTTGTATCCTAATCTATTCCTAAGGTTCAAACGGGCTTTTTCCCTCGATCTCACATTTGCTGTCTTCCATGGAATATCGGAACCAATACTCGGTAGCAATTCATATTTATCAAGTAGTAAACATAATTTGCATATTACTCAACATTAACCACAAAGCATAATATTTCACGATTAAAAATCAGCATATCATATAATTAACATTAATAACTTAAAAATAACATTTATGCTACATTATTTACACATGAACTTACCTTGGTACCAAAATATAAAGATTTTGCAATTTAGTCCACAATCTTTTCTTTTCCTCGATCACGACTTGAATCTCGTTTTTCTTGATCTATAATACCAAATTAATCTTATTTAATACATTCATTTATCAAAACAGCATTTAATACAAACTTTAAAAAAAATTACACTTTTTCCCCTAAACTTTTGCAAAAGTACACTTTTGCCCCTAGGTTCGGGAATTAAACTTTATTCCTTATTCTTATGTTTTATAACATGCTGATCACTTTTCCCTTCTATGGCAACATCAAATTCTCTCTCTAACATATACTTGTGACTATTAGGTATTTTTGCCGATTAAGCCCTTTTACTCGTTTTCACTCAAAACCGAGTAGCACAAGTTGTCTAACATAATTTAAAACCTCATATTCTATCATAAAACATCAAAATACACAAATTTCACCTATGGGTATTTTTCAAACTATAAACCCTAGGTTGAATTATTGCTAACATAAGCTTAATCGAGCTACCGGGATTCCAAAAACGTAAAGAACATTAAAAACGGGGCTTGGGATCACTTAGTATGGAGCTTGGAAGCTTGAAACATACCCTAGCTATGGAGAACCCTTGAAATTTCGGCCTAATGAAGAAGACGGAAAAAAATTGGCTTTTAATTTTGTTTTTAATTCATTTTAATAACTAAATGACCGAAATACGCTTACTACTAAACTTTCCAAAAATTCCTTCCATGTCCTAATTTTGTCCATGAACTTAAAATTGGTCAAATTGCTATTTAAGACCTCCTCACTAATATTCCAAAACAATTTCATACTAAAAACTTCTAGAATGCAAGTTTTGCAACTTATTCGATTTAGTCCCTACTTTCAATTTAAGCACTTTAGGCATAGAATTTCATCACGAAATTTTCACACAATCATGCAATCATATCATAAACACCAAAATCATTGTAAAATAATTATTTCTATCTCGGATTTGTGGTCACAAAACCACTATTCGATTAAGCCCTAATTCAGATATTACAACTCTCCCCCTTTTAAGGATTTTCGTCCTCGAAAATCTTACCGGTAAACAGGTGTGGGTATTGGTTTCTCATAGTTTCTTCAGGTTCCCATGTAGTCTCTTCTACCCCATGCTTTTTGCACAACACTTTTACAAGTGCAACACTTTTATTTCTTAGTTGTTTGACTTCTCGAGCTAAAATCTTAATCGGTTCTTCTTCATAAGTCATATCCGGTCGCAGTTCAATTTCTGTCGGTGAAATTATATGTGAAGGATACAAACGATACCGACGTAACATAGATACGTGAAACACATCATGAATCTTTTCTAATTCGGGTGGTAACGCTAGCCGATATGCTACCGGTCCAATTTTTTCAATTATTTCATACGGTCCAATAAAACGCGGACTTAACTTGCCCTTTCGTCCAAATCTAAGGACTTTCTTCCATGGAGACACTTTCAAAATACCTTATCACCAACTTGAAACTCCATTTCCTTTCGTTTCAAATCCGCATAAGATTTCGCATCTATCTGAAGCGACTTTCAAACAATCTCGAATCACTTTCACCTTTTCTTCGGTTTCTTTTATTAAATCAACTCAGAATCTGATTTTCCTTGAGTTCACCCAAATACAATGGCGTTCGACATTTACGACCATATAATGCTTCATAAGGTGCCATCTTCAAACTCGTCGATAACTATTATTATAAGCAAATTCTACCAATGGTAAGTACCTTTCCCAACCATCTTGAAATTCCAATACGCAACATCGAGCATGTCTTCAAGAATCAATTACTCTCTCGATTGTCCATCGGTTTGTGGATGAAAGCAAGTCTTTGAAATTTAACTTTGTACCTAATGCTTCTTGCAACTTTTGCCAAAACCGTGAGGTTAACCTCGGATCTCTATCCGAAATGATTGACAAAGGTATCCCATGAAGTCTAACAATTTCTGGATATACAATTTAGCCAACTTATTAAGAGAATAATCAGACGCATCGGAATAAAATGAGCCGATTCAATCGATCATCAACTATTGCCCAAATCGCATTTTTCTTCCCCGAGTTAACGGCAACCCCGATATAAAATCCATAGTAATCCTATCCCATTTCCATTCAGAACCATAATAGGTGAAGTAATCCCAAGGTACTTGGTGTTCAACTTTCACTTGTTGGCAAACTAAGCACTTTGATACAAACTCGAAATATCTCTTTTCATTCCACTCCACCAAGACATTTTCTTCAAGTCATTATACATCTTCGTCTCGCCGGATGAACCGCTAAACAACCATTATGTGCTTCATGCAAAATCTTTTGAATCAACTCATCATTTTTCGATACACAAATCCGATTTTAAACATCAAACAACTATCGAACCGATTAAAAATCTAATCCGTGACGACTTCACACTGTTTTCTTTTGGCTAGCAAATCTTGATCATTTTTTTGAGCTTCAGAAATCTCTTGTAAAAACATCGGTCTTATTCTTAACTCTGCTAGAATCGAACCGTCATCTGAAATTTTCAACTGAGTGTTCATAACTCTCAAAGCAAACAACAACTTTCTGCTTAAAGCATCGACAACCACATTCGCTTTTCCCGGATGATAATCGATAACAAGCTCGTAATCTTTCAATAACTCCAACCATCTTCCCTGTCTCAAATTCAAATCTTTTTGTGACATCAAGTATTTAAGACTTTTGTGATCGGTATATACTCGGCACTTTTCACCATACAAATAATGTCGCCAAATCCTCAAAGCAAACACCACTGCAGCCAATTCCAAATCGTGAGTAGGATAATTCTTCTCATGAGGTTTTAACTGTCTCAAAGCATAAGCCACCACTTTTCCTTCTTGCATGAGTACACACCCCAAACCATTTAGAGAAGCATCACTATACACCACAAATTCTTTACCTGATTCGGGTTGTATCAACACTGGTGCTTCAGTTAATAACTTTTTCAATTCTTCGAAACTCTGTTGACATTCTTCCGTCCATTCAAATTTAACATCCTTTCGGAGTAGTCTAGTCATAGGAGCAGCAATTATAGAAAATCCATTTACGAACCACCGATAATACCCAGCTAGCCCCAAGAAACTTCTAACTTCAGTTACGTTTTTCGGTGGTTTCCAATCAACAATGGCTGAAATTTTACTAGGATCAACCCGTATACCATCACCTGAAACAATATGACCCAAAAATCCAACTTCCCGGAGCCAAAATTCACTTTTACTAAACTTAGCATACAGCTGCTTATCTCTCAAAGTTTGCAAAACTATCCTCAAATGCTCAGCATGCTCTGTCTCATCTTTTGAATAAATTAAAATATCATCTATAAACACCACAACAAATCTGTTCAGGTATGGCCGAAATATGCAATTCATTAAATCCATAAACATAGTAGGAGCATTTGTCAACCCAAATGGCATAACTAAAAATTCATAATGACCATACCTTGTTCTAAAAGCAGTTTTAGGCACATCTGACTCTTTCACTCGCGGTGATAATACCCAGGATCTCAAGTCAATCTTTGAAAACCATGTCGCTCCTTTTAGCCGATCAAACAAATCATCAATTCTCGCAATGGATACTTGTTTTTGATTGTCACCTTGTTTAACTGCCGATAATCAACACATAATCTCATAGAACCATCCTTCTTTTCACAAATAACACAGAGCACCCCAAGGTGAAAAACTTCGGTCTCACAAAGCCTTTATCACCAACCCTTGCAATCTGCGACTTTAATTCTTTCAACTCCGTTGGTGCCATTCTATATGGAGCAATAGAGATCGGAGTCGTTCGGTATTAAATCAATACCAAATTCTACTTCCCGACCGGAGGCAAACCCGCAATTCTTCCGAAATACGTCGACAAATTCACACACAACCCAAGACTGATTCAACTTTCTTTTCAACTTCTTTTGTATTAATTACATACGCCAAATCAGCTTCATAACCCTTTCTCAAATATCTACGAGCCGACATCAAGAAATCATACTAGATAATGCCTCGATTTGTCCGGCTCAACCCGCAGAATTTCACCACTTTCACACTTTAATTCTATAACCTTTTCTTTGCAATTTATTATAGCATCATGCAATGTCAACCAATCCATACCCAAAATAACATCAAATTCATCAAACGGCAACAACATCAAGTCGGTAGGAAAGTAATGACCGAATCATTAAAGGGCATTTCTTGCTTACTTTATCAACTATCACGCATTTGCCTAACGGGTTCGACACTCTAATCATAAATTCGTGTTCTCAACAGGTATATTCATACTAAACACCGTTTAATGCATACGTATGAATGAGTAGAACCAGATCAATTAAAGCAATAACATTAATATCATAAAGAGAAAATGTACCAGTAATCACATCGGGTGAGGAAGCATCTTCACGCTTTAATAGCATAAGTTCTAGCCAAGCTCTTCCCTCGATCTAATCATTGCATCTCGGCTACATTCTTCCGCTTGTTTCACTTCCACTTTTCTGGATACCTTCCCTCGAGTTTGCACCATTAGCTTTTACACTCAAATTTTTCTTTCTCGCTCTCTCAAGCGCTCTAATAAAATGATCCGGAGAACCACATCGAAAACATTCATTTGCTCTTGCGGACCAAAATGATTTCTACCACATCGTTGGCACTCGGGTTTAACAAATCTTGAGTTCCCTACACTAGATGCGTATTTCGAGATTTAAGACCCACATTCTGCTTCTTAAAATTTCCATATGATTGCCCAATGAAACTTGGGAACGAGGATTCATATTTCTTGACTTTTCGGGTTGCTGTGAAGGTGCCTTACTCATTGGCCTTTTCTTCCAATTTCGTGTCTCACCCTCTACCTTCCTCTTCTCTTTAAGTAGTTCTTCAGCCTTACAAGCTAGATCAACTAGGACTACCATTTCTTTCAGTTCAAAGATCCCGACAAATACTTTAATGTCTTCGTTGAGCCCGTCTTCAAATCGTCGGCACATCTTGGCTTCTGTAGGAACATATTCCCTGGTATACTTACTTAATCGAACAAACTCTCTTTCATATTCTGAGACTGTCATATTACCTTGCTTCAGCTCAAGAAACTCTTTACATTTCTGATCAATAAATCTTTCACTAATATATTTCTTCTGAAACTCTTCTTGTAAGAATTCCCAGGTTACCCTCTCTTTCGATACCACTGAAATCAAAGTCTTCCACCAATTATAGGCTGAATCTCTCAACAAAGATGTAGCACATTTCAAACATTCTTCAGGTGTACAAGATAATTCATCAAATACCCGGATAGAATTTTCAAGCCAGAACTCTACTTTCTCTGCATCATCATCAATATTTGCTCTAAATTCTTCAGCCTCTTGTTTATAAATTCTATCAACGGGGGTTCTGTGAAATTTTATCATATCCACTCCTTGAGGCATTGGAGGTATAGGTTGAGGAATTGGGGGAGGTGGGGGAGGTCATACATTTGGGTTCGTCTGAACGAACTCAATGTACCATGCACTCATCATTTGGAGAAAGGCTTCCGATCCCTTTCTCCTCCTCCCCGACCAACAATGGGAGGTGGGTTTTCACACGCCCCTTCACCCGAGCTGGTGCATTACTCTCTACTTCATCTGCCACAGCTGGATCGGGATCCATTTACTATATAAAAATTCATTTAAAAAGGTCAGAAGTCATCACACTATCACAATTCATACATATGGCATGTATAGCAAAATCCGTACATACAACACGTCGTTCAAGAACCGACTAAACCTGCTCTGATACCGCTAAATGTAACGCCCCCACGCCCGAGACCATCACCGGAGTCGAGCTTGAGGGGTTATCGAACATAATTTATCAATTTAAGAACTTCAAATCATTTGTTTCTACATTCACAGCTTTCTAGCTACTCGCGTCACAGTTATAAGAAAAATCATATCTCGAGTTACGAAACTTAAAATCAAGATCCGTAAATTTTTCCTGAATCTAGACTCATATATCTATTTACTAATTTTTTCCTAGAATTTTTTTATTGGGCAATTTAGTACAGTTTATTAATTAAAGTATCCCCTGTTTCAAGGTTCTGACCTCTGTGTATTACGAATCAGATATATCTCTATACAAAATTTCAATGACTATGAGGTTTGTTTCTATTAAAACTAGACTCAATAAGGAATTTTTACATATAAATAACAACTTCTAATTATTTTAGTAAAATTTATTATGAATTTTTAAAGTTAGAACAGGGGATCTAGAAATCACTCTGGCCCTGTTTTGCAAAAGTTTAAATATCTCATAAAATATAATTTCTATTAGTGTTTTGTTCAATCCATATGAAAATAGACTCATTAGGCTTAAATTTCATAACTTACTCATCATTTAGTTCTATTTATACTATTTTAGTGATTTTTCAAATTCATGTCATTGCTGCAGAACATTCATTTTAAGGCAAGTTTCATCTTTCCATGAATTTTTATGAACTAGATAACTGTTAAACTTCCATGATATCAAACATGATCTAAATTAGCCATCACCATGACTTATCAATATCAAACATTTTCTCAACCAAACGTGGCCATATCATAAAATTATTTACACAAAATAGGTATATTGATATACATGCCATACTTAAGTAGTTGTACAAGCCATTTACCAAGATAAAAGTCCTTTGGATAGTGTGATCGAACCTTCGACCCGTCCCGATTCCCGAGCTAGCTTGTTCAAAACTACAGTAAATAAAGAGGACGGAGTAGGCATAAATGCTTAGGAAGTTCATATGCAAATAACAAGTAACATAACAATACAAATATACCAAACAACTTTAGCATGGTATCACCAAAACATATATCACATTTCTAAACATCATTCATCATCTTACCACCTTATCGTTGTTGTATCTATTTTCAACCCGAGGGTTAAGAACATACCTGTCCAAAGTGTCCATTTCACAACACTTACCAAAATGTCACTTGCATCTTAAGTGTTCTTCAATTTCACTAGAAATTTCACTCGTTGAACACATCGGAATACAACTCGGATACACGGATAATTTGCACATAAGTGCCTCATATGTAATCAAGAAATCATGTAACCCGCCCCTAAGTGAACTCGGACTCAACTTAACGAGCTCGGGCGTTTGCATCCATAAGTGAACTCGGACTCAACTCAATGAGTTCGGATGGCTAGTTACATTTCACGAACTCGGACTCAACTCAACGAGCTCGGACATTCGCATCCATAAGTGAACTCGGACTCAACTCCACGAGTTCGGATGCTCAACCATCCTAGTGACATGTCACTTGTATCCTAATCTATTCCTAAGGTTCAAACGGGCTTTTTCCCTCGATCTCACATTTGCCGTCTTCCATGGAATATCGGAACCGATACTCGGTAGCAATTCATATTTATCAAGTAGTAAACATAATTTGCATATTACTCAACATTAACCACAAAGCATAATATTTCACGATTAAAAATCAGCATATCATATAATTAACATTAATAACTTAAAAATAACATTTATGCTACATTATTTACACATGAACTTACCTTGGTACCAAAATATAAAGATTTTGCAATTTAGTCCACAATCTTTTCTTTTCCTCGATCACGACTTGAATCTCGTTTTTCTTGATCTATAATACCACATTAATCTTATTTAATACATACATTTATCAAAACAGCATTTAATACGAAATTTACAAAAAATTACACTTTTGCCCCTAAACTTTTGCATAATTACACTTTTGCCCATAGGTTCGGGAATTAAACTTTATTCCTTATTCTTATGTTTTATAACATGCTGATCACTTTTCCCTTCTATGGCAACATCAAATTCTCTCTCTAACATATACTTGTGACTATTAGGTATTTTTGCCAATTAAGCCCTTTTACTCGTTTTCACTCAAAACCGAGTAGCACAAGTTGTCTAACATAATTTAAAACCTCATATTCTATCATAAAACATCAAAATACACAAATTTCACCTATGGGTATTTTTCCAAATATAAACCCTAGGTTGAATTATTGCTAACATAAGCTTAATCGAGCTATCGGGATTCCAAAAACGTAAAGAACATTAAAAACGGGGCTTGGAATCACTTACTATGGTGCTTGGAAGCTTGAAACAAACCCTAGCTATGGAGAACCCTTAAAATTTCGGCCTAATGAAGAAGATGGACAAAAATTGGCTTTAATTTTGTTTTTAATCCATTTTAATAATTAAATGACAAAAATACCCTTACTAAACTTTCCAAAAATTCCTTCCATGTCCTAATTTTGTCCATGAACTTAAAATTGGTCAAATTTCTATTTAAGACCTCCTCATTAATATTCCAAAACAATTTCATACTAAAAACTTCTAGAATGCAAGTTTTGCAACTTATTCGATTTAGTCCCTACATTCAATTTAAGCACTTTAGGCATAGAATTTCATCACGAAATTTTCACACAATCATGAAATCATAAAAACCAAAATCATTGTAAAATAATTATTTCTATCTCGGATTTGTGGTCACAAAACCACTATTCCGATTAAGCCCTAATTCAGGATATTACACCTGAGACATTGAGACAGGGAGATGAGGCTCGGGATGCCTTTCTCCAAATGATGAACAATTGGTATACTGAGTTTATTCGAGCAAATCCAAATGCTCAACCTCCTCCATCCCCTCCCATACCTCAGACGATTCCTGTAGTTGCTCAAGGCATAGTTTTGGTAAGAATGAATAAGCCTCCGGTTGACAAGATTCGAAAACAAGGGGCCGAAGAGTTTAGAGTAAAGATCAATGATGATCCCGAGAAAGCGAAGTTCTGGCTTGAAAATTCTACCCGTGTATTTGATGAGCTCTCATGTACACCTGAGGAGTGCTTAAAGTGTGCTGTATCACTTTTGAGATATTCGGCCTACCACTGGTGGAAGACTTTGGTAGCAGTGGTGCCAAAAGAAAGAGTTACTTGGGATTTCTTCCAGGAAGAATTCAGAAAGAAATACATAAGTCAGCAATTTATTGATCAAAACAGAAGGAGTTCCTTGAATTGAAGCAGGGCAAGATGTTTGTGGCAGAGTATCAACACGAATTTGTAAGACTCAGCAAGTATGCCTAGGAATGTGTGTCCACCGAGGCCATTATGTACAAAAGGTTTGAGGATGGGCTAAATGAGGACATTAAAGTGCTTGTGGGAATTTTGGAGTTGAAAGAATTTGTAGTATTGGTTGATCGAGCTCTTAAAGCTGAAGAATTGAACAAAAAAAGAAGAAAAGCTGCTATTGAGGCTCGAGATGCCAGAAAAAGGCCGATAAGCAAGTCATTTCAATCTCAATCAAAGAGGTCCAAATAGACAAACCCTCGAATGACAGTTTCAATTGGGGATTCACACAGAGATCGTGGTAGAGCATATTCGGGGTCTAAAGCTCAAGCTACTTCGGTGGCAAGTGTGGGTAGTGTGCGACCTAGAAAGCCCGAGTGTCAGCAATGTGGCAGGCAACATTATGGTGAGTGTTGGGGAACGAGCGAGCTTGTTTCAGGTGCGGTTCTCGCGAGCATTTTATTAGAGACTTTCAGGAGAAAGTTAAAGAAGAAAGATTTCAGAATGCTAGACAGAATACCACCGCTAGCAGAGGTAAACCACCGAGAAATACTGGAGGTGGGACTAGCAGTAAAACTACGATGAAAGATTCTGCGGCGAGATCAGAAGCCAGAGCTCTTGCTAGAGCTTATGCTATACGTGCCCGAGAGGATGCATCATCTCCCAATGTCATTACTGGTACATTTTCTCTCTACGATACTATTCTTATTGCATTGATTGATCCCGGGTCCACTCATTCCTATATTTGCATGAATTTAGTATCTAATAAAAAGTTGCCTGTTGAGTTTATTGAGTTTACGATTAAAGTGTCGAACCCCTTAGGCCAATATGTGCTAGTTGATAAGGTTTGAATAGAATTGCCCATTAATGATTCAAGGTCACTGTTTTCTGGCTAATATGATGCTGTTACCATTTGATGAGTTTGACGTTATTTTGGGAATGGACTGGTTGACATTGTATGATGCCAAGGTAGATTGTAAAGAAAAAACACTAGAGTTGAAATGTAAAAATGGAAAAATTCTGTGGGTTGAAACAGATGAATCAATAAATTGCCTATGGTGATTTCGCACATGTCTGCACAGAAATACATGAGGAAAGGATGTGAAGCTTATCTGGCTTATGTAATGAATACTGAGTTGCCTCAACTGAAGTTTGAATCAGTACCGATAGTCTGTGAATTTCTAGAGGAATTGCCTGGGTTGCCTCCGAACAGAGAGATAGAGTTTGCCATTGATTTGTTGCCGGGTACTGCACCGATCTCGATTGCTCCATATAAAATGGCTCTGATTGAATTAAAAGAATTGAAGGCTCAGTTGCAAGAGTTAACAGATAAGGGATTTGTGAGACCGAGTTTCTCTCCCTGGGGTGCTCCTGTATTGTTCGTAAAGAAGAAAGATGGTTCAATGAGGCTTTGCATTGATTACCGTCAGCTTAATAAGGTGACTATAAAGAACAAGTATGCATTGCCGAGGATTGATGATTTATTCGATCAGTTAAAGGGGGCCATAATGTTTTCAAAGATCGATTTGAGGTCTGGTTACTACCAGTTGAGAGTTAAGGAGTCAAATGTGCCGAAAACCGCCTTTAGGACAAGGTATGGACATTATGAGTTTCTTATGATGCCTTTCGGCTTAACAAATTCTCCAGCTATATTTATGGACTTGATGAACCGGATCTTTCGGCCATATTTGGATAAGTTTGTAGTAGTGTTTATAGATGACATTCTAATTTATTCTCGGGATGAGTCTAAACATGCCGAACACTTGAGAACCATATTGCAGATCTTGAGAGAAAAGAAACTATTGGCTAAGTTTAGTAAAAGTGAGTTCTGGCTTCGTGAAGTTGGATTTTTGGGACATATAGTCTCAGGTGATGGAATTTGGGTGCATCCGAGCAAGATTTCCGCGATCGTTGATTGGAAACCGCCAAAGAATGTATCCGAGGTTAAAAGCTTTTTAGGCTTTGCCGGGTATTATAAACGTTTTGTTGAGGGATTTTCGATGATTGACTCTCCTATGACTAAGTTGTTGCAAAAGAATGTTAAGTTTGAATAGACTGATAAATGTCGTGAGTTTTGAAAAGTTGAAAGCACGATTGATGAAGCACCAATTTTAGTACAAACTTGAGCCGGGAAGGAGTTCGTAATTTATAGTGATGCATCATTGACAGGCCTTGGATGTGTGTTGATACAAGAGGGTAAAGTGGTAGCTTATGCTTTGAGACAGTTAAAACCGCATGAGAAGAACTATCCGACACATGATTTGGAATTGGTCGCTATTGTCTTTGCCTTGAAGATTTGGCGACATTATTTGTATGGTGAAAAATGCCGAATTTTTACTGATCACAAAAGTTTGAAGTATTTGATGAATCAAAAGGATTTGAATCTGTGACAGCGGAGATGGCTTGAATTATTAAAGGATTATAAGCTAGTCATTGATTATCATCCGGGAAAAGCAAATGTAGTTGCTGACGCCTTGAGCAAGAAATCTCTTTTTACTTTGAGAACCATGAATACGGGGTTAGCATTGTCTAATGATGGGTCAATCTTAGCAGAAATGAGGGCTAAACCGTTATTTCTTCAGCTGATTTGTGATGCTCAAAAGAACGATAGTGAGTTGCGAACCAAGAGAACTCAATGCGAATCAGGTTACGACTTAGATTTTCGAGTTGGACCAGATGACTGTTTGATGTTTCGAGATAGGATATGTGTACCGAAAAACGATGAATTGATTCAGAAAATATTACATGAGGCGACAATTGGTCGTTTGTCGATTCACCCCGGTAGCACAAAAATGTATAATGATTTAAAGAAGTTTATTGGTGGCCAGGTATGAAAAGGGACATTTCTGAATTTGTAACCAAGTGTTTGATCTGACAACAAGTAAAAGCTGAACATCAAGTGCCTTCAGGACTACTCCAACCGGTAATGGTGCCTCAGTGGAAATGGGATAAGATTACGATGGATTTTGTAACTGGTTTGCCTTTGACTCCTAAAAAGAAGGATGCTGTCTGGGTAGTGGTTGATAGGTTAACAAAGTCAGCCCACTTTATACCAGTACGTACCGATTACTCACTTGATAAATTAACTGAATTATATATTGCTGAAATTGTGAGGTTGCACGGAGTACCTATGTCTATAATATCAGATAGAGATCCGAGGTTTACCACGAGATTTTGGAAAAAGTTACAAGAAGCTTTGGGTACAAAATTGAACTTTAGTACCGCATTTCATCCACAAACAGATGGCCAGTCGGAAAGAGTAATCCAGGTACTCGAGGATATGCTTAGATGCTGTGTTTTAGAATTTGGAGGTAGTTGGGAGAAATATCTATCTTTGATTGAATTTGCCTACAATAACAGTTATCAGTCAAGTATACAAATGGCACCGTACGAAGCCTTGTATGGTCGCAAGTGTCAGACTCCTTTATATTGGACCGAACTTAGTGAGAAACAGATTCACGGAGTTGATCTAGTTCAAGAAACCGAAGAGAAAGTAAGAGTAATTCGGGATTGCTTGAAAGCTGCTTCAGATCGACAAAAGTCATATGCAGATTTAAAAAGAAAAGGGATTCAATTTTAGGTGGGTGATAAAGTGTTCTTGAAGGTGTCACCATGGAAAAAGATTCTGAGATTTAGTCGAAAAGGCAAGTTGAGTCTGCGTTTTATTAGGCCGTATGAGATTACTGAGAGGATTGGACTAGTGGCATATCGGTTGGCCTTACCGGCAGAGTTAGAAAGAATTCATAACGTGTTTCATGTATCAATGTTGTGACATTATCGTTCTGATCCTTCACATGTGATTTCTCCAACAGAAATTGAGATTCGACCGGATATGACCTATGAGGAAGAACCAATAAAGATTTTGGCTCGAGAAATTAAACAGTTAAGAAATAAAAGTATAGCCTTAGTGAAAGTATTGTGGCACAGACATGGGATAGAAGAAGCTACATGGGAACCTGAGGAAGCTATGAGGAAACAGTACCCGAACCTCTTTACCGGTAAGATTTTCGGGGACGAAAATCTCTAAAGGGGGGAGAATTGTGACAACCCGAATTAGGGCCTAATCGGAATAGTGGTTTCGTGACCACAAATCTGAGATAGAAATAATTGTTTTATAATTATTTTGGGGTTTATGATATGATTTCATGATTTCGTGAAAATTTCGTGATGAAATTCTATGCATTGAGCGCTTAAGTTGAGATTAGGGACTAAACCGAATAAATTGCAAAACTCGTGTTTTAGAAGTTTTTAGTATGAAATTGCTTTGAGATATTAACTAGGAGGTCTTAAATAGAAATTTGACCAATTCCTAAGTTATGGACAAAAGTTGGACATGGAGGGAATTTTTTTAAAAGTTTAGTAGTAAGGGCATTTTGGTCATTTGTATATTAAATGAAATAAAATGGGAAATATAACACAAAATTCGTCATCTTCACTAGTTGCTGCCGAAATTTTCCCTCCTCCATAGCTAGGGTTTCTTCAACTTTCAAGCTTCATAGTAAGTGATTTCAAGCCCCGTTTTTAATGTTCTTCACATTTTTGAAATCCTCGTAGCTCGGTTTACCTATTTCTACCATTATTTCGAGTTAGGGTTTATGTTTAAAAATTTACCCATGAATGACAGGCATGTATTTTGTTGTTTGATGGTAGAATATGAATGTTTGAAGTTAGGAGAACGATCTTTTCTAAGCGATTTTTAGCAAAACGAGCAAAACCAAGATAATCGATAAAAATACCTATTGTTCATAACTATATGTTAGAGTGAGAATTTGATGTTGCCATAGAAGAGAAAAATGATCAGCAGGTCATTAAACATAAGAATAAGGGCTGAAATTAAATTTCAGAGCCTTGGGGAAAAATCGTAATTTTGTAAAAGTTAGGGGGCAAAAATGTAATTTTTGTATAATGTGATTTTTGGATTAAAATAAATAGTTCGAGTGTTAAATGAGCTAAATATGTTGTTATAGATCAAGAAAGGCGTGGAATCGACCTCGAACGGGGGAAGGAAAAAGTTTTGGATTAAATTGCAAAATTTCCATATTTTGCACCGAGGTAAGTTTGTATGTAAATAATACATTAATTTCATTTACATTTTTATATTTCAGCCTATTATATATATACTAGCTGATGTTGAAGTATAAATAGACGATTGGAAGAATGGAAATAAGTAATAGAGAGAGAAGTCCCGGTTGAACATTCGGAAAGATCGAATAAAATAGATGGAGCGCAGCTAGGTCACATGTATGGTGCTGAGTGCACATCATATGTACAAGAAAGCTACGAGATACTATGTAGTAGCTAGGTCACATGTGTGATACGGGATGTATCCCATGTAGACAAGAGAGCTACGGGAGAGATAAATGTAGCTAGGTTGCATGAGTGGTACTAAGTGTTCACCATGTGTATAAGAGAGCCGAATTAAATGAAATATGATGGTGGGGCTGTGTGCTGAAACCATCAAGTATCGAGGATTAATCCAAATTGTTCAACGGGATGGCTTTGTGGTTACATTGTAATCACGGGCCTATACTCGTGATGTATGAAATGTGGTGAAAATGATTTGTGATATATATATATATAAGTTAAAATGAGGTTAGTACAAAGAATGTGTGAAAGACTGAAATTAGCATTAAAACTGTTTTGGACAGTAGCAGTGATGTGATTTTGAAAAATCACCAAAAATATACAAAATTTAATTAGAGGTTGAATGAGATGTGAAATTAAATCTTAATGAGTCTATTTTCATATAAAAGAAACAGAGAAAGCAAAGGAGTTCTATATTTTGAGATATTTACAATTGTGTGTGACTTGCTCAGGATGATTATGTGATCCCCTGTTCCAATTTTGAAAAATCATTAATAATTGTACAAAACAAATTAAGAAATATAGTTTATATGACTAAATTCCTTATTGAGTCTAGTTTTAAATGAAACATGTTTCATGGTTATTTGAATTGTGTACTGAGAGAAATTAAATTCGTAGTGAACAGAGGTCAGATCAGTTGAGCTGTGTAACAGGGGAAACTTTAACTAATAAAATGTACTAATTGGCCGAACCAAAAATTCTATAAAATAATTAGTAAGAATTTTTATGAGTCTAGATTCAGGAAAATTTTACGGATTTGAATTTCAAGTTTCGTAACTCGAGTTATGATTTATTTAGTGATCATGACGCAGGAGGGACAGCTTGATCAAATTGGAGTAAATAGTAAAATTAAAAATATGATATAATTGAGTTATATTGTAAACATATTAGATTTCTTATTTGTTATTTATATACTTACTTACTAAGCTATAAGCTTACTTTCCTTTCTCTCTTTTGTCTTATAGTGTCATCCAGCTAGCACAGGAGTTAGAGATCGTTGAAGATCCGCCCGCACTATCAATACTTTTGGTATTTGAACTCAACATTTTGAAATATGGCATGTATAGTAGACTTAGTTATTTTGTTACGTGTCATAATTGTCTAGGTTTAAAATATTAATTATAGTATCAAACTAATCATTTTGTACGAAGTCTTTGAAATTGGTTTGCATTGTTAATGGCATATGTTATAATGATTCATGATCAAATTGCACGCCATATTTTTGTTTGGGTTTTATTTAATAGTATATGCTATAATTTGTTAATACCTCGTACCCTGTTCCGGCAACGGATACGGGTAAGGGGTGTTACAGAATGTCCTACCGGTGACTGAGTTCCAGCATTAGTTGCGGATACTTGATAGCTTGTATGAGCAGCATCGTGTAGCTACGTTCTGATCGATATCTTATGTGAGTAGACCCAAGTTATTGTGTTTTGGGTGCTAGTCTTGAATGTCCTACTGATAGCTGAGGTCTAGCATTAGTTGTGGATACTCGATAGCTTGTGTGAGCAGCATCGTGTAGCTTACATTCCGACCAAAGACTTGTGTGAGTAGGAAAGGAATGATAAGTATTCAAATGAATTATGTAATGAATTTATGAAAAGGTAACGTTCAATGAAAGTATGTTACACTTATGAACTTGAAGATTTCAAATGATGTTGTTCATGTATATGATTACCTTATGTTATTTCAAGTGATTTATACGTTGATGCTCTAACATGAGTTGTGGTTGATGCTTACGCTTGTGCCAAGCATATGATTGGATTATAACATGCTTAGTCTTAATGAAACACATTGAATCAGTAAGTGTTCAATTGGTAATTTGCTTATGTACATGTAAAGACATTATAAATTAAAGTATGTAATTTCTTATTAAATGGTTTATCATGTAGTTGATTTTAGAAGAGCTATGTTAAATGCACTAGTTTGTAGTCATGGTTGATGTTATACTTATATCTTGTTGTTATGCATATGAAATGGGTATGAAAAGGTAATGAAAATGGTAAGTGCATAGTTGAAATGAAATATGATGAAATAAAAAGGAATGATGAGTTGAAAGATGTACTTGTATGTGAGAAGTGTACATATGTTATGGATGAATATACATATTTCATGAACATATATGTTAAATTAATGAATTGATGTTGTTATTTAAGCTAAAGTAAGTAAATGCAATGAAAAGTAAGTAATGGAAGAGATAAAAGTCTTATGAAATACTACTATGCTAGGAATGATAAGATATTTAGTGTTGATAAGACTTATTCCATTATGAGTTGATGATTATGGTTCGATAAATCTTGAGGCATTGTTATAAGTTTATATTTAATCTATAAAGTTTATTAATGAAATGAAATGTTATGTTTAAATTTTATACGAGCTTACTAAGCATTCATTGCTTACGTGATTATCTTTCTCTTACTTTACAACTTATCGAAAGCTCGATCGGGTTGGAAGCTAGTCGAAGATTCATCACATTATCCATCGATTTTATCGGTAGATTTTAATGCTTTGGTCGCGGTTATAATGGCATGTATAGGTGGACTATGTTTAATGTTTAATGTTTATTTGATGAGTTTGGTATTTACAAATCATTTTGGTTGATGATTATGGCATAAAATGTTTCCTTAGATTTAAGATACTTAAGGTACTAATGATAGCTTATTGGTTATGGTTAAATTGGTTAAACTGGTGTATGTGTTGAAATGAACAAAATTGGTATGGTTGTTATATATCAATTATGTTATGTTTTAGTATGAAAACAAGTTAAGTGATAATTGGTTAAATATGCACATGTATAGGTGTTTTGGTTAATGATATAGCCATTTGAGTTGACTTGTAATTATGGTCTCTTTTTGAGGATAGAACAGTTGTTCTGTTGATATAAGTATGTGACCTTATGATTGTTGATATTATAGCCTTTATGGAGCTTAATTGATGGAAGTTTAAATGGTATTCGAAATGTATGTGATGGAATTGTAACAGCTCGTTTTTGGCAAAATCGGAACAGTGTTTTCGGGACCACAAATCTGATTTTGGAAGAAAATTTATTTTTATATTATTTTATGGTCTACAGAATGATAGTAATGTCGTATAAAAATTTCGTAAAGAAATTTTACCGGTTACATGTTTAATTTGACAAAGGACCAAATTGCACAAAGTGCAAAAATTGAGTTCTAATAGCTAAAAGGATTAAATAGCTGTGGAATTCAAAATTTGATGTCCTTATATGGCAAATAGACCATTAAAAATTCTTATTGGTTAAGGATGATGATTCATCCATGGAAAATAAAATAAAGAAAATGATGAAATTGGAAAGTAAAATAATAAAAGATGATAAATGCTAAAAAAATAAAAATATCATCATTTATATCATCTTTTCCAAATTAAAGCATGGAAACCCTAGCCATGGAAACCTAAGCTCAAGCCAACTTATTTTGCTTGATTAGGTAAGTATTCTTGCCCATTTTTAATGATTTTTATATTTCCTAGATCGTAATAGCTTAGTCTAGCTATCTCGGGGATTAATTTGCAAAGTTATCAAGGTTCTAGGGTTTTTCCATGGATGAACATAGATGAACTATGAAGTTTTATGGTAGAAAATGAAAGGTTGTTAGTAGAAAAACAAATTTTGTAAATGGGATTTTGATGAAATTATGATTTAGGGACTAAATTGAAAAGATGTAAAATTCATGGGAAAATTTGAATTTTATGAAATACATGGGCTGTAAATTTTACATATAAAAATCGGCTACGCTTGAAATAAGAATTAAATTGCATGGATTTCATTTTTCGAGCCTAGGGACGAAATCATCATTAATTAAAAGTTTAGGAGCAAAATGGTAATTTTTCCTAAGATGTGTATTGAATTGAAATGAACATGAATTAATGTTAAATTCATTCATATAGATTTGTATAGACCAAATTCAGAGTTAGAACGAGGAAAAGAGAAAATGTCGAATTAGTAAATTTTACGTACACATTTGTCGAGGTAAGTTTGTGTAACTACATTGTGTATATTTATATGTTTGAATTAAATGTTGTGTATGTGAATGATATAAAAGCCAAATATATGAAATTGGTTACATATTCAACAAAGCTCGATAAATATTAAATCCCGTTTGAATAATAGAAATCAATGGATATAGGATTTCCTGATTGGTTGTGGTCCTGCATGTGTTGCGGACACACCACAGCTCCTACTAGTATCCTGTTATAAGCCCTCTCGAGCTTCCCATTATGTGGCTCCTTTGAGTATCCTAATTGGCAGTGGTCTTGCATGTGTTGCAGACTATCGTAGCTCTTTGTGAGCGTCATGTTATATGATCGGTTGTGATCCTGTATATACTATGAACGAAACTGTAACAGCCCAGTTTTGGTCAAATCGAAACAGTGGTTTTGGGCCCACAAATTTGAAGTCAAACTATTTATTTTATTATTATTTTAAAGTTTACGGCATGCAAATATGATTGTGTGAAAGTTTTGTTTAGAAATTTTATCATTTGAATGCTTAATTTGATAAAAAAGACCAAATCCCATAAAGTGTACAACTTGTGTGCTATTAGTTAAATGTGTCTAATAGCTATGGTTTATTAAAGTGAAGGTCCTTAAGTGGTAAATAACCCATTAGTATGTTAGCGGACTTGTATGATGATTGGTATTGTTGAAATTTGATTTATATTAAAAGCATAATTAGGTAAATTAACAAATAAGTGATGAATAATTAAAACAAAACATAAAATTTTGTTTTCATTCATCTTCCTTAGCCGAATGAAGCATGAAGAAAATTCATTTTAGGGCTTGAATCTTTCAGTCATTTGCAAGTTCAATTGTAAGTCCCTTTTTGTCTCATTTTTAATGATTTCTACATTTTTGAGATCGTTGCAACTAGGTCTAGCTAGCCCAGGGACTATTTTGCATAACTGTTAAAGATTTTGAATGATGCCATTGATGAATACATGTGTTTTTTGATGTTTGATGATAGATTATGAATGTTTATTGTGATTTATACAAGTTTTATAATCTGATTTTTAGTGAAAATGCAAATTAAGGATTAAATTGTGAAATGTGAAAATTTAGTAGTTAAAATGTGAAATAAATGAAAAATATGGGTTTCCAGGGATATAATAGTAATTCGGCTAGGCTTGGGTTGTGATGAAATTGAATGACTTGTGTTTTACGAGCCTAGGGATTAAATTATAAAAGTTGTGAAATTTTAGGGGTAAAAGTGTAAATGTGCTTAAATGTGTGTTTTAGATTAAATTGAATAGAGAGATTATTAAATAAGTTAATTCTGAATATATTTAGATCAAGAAAAGCGAAATTCAAATCTAGATCGGGGGTAAACTAAAGTTATTGACTAATCGACCTATTTCATCGTTTTCACATCTAAGGTAAGTTCGTATGTGAATAATTTCATTATAGATGTATTTTAAATGTTTTGATATTGTATAAGTTGTGAGTACAAGATTTCGGATAAGTTCGACAATGACTTGACAGTAATTATGCATTCGAAATCCTGATTGAACCTTAGGAATAGATTAGGATACTGGTGACATGTCATTAAGGAACTTTAATGATTTGGCTTCGGGCCATGATATTAGCACTTCGGGTGCGAGATATATTGATTTTGCTTTGGGCCATGATGTTAGCACTTCAGGTGCGAGATTTATTGAGTTGGCTTCGGGCCATGATATTTTCATTTAGTGTGCGAGACTCCTGAGTATCCGACTTCTATTCCGAATGGTTCAATGGGTATATTGAAGAGAAATATATCTGTATCGGTACAGGTATGTATGGAAACTATTCGAGTAACAGGTTAAAAGAAGTTGAGAACTTATGATTAAATCATGTGGTTAAATCTTATGTTAACTTAGTAATTGATGTTTTAATGGCAATTATGTTTTCTATTTTGGAAATGTTAATGAATGGTTAAGTTTATTTCATAATTACATACGAGCTTACTAAACTTTATAGCTTAGTTTGTTTATTTTCCTATGTTTTATAGTGATTACAAAGCTAGTTCAGATTCGGGGGTCGTCGGAGATTTTGTCACACTATCGTACAATCGATTTGGTACTTTTAAGCTTATGTTTGAGTATATGGCATGTATAGGAATTTGGCCATGTTGGTTATGTTTTCGTAATGATTTTGGCCATTTGAGTTGGCTTGTAAATGTATATGTTTTGGTTTGTATAAATAGCCATAAGTGATGGCTTATTTGGGGTTATTTTGGTATGGTTGAATCATGTACTGATATATGTGTTTATGCTTTGTGATATGAATTATATGATGGTTGTGTGATGCTTGATGGCTATAGATATTATGAGTGTCAAATGGTTGAGTTAAAGTTAATGGTATGCTTATGAATTTAGGCTTCATATTGCATATTTGAGTTTAGCCATTTTTGAAGATTTAAGGAAGTAAAGTTTGGTACAATTGGTATGGTATGTTTTGGTTATTTATGTTTATGTAAAATGGAAGTATGGAATGTGTAGGATTTATATTTGAATTGGTTGGTTTAGATGATTAGATATGCTATGTGTTGGTAATATTTGATGTGGTGTAGGTATATACAAGTTTGGGTAGAAAAATGGCTTAGTAAATAACCTATTTTTGTCCACACGGGCAGAGACACAGGCCTATGTCTCGATCATGTATGACATGCGGTTATGTTATACGGCTTAGTGTTCCCTGGTGTTGAAATTAAAATCAAGCTAGTATGCTGCTCACGGCCTCACACACGGACGTGTGCTTTAGCCGTGTAGCATAAGTCAGTATACCCTACAGGTTTTGCAGGGCCTAGCACACGGGTGTGTATGGCCATTTTTAGGGCACACGGGCATATGTGTTGGCCGTGTAACCCAAGTCAGAGAGTTACATGGGGTCGGAGATGGGCTGGGACACAGCCATGTGTTTCCATTCTGAATGTCCACACTGCTTGTGACACAGGTGTGTCTGTTGGCCATGTGAGACACACGGCCAGGCCACACGGGCGTGTGTCCCCTGTTTTTGAGAAAATTTCTTAAGTGTTTAAAAAGTTTCCAAATTTATCGATTTAGTCTCGAACCACTCCCAATGTATGTTTAGGGCCTCGTAGGCTCGTATTAAAGACGAATTGATTGAGATTGAATGATAAATGCATGAATTGTGAAAATGTATTTTAATTGTTTTATAAGTCCGTTAATGCTCTATACGGGTGAGGGGTGTTACATTTATTGGCATCAAAGCTATAGTTTAGTCGATTTTAGGACTAACGTAGAGTGTGTAAGGGTCTAGCTATACATACCATATATAACATGTGATAGTGTGATGACTCCTGACAATTTAAATTGTGCTTTCGTATAGTAAATGGATCCCGAATGAGCTATGGCTGATGATGTTGAGAGTACTGCACCAGCTCTCACTCAAGAGGTAGCGCCTTCTAATTCTAGACTTGTATCGAGTAGTCACAGAGGAGAGGCTAAGGAAGCCTTCTTTCAAATGATGAACGAATGGTTCACGTAGTATGTTCAAAAAAATCCGGCTGCTCAACAACCTCCACCACTATCTAATCCTCAACTGATTCCTGTAGCCCCTCAAGTTGTGGAATTTCAACGACTAAATAAGCCTTCAGTTGCTAAAATTCGTAAGTACGAGGCTGAGGAGTTTAGAGCTACCATTGATGACGATCTCGAGAAAGTTGAACTTTGGCTTGAAAACACTATTCGGGTATGTGATCAGCTGTCGTGTACTCCAGCTGAGAGTTTAAAGTGTGCCATTTCATTATTGAGAGATATAGCGTATCAATGGTGGAATATTTTGGTGTCTGTAATTGCAGCACCTCTCACCCGTATTCAATGCCGGAATAGGGTTATGAAGCTTTACTAGACTTACAGGACATTTAAACATACTTTTCACATACATTTAATCAATTCATACATTCATCATTCAATCTCAATCAATTTTTACTTAATACAAGCGTACGAGGCCCTAAACATGCATTGAGAGTGGTTCGAGACTAAACCAAAAACTTTGGAAACATTTTGAATACTTAGAAAATTCTTCTCAATACAGGGAACACACACCCGTTTGGCCAGGCCGTGTGTTTCACATGGCGACCAGACATGCCCATGTCACAGGCCATGTGGGCATTCAAAATGGCAGCACATGGTCGTGTCCTAGCCCGTGTCCTACCCCGTGTAACTCTCAGACTTGGGTCACACGACCAACACACACGCCCGTGTGGCTAGCTCGTGTGCCCTAAGAATGGCCATACTCACTCATGTACTAGGCTGTGTACTAGGCTGTGTCAATCCTACAGGGTATACTGACTTATGCCACACGACCAAGTCACATACCCTTGTGTGAAGCGTGTGGAGCATACTGACTTGATTTTAATTTCAACACCACGGGACACATGGCTGTGTACTTGACCATGTGTCACACACGGCTGAGACATATGCCTGTGTCTCTGCCCGTGTGGAAAAAAATAGGCTATATACAAGCTATTTGCCACCCCAGATTGCACACACCTACATAGTTCAATTTGTACACATTCATAGCATATTTGGGTATCCAAATCAACCACAATCAAGACTAAAATGCACCATTTCAATATCAACAACTAACATACTTTTAATACCATATTTTACCTACTCATCTAGTGCCAACTCACATTTCCAAAGCATTCATATATACCATTTCAATTAAGCATTTCTTAGCCTAAAACCACAAGCACAACCATTCTCAATTCATCAACCATTAGCTACCTTGAGAGTTGCATTAAACAAGCCATTCCCAAACAAACATAATCCACCTCACTAAGAGACATTAACACATGTATATATATAAACATCACATAATTGCCAAAATAAGCCAACTTACATGGCTAACATAAAACCAAACTCTTAATATTTACAAGCCAACATAAATGGCCAAAATCACGCTACAAATACCAAAATGACTCAAAGTCCCTATACATGCCATATACTTAAAATACCAAAGTAATATCCTGAATTAGGGCTTAATTGGAATAGTGGTTTCGTGACCACAAATCCGAGATAGAAATAATTATTTTATAATTATTTTGATGATTATGATATGATTGCATGATTGTGTGAAAATTTCGTGATGAAATTTTATGCCTAAAGTGCTTGAATTGAAAGTAGGGACTAAATCGAATAAGTTGCAAAATTTGCATTCTAGAAGTTTTTATTATGAAATTGCATTGAAATATTAATTAGGAGATCTTAAATAGCAATTTGACCAATTTTAAGTTCATGGACAAAATTAGGACATGGAAGGAATTTTTGGAAAGTTTAGTAGTAAGGGCATTTTGGTCATTTAGTTATTAAAATGAATTAAAAACAAAATTAAAAGCCAATTTTTGTCCATCTTCATTAGGCCGAAATTTCAAGGGTTCTCCATAGTTAGGGTTTGTTTCAAGCTTCCAAGCTCCATAGTAAGTGATTCCAAGCCCCGTTTTTAATGTTCTTTATGTTTTGGAATCCGGTAGCTCGATTAAGCTTCATTAGCAATAATTCAACCTAGGGTTTATATTTGGAAAAATACCCATAGGTGAAATTTGTGTATTTTGATGTTTTATGATATAATATGGGGTTTTAAATTATGTTAGACAACTTGTGCTACTCGGTTTTTAGTGAAAACGAGTAAAAGGGCTTAATCGGCAAAAATACCTAATAGTCACAAGTATATGTTAGAGTAAGAATTTGATGTTGCCATAGAAGGGAAAAATGATCAGCATGTTATAAAACATAAGAATAAGGAATAAAGTTTAATTCCCGAGCCTAGGGGCAAAAGAGTAATTATGCAAAAGTTTAGGGGCAAAAGTGTAATTTTTCCAAAGTTTGTATTAAATGCTGTTTTGATGAATGTATGTTTTAAATAAGATTAATTTGGCATTATAGATCAAGAGAAACGAGATTCAAGTCGCGATCGAGGAAAAGAAAAGATTGTGGACTAAATTGCAAAATCTTTATATTTTGGTACCAAGGTAAGTTCATGTGTAAATGTAGTAACATAATTGTCATTTTAAGCAATTTAATGTTGTTTATATGATATGATGCTGATTATTATCATGAAATATTATTCTTTGTGGTTATTGTTGAATAATATGTAATTATGTGAATTACTTGATGAGTATGAACTATCACCGAAGTACCGATTTCGATATTCCGTGGAAGACGGAAAAGATGTGTGATCGAGGAAAACGCTCGTTTGAACCTTAGGAATAGATTAGGATACAAGTGACATGTCACTAGGATGGTTGAGCATCCGAACTCGTTGAGTTGAGTACGAGTTCACTTATGGATGTGAATGTCCGAACTCGTTGAGTTGAGTCCGAGTTCGTGAGATGTAACTAGGCATCCGAACTCATTGAGTTGAGTCTGAGTTCACTTATGGATACGAACACCCGAGCTCGTTAAGTTGAGTCCGAGTTCACTTAGGGGCGGGTTACATGATTTCTTGATTACATATGAGGCACTTATGTGCAAATTATCCGTGTATTCGAGTTGTATTTCGATGTGTTCAACGGGTGAAATTTCTAGTGAAATGAAAGACCACTTAAGATGCAAGCGACGTATTGGAAAGTGTTGTGAAATGGACACTTTGGACAGCTATGTTCTTAACCCTCGGGTTGATAATAGATACAACAATGATAAGGTGGTAAGATGATGAATGATGTTTAGAAATATGACATATGTTTTGGTGATACCATGCTAAAGTTGTTTGGTATATTTGTATTGTTATGTTACTTGTTATTTACATATGAACTTACTAAGCATTTATGCTTACTCCTCCTCTTTATTTATCTGTAGTTTTAAACAAGCCACCAGAATCGGACGGGTCGAAAGTTCGATCACACTATCTAAAGGACTTTCATCTGGGTAAATGGCTTGTAAAACTTAAGTATGGCATGTATAGCAATATACTTATTTTGTGTAAATAATTTTATGATATAGCCATGATTGGTTGAGAAAATGTTTGATATTGATAAGTCATGGTGATCGTTAAATTTAGATCATGTTTGATATCATGGAAGTTTAATAGGTTATCTAGTTCATAACAACTCATGAAAAGATGAAATTTGCCTTAAAATAGAATATTGATGCAGCAATGACATGAATTTGAAAAATCACTAAAAATAGTATAAATGGAATTAAATGATGAGCAAGTTATGAAATTGAAGCTTAATGAGTCTGTTTTCATGTGGACATATAAACTATATTTTATGAGATATTTAAACTTTTGTGAAACAAGGCCAGAGTGATTTCTGGATCCCCTGTTCTGACTTTAAAAATTCATAATAAATTTTAAAAAAATAATTAGAAGTTGTTCTTTATATTTAAATTGAGTCTAGTTCTAAGAGAAACAAACCTCATAGTCATTGAAATTCTGTATAGAGAGATATCTGATTCGTAATACACAGAGGTCAGAGCAGTCGAACCCTAAAACAGGGGAGACTTTAACTAATAAACTGTACTAATTAGCCCAACCAAAAATTATATAAAAAAATTAGTAAATATATATATGAGTCTAGATTTAGGGAAAATTTACGGATTTTGATTTTGAGTTTCATAACTCGAGATATGATTTTTCTTGTAACTGTGACGCGGGTAGCTAGAAAGCTGTGAATGTAGAAACAAATGATTTGAAGTTCTTAATTTGATAAATTATGTTCAGTAACTCCTCAAGCTCGATTCCAGCGATGGTTTCGAGTGTGGGGGCGTTACATTTAGTGGTATCAGAGTAGGTTTAGTCAGTTCTCGGGCTACGTGTTGTATGTACAGATTTTGCTATACATGCCATATGTATGAATTGTGATAGTGTGATGACTTGACCTTTTAAATGATTTTTATATAGTAAATGGATCCCGATCCAGTGTGGCGATGAAGTAGAGAGTAATGCGCCATTCCTTTGAAGGGGCAGCGTCGACTGAAAACCCACCCCCTACTGTTGGTCAAGGAGAAGGAGAAAGGGATCGGGAAGCCTTTCTCCAAATGATGAGTGCATGGTACATCGAGTTCGTTCGTATGAACCCAAATGTACGACCTCCCCCACCTCCCCAATTCCTCAACCTATGCCTCCGATGCCTCGTGGAGTGGATATGATAAAATTTCACGAACCCCGTTGATAGAATTCGTAAACAAGGGGCTAAAGAATTTAGATCAAATATTGATGATGATGCAGAGAAAGCAGAGTTCTGGCTTGAAATTTCTATCCGGGTATTTGATGAATTATCTTGTACACCTGAAGAATGTTAGAAATGTTCTACATCTTTGTTGAGAGATTCACCTATAATTGGTGGAAGACTTTGATTTGATGGTACTTGAAAGAGAGGGTAACACGGGAATTCTTTCAAGAAGAGTTTTGGAAGAAATATATTAGTGAAAGATTTATTGATCGAAATGTAAAGAGTTTCTTGAGTGAAGCAAGGTAATATGACAATCTCGAATATGAAAGAGAGTTTGTTCGATTGAGTAAGTATGCCGGGAATATGTTCCTCTGAAGCCAAGATGTGCCGACGATTTGAAGACAGGCTTAACGAAGACATTATGGTATTTGTTGGGATCCTTGAACTAAAAGAAATGGTGGTACTTGTCGATCGAGCTTGCAAGGCTGAAGAATTACTGAAGGGAAAGAAAAAGGTAGAATCTGAAACACAAAATTGGAAGAAAAGACCAATGAGTAATGCACCCTCACAGCAAATCGGAAAGTCAAGAAATATGAATCCTCGTTCCCAAGTTTCAGCTAGGCAATCATATGGAAATTTTAAGAAGCGAAATATGGGTCCTAAATCTCAAACTACTTCTGCGGCTAGTGTGGGAAATACGAGATTTGTTAAACCCGAGTGCCGTGTGTGGTAGAAATCATTTTGGTCCGTCTTGAGCAAATGAATGTTTTCGATGTGGTTCTCCGGATCATTTTATTAGAGACCCCAGAGAGCCGAGAAAGAAAAATTTCGAATGTAAAAGCTAGTGGTGTGGACTCGAGGGAAGGTATCCGAGAAAAGTGGAAGTGAAACAAGCAAGAAGAATGTAGCCAGAGATGCAGCAGTTAGATCTGAAGGAAGAGCTCCAGCTAGAACTTATGCTATTAAAGCACGTGAAGATGCTTCCTCACCTGATGTGATTACCGGTACATTTTCTCTTTATGATACTAACGTTATTGCTTTGATTGATCCCGGTTCTACTCATTCATATGTACGTATGAAACTGGTGTCTAGTATGAATATACCTGTTGAGAACACAAAATTTATGATTAGAGTGTCAAATCCACTAGGCAAATGTGTGATAGTTGATAAAGTATGCAATAAATGCCCTTTAATGATTCGGGGTCATTACTTTTCGGCCGACTTGATGTTGTTGCCGTTTGATGAATTTGATGTTATTTTGGGTATGGATTGGTTGACATTGCATGATGCTATAGTAAATTGCAAAGAAAAGGTTATAGAATTAAAATGTGAAAGTGGTGAAATCTTGCGGGTTGAACCAGACAAGTCAGAGGCAATATTTAGTATGATTTCTTCGATGTCGGCTCATAGATATTTGAGAAAGAGTTATGAAGCTTATTTGGCGTATGTAATTAATACAAAAGAAGTTGAAAATAAAGTTGAATCAGTGCCGGTTGTGTGTGAATTTGCGGATGTATTTCGAGAAGAATTGTCGGGTTTGCCTCCAGTCAGGGAAGTAGAATTTGGTATAGATTTGATACCGGGAACAGCTCTGATCTCGATTGCTCCATATAGAATGGCACCAACAGAGTTGAAAGAATTAAAGTAACAGTTGCAAGAGTTGGCTGATAAAGGCTTTGTGAGACCAAGTTTTTCACCTTGGGGTGCTCCCGTGTTATTTGTGAAAAAGAAGGATGGTTCTATGAGATTATGTGTTGATTATCGGCAGTTAAACAAGGTGACAATCAAAAACAAGTATCCATTGCCGAGAATTGATGATTTGTTTGATCAGCTAAAAGGAGCGACATGGTTTTCAAAGATTGACTTGAGATCTGGGTATTATCAGCTGCGAGTGAAAGAGTCAGATGTGCCTAAAACTGCTTTTAGAACAAGGTACGGTCATTATGAATTTTTAGTTATGCCATTCGGGTTGACAAATGCTCCTGCTGTGTTTATGGACTTAATGAATCGTATATTTCAGCCATACCTGGACAGATTTGTTGTGGTGTTTATAGATGATATTATAATTTATTCAAAAGATGAGACAGAGCATGCTGAGCATTTGAAGATAGTTTTGCAAACTTTGAGAGATAAGCAGCTGTATACTAAGTTTAGTAAATGTGAATTTTGGCTCTGGGAAGTTGGATTTTTGGGTCATATGTTTCAGGTGATGGTATACGGGTTGATCCTAGTAAAATTTCAGCCATTGTTGATGGGAAACCACCGAAAAATGTAATTGAAGTTAGGAGTTTCTTGGGGCTAGCTGGGTATTATCGGCGGTTTGTAAATGGATTTTCTATAATTGCGGCTCCTATGACTAGACTACTCTGAAAGGATGTTAAATTTGAATGGACGGAAGAATGTCAACAGAGTTTTAAAGAATTGAAAAAGTTATTAACTGAAGCACCAGTGTTGATACAACCCGAATCAGGTAAAGAATTTGTGGTGTATAGTGATGCTTCTCTAAATGGTTTGGGGTGTGTACTCATGAAAGAAGGAAAAGTGGTGGCTTATGCTTCGAGGCAGTTAAAACCTCATGAGAGGAATTATCCTACTCACGATTTGGAATTGGCTGCAGTGGTGTTTGCTTTGAAGATTTGGCGACATTATTTGTATGGTGAAAAATGCCGAGTATATACCGATCACAAAAGTCTTAAATACTTGATGTCACAAAAAGACTTGAATTTGAGATAGCGAAGATGGTTAGAATTATTGAAAGATTACGAGCTTGTTATTGATTATCATTCGGGAAAAGCGAATATGGTTGCCGATGCTTTAAGCAGAAAGTTGTTGTTTGCTTTGAGAGTTATGAACACTCAGTTGAAAATGTTAGATGACGGTTCGATTCTAGCAGAGTTAAGAGCAAGGCCGATGTTTTTACAAGAGATTTTTGAAGCTCAGAAAAATGATCAAGATTTGCTAGCCAAGAGTAAATAGTGAGAAGCTGATACGGGATCAGATTTCAGAATCGGTTCTGATGGTTGTTTGATGTTTAAAAATCAGATTTGTGTACCGAAAAATGATGAGTTGATTCAAAATATTTTGCATGAAGCACATAATGGTTGTTTGGCGGTTCATCCGGGCAGTACGAAGATGTATAATGACTTAAAGAAAATGTACTGGTGGAGTGGAATGAAAAGAGATATTTCCGAGTTTGTATCAAAGTGCTTAGTTTGTCAACATGTGAAAGCTGAACACCAAGTACCTTCGGGATTACTTCAGCCTATTATGGTTCCTGAATGGAAATAGGATCGGATTACTATAGATTTTATATCAGGGTTGCCGTTAACTCCAGGGAAGAAAAATGCCATCTAGGCAATAGTTGACAGACTGACTAAATCGGCTCATTTTATTTCGGTACGTACAGATTATTCTCTTAATAAGTTGGCTGAATTGTATATCCGAGAGATTGTTAGACTTCATGGGATACCTTTTTCAATCATTTCGGATAGAGATCCGAGGTTTACCTCACAGTTTTGGAAAAAGTTGCAAGAGGCATTAGGTACAAAGTTAAATTTCAGCACTACCTTTCATCCACAAACTGATGGACAATCAGAGAGTTGAAGACATGCTCAGATGTTGCGTATTGGAATTTCAAGATAGTTGGGAAAGGTACTTACCATTGGTAGAATTTGCTTATAATAATAGCTATCAGATGAGTTTGAAGATGGCACCTTATGAAGCATTATATGGTCGTAAATGTCGGACACCATTGTATTGGACTGAACTCAAGGAAAATCAGATTTATGGAGTTGATTTAATAAAAGAAACCGAAGAAATGGTGAAAGTGATTCGAGATTGTTTGAAAGCTGCTTCAGATAGATAGAAATCTTATGCGGATTTGAAACGAAAAGAAATGGAGTTTCAAGTTGGTGATAAGGTATTTTTGAAAGTTTCTCCATGGAAGAAAGTCCTTAGATTTGGACGAAAGGGCAAGTTAAGTCCGTGTTTTATTGGACCATATGAAATAATTGAAAAAGTTGGACCGGTAGCATATCGGCTAGCGCTACCACCTGAATTAGAGAAGATTCATGATGTGTTTCGCGTATCTATGTTACGTCGGTATCGTTCGGATCCTTCACATATAATTTCACCGACAGAAGTTGAACTACGACCGGATATGACTTATGAAGAAGAACCGATTAAGATTTTAGCTCAAGAAGTCAAACAACTAAGAAATAAAAGTGTTGCACTTGTGAAAGTGTTGTGGCAAAGGCATGGGGTAGAAGAGACTACATGGGAACCTGAAGAAACTATGAAAAACCAATACCCACACCTGTTTACCGGTAAGATTTTCGAGGATGAAAATCCTTAAAAGGGGGGGAGAGTGGTAATATCCTGAATAGGGCTTAATCGGAATAGTGGTTTCGTGACCACAAATCCGAGATAGAAATAATTATTTTATAATTATTTTGATGATTATGATATGATTGCATGATTGTGTGAAAATTTCGTGATGGAATTCTATGCCTAAAGTGCTTAAATTGAAAGTAGGGACTAAATCGAATAAGTTGCAAAATTTGCATTCTAGAAGTTTTTATTATGAAATTTCATTGAAATATTAATTAGGAGATCTTAAATAGCAATTTGACCAATTTTAAGTTCATGGACAAATTTAGGACATGGAAGGAATTTTTGGAAAGTTTAGTAGTACGGGCATTTTGGTCATTTAGTTATTAAAATGAATTAAAAACAAAATTAAAAGCCAATTTTTGTCCATCTTCATTAGGCCGAAATTTCAAGGGTTCTCCATAGTTAGGGTTTGTTTCAAGCTTCCAAGCTCCATAGTAAGTGATTCCAAGCCCCGTTTTTAATGTTCTTTACGTTTTTGGAATCCCGGTAGCTCGATTAAGCTTATGTTAGCAATAATTCAACCTAGGGTTTATATTTGGAAAAATACCCATAGGTGAAATTTGTGTATTTTGATGTTTTATGATAGAATATGGGGTTTTAAATTATGTTAGACAACTTGTGCTACTCGGTTTTGAGTGAAAACGAGTAAAAGGGTTTAATCGGCAAAAATACCTAATAGTCACAAGTATTTGTTAGAGTAAGAATTTGATGTTTCCATAGAAGGGAAAAATGATCAGCATGTTATAAAACATAAGAATAAGGAATAAAGTTTAATTCCGAGCCTAGGGCAAAAGTGTAATTATGCAAAAGTTTAGGGGCAAAAGTGTAATTTTTCCAAAGTTCGTATTAAATGCTGTTTTGATGAATGTATGTATTAAATAAGATTAGTTTGGCATTATAGATCAAGAGAAACGAGATTCAAGTCGCGATCGAGGAAAAGAAAAGATTGTGGACTAAATTGCAAAATCTTTATATTTTGGTACCAAGGTAAGTTCATGTGTAAATGTAGTAACATAATTGTCATTTTAAGCAATTTAATGTTGTTTATATGATATGATGCTGATTATTGTCATGAAATATTATGCTTTGTGGTTATTGTTGAATAATATGTAATTATGTGAATTACTTGATTAGTATGAACTATCACCGAAGTACCAATTTCGATATTCCGTGGAAGACGGCAAAGATGTGTGATCGAGGAAAACGCCCGTTTGAACCTTAGGAATAGATTAGGATACAAGTGACATGTCACTAGGATGGTTGAGCATCCGAACTCGTTGAGTTGAGTCCGAGTTCACTTATGGATGCAAATGTCCGAACTCGTTGAGTTGAGTCCGAGTTCGTGAGATGTAACTAGGCATCCGAACTCGTTGAGTTGAGTCTGAGTTCACTTATGGATGCGAACGCCCGAGCTCGTTGAGTTGAGTCCGAGTTCACTTAGGGGCGGGTTACATGATTTCTTGATTACATATGAGGCACTTATCTGCAAATTATCCGTGTATCCGAGTTGTATTCCAATGTGTTCAACGGGTGAAATTTCTAGTGAAATGAAAGAACACTTAAGATGCAAGCGACGTATTGGTAAGTGTTGTGAAATGGACACTTTGGACAGCTATGTTCTTAACCCTCGGGTTGATAATAGACACAACAACGATAAGGTGGTAAGATGATGAATGATGTTTAGAAATATGACATATGTTTTGGTGATACCATGCTAAAGTTGTTTGGTATATTTGTATTGTTGTGTTACTTGTTATTTACATATGAACTTACTAAGCTTTTATGCTTACTCCCACTACAGGAAAATAGGGCTTTAGCGGCGTTTTTAATGGCGTTTTATTAAAAAACGCCGGCAAAATTTTAAAATTCAAAGCAATAGCGGCGTTCCAAAAAAAACGCCGGTAAAAACATAGCATTAGTGGCATTTTTTACTAAAACGCCACTAAAAACAGAGTATTAGCGGCGCTTTAGGTAAAACGCCGCTAAAAACCAGAGCATTAGCGGCGCTTTAGGTAAAACGCCGCTAATAAGCAGAGCAGTAGCGGCGCTTTAGGTAAAACGCCGCTAATAAGCAGAGCATTAGCGGCGCTTTAGGTAAAACGCCGCTAAAAACCCCATAACCCGTAAACCTCAAACAGAATCATAAACATTAATCTCTAACCTCTAAAACAATAATTATTAAAATTTATGATTATACAATATATTGAATATTTTCTTATATAATCATAAAAGAGATAGTATTGAATTTAAAATATTAAATTAATTATCATTATATTTTAAGGATTATGGTTTAAGATATATGGTTTAAGCAGGTTCAATTATGATCGTTAACTATGGTTTAAGGTTTAGGAGTTAACTAGTATTTGAAAGTTTATGATGAATTCGGGGTTTATGGATTATGATTTAGGGTTTAAAGGTTAATTAGGGTTAAAGTTTAATTAGAGTGGGACAATTATATTATTATCTTCTTAAGAGATAATTTCCTTTCCAGATTCTTACTTGGGATGCTATATAAGGGTGATTTTGAATGTGGAATTAGCATTTGTTGAACTATGTATAAATTCCAAGCTTATATAACATAGAAATATCTTCTGAGTGGACATTATAACTAGAGTGTTCCAATAGAGAATTAATTGTTTTATTAAAGTTATGTAACTTTGTATAAATAATAATGCTATTGTGTATTTTTAATTATCTATTTTTTGTTTAAATATATTTAGATTAAATAGAATGTCGAAATAAAATATGTTAAAAATTAAGTTTAGAAGGGTTTAAGGAAATGATACTATTAGCTAGATATTAACTGAAGAACATAATTTGGATTTTACTAAGATTCATGTTATTTTGTATATACGTACTCATAATATTATTTAATATAAGAATATAAACATATATATATATATATATATATATATATATATGTGTGTGTGTGTGTGTGTGTGTGTTTTAATTTGTACTACATTAACATTGGCCACACGAATTCCCAAAAATATGTTTATTATGGTTTAGGGTTAACAATTTTTAGAGTATATATACTTTATAGTTTGGGCTTTATGGTCCAGGAGTTATGGTTGGTTTAGGGGTTACCGAATGGTTTTGGGGTTTAAAGTTTGGGGTGAGTGGTTTTTGTTTGTGGTCTAAGGTTTAGGGTTTAGAGTATCGGGTTTAGGGTTTCAAATTTAGAGTATATATAATTTTGGATTTTAATTTAGAAGATAAATGTAATATAAGATAAATATAGAAAATATTATTTTAAAATATATATAAATATATATATGGAAAGTGGTTTAGTGTGCAATTGTGTACATGAACTGTAATTTGATCTAGATCTTGTAAAATATTAATTTACACGTTATTGATATAATAAACATCATCATGTTTTTATTTAATTAATTAATTTATATGCATACATAATATGTATTTTAAAATGTGTATTAAATCAAAATTAAAGTTTCAACTATAGTTAGGGTTTTAGGGTTTATATATATTTTAAAAGAAATTCTAAATATATAGTTTTAAATTTTGATCAATTTATATAAAATATTCAGGTATTAGCGGCGTTTATACATAAAAGCATAAAAGATAGAAAATAGCGGCGTTTTTAGAAAACGCATACAAAATTCATTATACAATTACACTAAAACGGCGTCGTTTCCTCTGAATAGTAGTGGCTTTAGCGGCGTTTCTATAATAAACGCCACAAAGCGTATTAGAACGGCGTTGTTTTATTGTGTATATAAAATAGGTATTAGTGGCGCTTTGCTGAAAATGCCGCAAAAGGTCTTATTAGCGGCGCGTTGATAAAAACGCCACAAATTTTGCTTATTTGAAACGGCGTCGTTTTTTCTCTCCTGAGGTTTATGCCCTTTACCCGAAATCGGTTTCATTTTTTTGCTAAGTCCTTTTCCCCCATCTCGTCTTCCTTCCCCAAATCCCTAAAACAAAACCTCTTTTTTTCCCCAAATCATCCCCTAATTCCCCAAACCCGAAATCCCTAACATTTTCCCCAAGTCCCCTTTTTTTCCCTTAATCTGTTCCCCCCATTCCCGAAATCCCTTACTTGTTTTCCCTTTCCTCTCGTCGACGGTCAGATGGTTCATGGGTTTTAAATGGTTAGTTTTTTAGTCCCCTTTAGATTAATGTGTAGTTACTGTATTACTTGGCTTTTATTTTTTTTGGGATTTTAGATTAATGATGTTGATACTGATGTTGATGTTGATCTCGATGATTATACCCTTGTTTTAAGTAAACCCAATACCGGGTCTGGTGTTTCTGGTGCTATTTTGAACTGAACCACCACAATTATTGGTGCTGGAATCATGGCTTTACCTGCTACTATGAAGGTTCTAGGGCTTGTTTTAGGGATTCTCGATCAGTGGTTAGGACTGGTTCGGTTCGTAATGTCTGGGTGATGTTATGTCTGGTTTGGTTCGTCATATTGGGGTTCTCGATCAGTGGTTAGGACTAGTTTTGGGGATCATAGGAAGTTATTGGTTTTGGTTGTTATGTTTGTTTTTCTTGCTCCACTTTGCGTGTTAGATAGGATTGATTCATTGAGCATGACTTTGGCTGCTTCGATAGCTTTCCCTGTTGTTTTAATTGTGGTTTGCTTTGCTGTTGCATTCATTAAGCTTATTGAAGGGAAGATAGAGGCTCCAAGGAGGAGCCTAGATTTTGGATCGAAAATGGCAATTTTGGATTTACTAGTAGTTATCCCTATTATGACTAATGCATATGTTTGCCATTTCATTGTTCAACCTATATACAATGAGCTCAAAGGTGATATTTTTACCAATTTTGGTAGGAATCTGGGAATTCGTTTTAGCACTGCTTTGAATTATATTTGGTCTTCATTTGGTTCTGGTTTTCCCTGTTATTCACTTTTCTCTACGGCAAACTGTGGATAACTTGGTGTTTGAGGGATCAGCTCCTCTCACGGAGAGTAAAAAATGGTCTTTGGCATTAACAGTAATATTGTTAGTACTTATATATATTTGATCTACTATGTTCCCAAATATATGGACAGCTTTCAAATTTACTGGAGCAACAATAGCTTACTGTCTTTTAATATGTATACAATGTAACTTACTGTCTTTTAATGGTATTGAGCTTGGTCCTATTTCTCCTGTTAATGTTATACCATATTGCTAGCTATTTTTTGTAATCATTTTATTTGTTTATTCCCACCTGTTATTATGCAATATAATTAATATTATACCAATCATTAAATGTTGTTTATTTTAGAACTCATTTGATTGTTTTTTGACCGAAAATGACTTTTGTTCTTCAAATGCAATGAGTAGGGAAGTCTCTCAACATTATTAGAGATCAATCCCAAGCATCTCTAAATAAACCCTCAAGAAAACATTTCCATTTCAATCAAGGTAACATTTTTTTCCTAACATTTATGTTTCTTTCAACATGTTTTTCCTTTTATGTTTTCAATGTTTAATTAACATTTAATTACATTCCTAAAGTTTTAATGTTTTTCCTAACATTTAATTAACATTTTAATTACATTCCTAAATTTTAAGCTTATTTCATCCACTCTTTTTTGTGTTTTGTCTCGATTTGGCTTCCTTCGTTAAGTTTCCTGTTGAAGCGTACTTATCTTTTATTTTCAAGAAATAGATTTAGGTAATGGAAGATGTATGCCTGTGTGTTTGTGTCTCTATATATGTATGTATTTGGTAGTAGATGAAAGCTTTATTCAAGTTTTGAAATATAAACCAAGTTTTGAAATATAGACCAAGTTTTGCATACATTGATCAATTTCTGGCTCTTTTCCTTTGAATACATGGTTCTCTTGATACTAAATACTCAGGTACTTTCTGCATATTCTGTGATTCTTATTAGATAAGTTATATATCAACAGTTATGTTAGTTTCCATCAAGGACTCTGTAAATATAAAGTTGGTATTCTGGTTAGGAGAAGTTAATGTTTATGAGTTTTGTGGAGTATGATTCTGCACATGCAAAGTTGGTTTGTTTCAATCTGTGCATTTTCATGTGTACATAATAATGGTGATTCCATTTTGGTTATTTAGATGTTATTTTGGTCTGTTTTCATGTTTCTATCCAACTTATGTGTTTAGTGTGGACTTAGATTGATTTAAGAGTTTATTGCTGTCGTGTTGCTCACGTTTTATATAATAAAGTTGTTATATTTTGGTTATTTAGATGTTCTTTTGGTCTGTTTTTCATGTTTCTATCCAACTTATGTGTTTAGTGTGGACTTAGATTGATTTAAGAGTTTATTCTTTGTCTTGTTGCTCACGTTTTATATTATTGAATTCCTCTATTCATTTTCTTTCAGTTATGTGAAGAAATTGGCTGTGCTTTGACTGCTTTATTATCCATTTGTTTATTATTTTTTATTGTTTGAATTGGAATTGTCCTGGGGTAGTTCTGCATTTATTTGCCTGGTACTGAATGTTAAAAACTGCATTTACTGTTCTGCGTCCTGGAAAGGGACCTTTTCGATTTTGAGCTTCTTGGGTCATTGTTTGGTTTTCAATCTCTGCAGTAAAACCAGTTTATATGAATTCTGATTTTATTGACATTATGTTCTATTTCACCATTCTTGAAATTATGTGAAGATTCTTTCTAATTTTCTCCTCGGCTGTCTCTAGAGTCTAGCATAATATTGATTTTTCCTTTTCATGCATTTTGAATCAAATAAAAGAATTTTATCATGCAAGAAAAAGACACTGTAATGTTGGTTGTGAAATTTTATAAATAATGTTCCTGAAATGTTGGTAATGAACCAAAAAAGAAGAGAACTGCCTGCCATACTGAAAATTCTTGATGAGAGTCAAGAGAACAAGAGGTGGCTGTTGTCCTTAAACGAAATTGTTAGTATTTGAGTTTTTTCTTATGCTTTCTGTCTTTAGAATATTGATATTATTTCCTATGATGCTTTGATTCATGTGTGAGTGGGAATGAGCATGCTAGTATTTGCTTGAACTTATTCTAAAACCTGTTTTCAGATGTAGGATAATGTGTTCGATTTGGGCACTTTAGGAAAGTCAAGGTTTGAAGAAACAGCTGACTGGATTTGCTAATTGTGTTATGTGCCTTGTATTTACAATTTTTTTGCAGAGGTGGAAGTCATTTGTATGCTCATAAAAGATTTTGTATTTTTTTGCAGAAATGGTTTGAAAAGATGTGCAGTTTTTGTGACAGCCCAAAATTGGCCCTAGTCAGAATGTGGTTTCGGGACCACAAAACCGAGGCATAAAAATAATTTAAAATTTATTTTGATGCCTATGATATGTGTTAATTTGTGTGTGACATTTTTGATGATTGGTTTAGTGTTATAAAGGTGAATTTCACTAGAAAGGACTTAGTAGTGAACTTTGAAAGTATGAAGGGGAAATGTGTGATGACTAATTAAAGCATGCATGCAAAACAATGGACTTGCATGTCAAATTCCCTTTTATAGGTGGTGGCGCCATGACAAAGAAATATGGGCTAAACATGTCATGAAACATGTTTTGTTGGGCATTAGGGAGAAATAATAAACAAATAAGCATGGGTAAGAAAAGAATGAAAAAAAAAATGTGTGTGAGTGTGGTATCTCCCCCATTGCCGTGAGTTGTAAAGTAAGAAAGAAAAAAATTTGTTCATCCTTTCTTTGAGCCAAAACTAAGGAAGAAGGAGGGATTTTTGCTCCATTTTTTGGTTTAGAAGAGATCTAGAAGGAGATTTGGCTATACTTGCATCAAGATTAAGGTATGTTGAGGTTGTGTCATGAGATTCATGCTTGTTTTGGTTGCTAACTTGATGTGCATGTTAGCCATGGTTCAAATCCTTGCTATGCCATGAAAAATGGTATTTAGCCAAGGTTGATATTGTGTTAAAGCCATTGCATGCTAAATGTGAAGCTTGTTGATGATGCATGCAATGATGGATTGACTACTCTTGAAATTTCTTTTTAGTGTTCTTGAGTAGGACATTGAATTCTTTGTTTAACCATGACCAAAGTTGAAAGGGTATGGTTGTGATGTATTCGGCCATGGTGCATTCATGAGCATGATTTATGCTTGTTACTTGATTGGTAAAAAAAAAAAAATTTTGTGTTTGGATGGGTATGAACCCCTTGAGATTCGGCCTTGCACCTATATGTGTATACATGTTTGCACATGATGTATTGGCATGACATATATACTATTTCAAGGTATATATTTGCTTGTGATGATGTTTCGGTTATGAAGTACATGAGAGATGTGTATTGAGCTACAATATGTAATCGTTAGTTAGTAAAATGCATGCTGTTTTGTGTGGTATTAAGTGCATAATTGGCCTCAACATGGACATGCATATTCGGCCACATGAGGGGAAATTGGTGTGCATGCATTCGGTTAGAGGCAAGCATATTGATGCCTATTCTTGGCTTAGAAAATTCGGCTAAAAGGAATATTAACTAATGTGTTGAGTTCGATTCGTGATTTCGTACATATGCGACTTTGATGCCTAATGAGTATATATATTGGCTAGGTATCTTGAATTCCCCTTTCGATGCTCAAATGATAAAACCAATTTATTTGTTAAATTAAGATCAAGAGCAAAGGGGAGCTAAATCCGATAAGGGGAAGGAAAAAGTCGTCGAATAGCCATCGAAATCGTTCGACCACGTCCGAGGTAAGTTTTCGAGTATCGAAACTTAGATTTTGATTCGATTGAATGAAGTAATAAGCAATCGAAATTGTGCCTTTGTATGTGGCCATTGAGCCGAAATGATATTTTGCTAAGTGAATTGTGCATAAAAGTTGTGTTATGAAGTTGAAACAAAGATGTGTATAAATGTTCGAGTGATATCGGGCTAAGCCCAAGGCAATTGTGCGAGTTGTGATATCCGGTTAAGTCCCGAAGGCATTTGTGCGGGTTACCATAATCTGGGCTATGTCCCGGCGTTTGAACGAGTAGCTATATCCGGATAAACTCGAAGGTATGTGATTCGAGAACTTTGAACTTGCTGTAAAAATTTTCAGTTAATACGCTTGTGAAATTCCCAACAACAAGTACGTTTGTGTGTGCTTTGCACACTATGAGTAAGTGTATGTGCGTATTCGCTCCGATGATAAATGAGTTATCGGCCTTGACTAAGCCGTTATTAGTGTATGAATATAAGAGTTGGGATTGTGAAGTAAGCATGTCTTTGAGAAATTGTGCATATGAATTATTGTTTAGCTACTTGAATGCTATGCTTGGTTGTGTGTATATTATGGCTCAAACTTACTAAGCATAAATTGCTTACTCCGTTTCTTTGTTTCTCTGTTTATAGATTTTGCTCGTTAGCGATCGGATTCGGGATCATAGAAGTTGAAGTCAACCACACTATCAAAGCCCTTTTGGTACTCCTTTAGTTGAGTTTTGGATATGGCATGTATAGGACTACCCTCGGTTGTTTTAAGTACTTTGTGATGTATATGTGCGGCCATGCGAAAATGGTTCGTAAAAGTGGAGTATGGAATTTGACCATATGTGGTTTGTAATTATATTTGGTTTCATGATGTGATTATGGTTTGGAATGAGAGAGTTGGTCACATGATCAGCCATTGGAATGGCTAAATATGATCATATGTGGACCTAAGTATGACTAGACTATAGTTGGTCCATGGGAACTACAATATGGGTAAAGCCTACCTTAAAAACAGATGCTGCCAGCTGCAGTGACGTGGATGTGAAAAATCACCAAAAATTTGTAGGAATGGTGTTAAATAGTGAATAAATTATGCGATCGAACCTTGACGAGTCTATTTTCGTATGAAAGTAACGAAACGATCATATGAACAGTATACCGAGAGATATTAAAGTTCTCGTGAGACAGGACCAGAACGGTTTCTGGGTCCCCTGTCGCGACTTTGAAAATTTACCATAAATTATACAGAATGAATTAGAAGTCATGCCTTATATGTGCAGATTCCTTTTTGAGTCTAGTTTCATAAGAAACAAACAGCATCAGCATTGAAACCCTGTACAGAGAGATATTCAAGTTGTAACGCGCAAAGGTCAATGTAGTCGACCCCTGTAACATGGGTGACTTTAACTAATAAACTGTACCAATTGGCCCAACCAAATATTATAGAAATAAATCCATGGATGGATATATGAGTCTAAATTCAGAGAAAATTGACGGAATCAGTTTCCGAGTTGTGAAACTCGAGATATGCTTTTTAAGGCGACAGCGACGCAGTTTTCCAGCTTGCCTGGGAATGTCAAATTGGTCGGTGCCATAAGTGGTTTTGGCTTGTTACCCCTCGTGTCCGACACCGGCAACGGTCTCGGGTTCGGGGTGTTACAGTTTTGCCAGATTTTGCTGAGGGGTACAGCTTCATTTACTGCTTCCTGCTCCTACTGCAAGTATTGGTTCAACTGAAGCTGCCATTTAATCTTCGAATTAAAATTTGGTACTCATATAGATAAAGTTTTTATATTTTCTTAAACTGAAATATATTTGGTGCTACTCTTATAATCTTACATCTGTTCTAGGTACGTACAGGCCGTTTAGTAGCTAAATTTTTTTCCTTATTTCTATGCATTTTCACTTTAAATTACTTAACAAATATTACTTTTTGGACTCCAGCCTCTGTTTGCTGGTGATAGTGGAGTAGACCAGGTACGTTTTATTAAGTTTCGTTTTAAATATTTTAAAGATTCAAAGTATATAGGCTGAAAACCTGACCTTATAGTATTACTTATTTGAAGTATGAATAAGTATGAATTAGTTTTATTACCATATATGTAGCTTGCTTGTCCATTATAATTACAACAATAGTGACCTTCTCTCCAACCTTATTTTAAATATTTTAAAGATTCAAAGTATATAGGTTGGAAACTCAGCGGGTTGCCTTATATCGAGTGCAAGATATAATGGATCCTCCCTGTGTAACAACGCCACGTATGATGAATCTTAAAAATTCAAAAAGAATTGAAAAAGTTCTATCGCTATTGAATATTTATATAACCTTAATTTATTTCCATTTTAAAAGTAAACTACGATTCTTTCTTGATATTATTATATTCAAATTACTATTTTGTTATATTAAACATGTTTGATTTTAATATTTAGTATTTTTAAATGTCTTTAAAATTTATAACTAATTTTTTCAAAATAGTATTATTAATTATTATTTGAAGTATGAATAAGTTTTTATATTTTGGTTCAACTTAAGAATTATTTGATTCAACTTAAGTATGAATTAGTGTGTTTGTGTCTCTATATATGTATGTATTTGGTACTAGATGAAAGCTTTACTCTAGTTTTGAAATATAGACCAGGTTTTGCATACATTGATCATTTTCTGGCTCTTTTCCTTCGAATACATGGTTCTCTTGAAATTAAATGCTCAGGTACTTTCCGCATATTCTGTGATTCTTATTAGATAAGTTATAAATCAACAGTTATGTTAGTTTTGATCAAGGCCTCTGTAAAAATAAAGTTGGTATTCTGGTTAGGAGAAGTTAATGTTTATGAGTTTTGTGGAGTATGATTCTGCACATGCAAAGTTGGTTTGTTTCAATCTGTGCATTTTCATGTTTACATACTAATGGTGATTCCATTTTTGTTTTTTAGATGTTCTTTTGTTCTGTTTTCATGTTTCTATCCAACTAATGTGTTTACTGTGCAGTTTTGCCATATTTTGCTAAGGTGTATAGCTTCATTGGCAGTGTCTTTGATCCTGGTACAAGTGGGCACTTGCAAAATTGATATAGGTAAAGTTTCTATATTTGCTTAAACTGAAATATATTTGGTGCTACTCTTATAATCTTACATCTGTTCTAGGTACTATCGAGCACCTGAATTAATATTTGGTGCAACTAAATACACCACAGCCATTGGCATTTGTTCTAGGTACGTACAAGTTTCGTTGCTAAAATTTTTCCTTATTTCTATGCATTTTCACTTTAAATTACTTAACAAATATTACTTTTTTGACTCCAGCCTCTGTTTGCTGGTGAGAGTGGAGTAGACCAGGTACGTTTTATTAAGGTAGGCTTTATTTCAAAATTCTAATCAATAATAGTTTTATCATGCTGATTTTGGAAAAATTAATATTTTGGGGTTGCGATTTTGTAAAGATTTAATTGCTAGTTCTGTTTGGAGTAGAACTATTTTGTTTCCAAATTAATTTTAAATATTTGGTTCAACTTAATTATTATTTGATTCAACTTAAGTATGAATAGGTATGAATTAATTTTATTACCGTCTAGCTTGCTTGTCCATTAAAATTACAACAATAGCTGACTTTCTCTCCAACCTTATTTTAAATATTTTAAAGATTCAAAGTATATAGGTGGAAACATGACGGGTTGCCTTATATCGAGTGCAAGATATAATGAATCCTCCTAGGTGTAACAACGCCACGTATGATGAATCTTAAAAATTCAAAAGACTTGAAAAAGTTGTATCGAGCTCATTTACTATTGAATATTTATATAACCTTAATTTATTTCCAATTTACTTATAAAAATTAAACTACGATTCTTTTTGATATTATTATATTCAAATTACTATTTTTTATATTAATAATGTTTTATTTTAATATTTAATATTTTTAAATTTCTTTAAAAGTTATAACTACTTTTTATCAAAATTACAACAATAGTGACCTTCTCTCCAACCTTATTTTAAATATTTTAAAGATTCAAAGTAGCTAGGTTGGAAACTTTGACGGGTTGCCTTATATCGAGTGCAAGATATAATGGATCCTCCTAGGTGTAACAACGCCACGTATGATGAATCTTAAAAATTCAAAAGACTTGAAAAAGTTGTATCGAGCTCATTTACTATTGAATATTTATATAACCTTAATTTATTTCCAATTTACTTATAAAAATTAAACTACGATTCTTTTTTGATATTATTATATTCAAATTACTATTTTTTTATATTAATAATGTTTTATTTTAATATTTAATATTTTTAAATTTCTTTAAAAGTTATAACTACTTTTTATCAAAATTACAACAATAGCTGACCTTCTCTCCAACCTTATTTTAAATATTTTAAAGATTCAAAGTATATAGGCTGGAAACCTGACGGGTTGCCTTATATCGAGCTGCAAGATATAATGGATCCTCCCTAGGTATAACAACGCCACGTATGATGAATCTTAAAAAATTCAAATGTTTCAATTTAATATGTCCCATCTAATATACAAATATTTAATAAAATATTTTATATAGTTTTTAACTTAAATTTAAATTATTATTGAAATATTCTCGTCCGTTCTATCACAAATATTATTCTCCGTTTTATTACAAATATTATCGTCCGTTTTACCATTTAAGTTAAACTTTTTATTCAAACTAAATCATAGCTTTTAAGCTAAATACGTATATTTGATATCATAATTTACATAACTTATATAACATATATAACTTACATAACTTATATAACATACATAACTTATATAACTTATATAACTTACATAACTTATATAACATACATAACTTATATAACTTATATAACTTAGATAAATATATAACTTACATAACTTACATAATACTTAAATATATTTTATATCATAATTTACATAACTTACATAACTTATATAACTTAGATAAATATATAATTTACATAAATATATATCATATCATAAATTACATAACTTACATAATACTTAAATATATATCATATCATACATAACTAGTTTACAAAATTTACTTAACTTACATAATACATAAATCTATAGTCGAAAATCCTGCAACTTGCCTAAATTAGTTTATACCTATTAGAGACTTGATATGTAGTATAATGATATGATTTAAATCAATTGAGAACATTTAAGTAACTGTAATATGTTGTCAACTTTAGATTTCAAGAACTACAAAATGGATAGGAGTTGGATGAAATTGTCAAGGGTAAGCAATGCCTATCAAAATGGAGTACAAACTTTTCTAAATTTTGCATTTCAAAATGCAAGCCAAGAGAATATGATTCTTTGCCCGTGTAAGAAGTGTGGCAACATCTACTGGCATTTTCGTGAAGTTGTCTATGAACATCTAATTGTTGATGGCTTTATTCGGGGGTATAAAAAATGGATTTTCCATGGAGAGTGTACATCTAGTGGAACTTCTTCAACGATTAATCCGACTTATCCTGATACTGATTACCATCAGTATGTTAGACAAGATGACATGGAAGATATGTTGCGGGATGCATTTAATATGCGTAGTCATGGTGAGCAATCGTTTCCACCTGTCTTTATTATATCTGAGGATTGTAATATTGGTGGAAATGTTTTTTGCGAAACGGGAACAAGTGCACCTAATGAGGAGCCAAATGAAGAAGCGGCTAAGTTCTACAATTTACTTAATGAAATGAATGAAGAACTTTACGAGGGATCAAAATATTCGAAATTGTCCTTCTACATTCGTCTATTTCATTTAAAATGTTTGGGGGGGTGGACCGAAACTCTTTTACAATGCTGCTAGAGTTTCTAAGAGAGATGTTTCGTTTGCAAAATTCCCATCTTGTCAAGACATGAAGAGACTAATAAAAGATTTGGGCCTTAGGTGAGATAAAATTCATAGTTGCCCAAATGACTGCATGTTGTACTTGGGTGATCAAAAAAACCAACAATCTTGTCATGTTTGCGGTAAGTCTCGTTGGATGAATAGTAATACAGAAGATGTGAATACGGATGAAGGTGGGGCACAGTTAAGAAAGAAGCCAGTCAAGGTCTTGCGATATTTTCCCCTGATACCAAGACTTTAAAGGCTTTTCATGTCCTCAAAGACAGCCGAATCTATGATGTGGCATAATGATCAACGGACCGATGATGGATTATTAAGATATCCTGCAGATTCTTTAGCTTGGAAATCATTTAACAGTAAATTTCCAAGCTTTGCAAGCGATCCTCGGAATGTGAGGCTTGGGCTAGCAAATGATGGCTTTAATCCATTTAAAATCATGAGTACTTCAGACAAGATTTGGCCTGTAGTGCTTGTTCCTTACAATTTGCCTCCATGGATTTGCATGAAGCAATCTTCATTTATTTTATCAATGATTATCCTCGGAAAGAAAGGTCCGGAAATGATATTGACATCTATTTGCAGCCACTTATTGAAGAGTTAAAACAATTATGGTCGGTGTTGAGACATATGATGTATTGAGAAAGGAGAACTTTAATTTACGTGCGACTTTATTGTGGACAATTAATGATTTCCGGCTTATGCTAATTTATCGAGTTGGAGTACTAAAGGACGTTATGCCTGTCCTTGTTGTGCTGCGCAAACTTGTTCGAAGTGGTTGTATAATGGGAAGAAGTTCTCTTACATGGGCCATCGTCGGTGGTTAGATGAAAATCATAAATTTAGATTTCAGAGGACTCTATTTGACGGTACTGAAGAGTACAGAGGAGCTCCAGAGCAGACCGTTGGATCTGAAATCTTGTTTATGTTAAAAGATATTAACTTTAGTTACAGGAAGATGAATCAACCACCTATCACGCAAACAAGGAGAAGATCAAGGGATGAATCTGATGATGAAACTGACGAAGAGGATGATCCTAATGAGGCGGAGTTGTGGAAGAAAAGGAGTATTTTTTTTGAGTTGCCTTATTGGGAGCACAACATTTTACGCCACAATCTTGATGTCATGCATATTAAGAAGAATGTCTGCGAGAACATAATTGGGACAATTTTAAATGTCGATGGAAAATCAAAAGACAATCTTCAGAGCCGACTTGATTTAGTTGACATGAGAATCCGGCGTGATCTTCATCCTCAAGTACTTCCGAATGGGAAATATCGGTTGCCGCCTTCTATTTTTTCAATGTCAAAGAAAGAGAAAGAAGTTTTCTGCATGGTGTTGAAGGATATAAAGGTCCCAGATGCGTATGCGTCAAATATATCTCGATGTGTGAGTTTCAAAGATAGAAGATTATATTCATTAAAATCACATGATTACCACATCTTAATGCAAGATTTACTCCCAATTGCTTTACGGTGCTGTATGTCAAAAAGTGTAACATCCTGTATAATTGAATTATCCAATATAATGAAAGCTATCTGTGGCAAAGTTTTGAATGTCGAAGAACTTGAGAAAGTACAGGATCGAGCGGCTTTGACTTTATGCAATTTAGAGAAGATCTTTCCACCTTCCTTCTTCACTATTATGGTGCACTTGGTAATCCATCTCCCTCACGAAGCAATCCTTGGTGGACCGGTTTTTTATCGATGGATGTATCTTATAGAAAGGTGCTAATTTATTTCTCAAGTATTCATTCATTCACCTCTATACATTTAGTTACAGCTTTTGATAAATATTGTATATCGTGTTTAGGCTCCTAAGCAAATTGAAGTCATATTGTCGCAATAAGCGTTATCCAGAAGGATCAATTGCTGAAGGCTACTTGGCAGAAGAGTGCATGACCTTCTGTTCTAAGATATTTAGAAGATGCTGAAACACGATTGAATAGACCAAGTAGAAATGATGGGCTCAATGATAATGACTTGGCCGAAACTTATTTCTTTCAAAGTTATGGAGAACCAATCGGCAAAGTTGAAATTGTAGAATTAGATGATATATCGTGGATACAGGCACATCGATATGTACTTTTTAACCACGATTCAATTGAACCGCTATGCAAGTAAGTTATAAAATTGTCTTACATATTCGCTGCGTTTTGATTTGTTTATCTTCTAACCAATTAAACTTGTTTTTAATATAGCGAGTACAAACAATTTTTGAGATCTCGTACGCCTCGAAGATTACAACATCGAGAGATTAATAAGTTATTCACAGAATCTTTTCATGAATGGTTAAGTCAAACGGTATGTAACTAAAGTTAATAAGTTACATATAATCACGAAATTTAGTTAATCAAATAAGAATGTTTTTACATAATACATTTTTAATTATTTAATTTACTTTCGATTCAATAGGTTTGGAGTGGGAAGGATGTCAATGACGAAGTTAAATGGCTTTCCCAAGGTCCGAACAGAGTAATAAAAAGATATAGTGCCTTCCTCATCAATGGATACAGATTTCATACAAAGTATCGCGAGAGAATGAGGAGAACTCAAAATTGTGGAGTTGTTGTTAATTCTTCAATTACAAGTTATGCTAGTGCTAGGGATAGTAATCCGGTTGAGGGTAATGTGGAGTATTACGGACTTCTTACCGACATTATTGAGTTGGATTACTATGGCAGATGGAAAGTTATCTTATTTCGGTGTGATTGGGCGATGTTAATCTGCTCGAGGAATTAAAAAGATCAATTTGGGTTTACAATGGTGAATTTCTCTCGCTTGATTCACATTGGACAACAATTGATGGACGAGCCATATGTATTTTCCTCTCAAGTGAAACAAGTTTTTATTCGAAAGATCCAACTGATGAGGGTTGGTATGTTGTACTCCGGAACACCCCTAGGGACTTGTTTGACATGGGTAATGAAAGTAGAGATGACATCGTCGAAAGATCAGAAACATTACCTTTTCCGAACAAAACTTAGATGAAAATATCCTAGTACTAATACACAACATCAATGGGTTCGACATGATGTGGATGAAGATATTTACTGAATAATGATGTAGTAAGATTTTACAATTTTTAATTATATGTAATATTATAATTTTAATCTTTGTCATGTTATATAATTTAACTATTTTATATGTACTACTATTGTTGTAATTTGTTACTAAAACTTTACTTATTTTATGTGTATTGCAGGAAAAATGCGTAGAAGAAGAGTACGAGATTTAAGTATTGTCCGAATACTCCAAATTCGGAAGAAAGAAATAGTGAACAATGAGACAGTTGTTGGATCTTGAATGTCTGGAGACACTTGATGAGCTGAAGAATTTCAAAGTAATATTATGTTCATTTTACATGTGTTGACTTTTATTATTGAATTATTTGTCAATTTTACTATAATAATAGTATATCATTTTTCAATTTGAAAGTGGTGGGACGCTTGAGAGTTCGAGGACGACGCTACTTAGAGATTTATACGACTTAGATCTTGTTGAGCGTGTTAAAGTAAGTAGAAATACTCATGGTCAGCCTGTTGGATCTGAAGCTCGACTTTTAGCAGGCTATTTGGGCATTTTAGCACGAAATGCAAATATGTTGCCCATCAACTACGAATCATGGCATCACATGCCTGATAGCAACAAAAATTAGGCTCTCGCTAATATTAAGGTAACAAAATGTGAATGCAATTTATAATACTTTGGTTTAAGTTTCATTTATATTTACATTCTAAACTTATGTTTTTTTAGGAGAGATTTGCTTTAGAAGTCTCCGATGATTATATCAAGAAGGCATTAGGTAAAAGATGGAGAGACAATAAAAGCACTTTAAAGAAACAATATTTTAAGAAAGACATAAGCCTCGAGGAAAAATTGAGAAATGTTCCGCCAGGAATGCTGAGGTATCAATGGGAAGATGCGGTTAGATTTTGGAATTCAAAGAAAGGAGAGGTATTGCGTATTTCCAAACTCTTATATATAGTGTTTACTATATACGTAATAATAATTTTATTATGTAGGACCGTGAGCGAGTTGGAACAAGCGTGAGCAAAAACAAAAATTCACGCATTACCGCGGGTCGAGAAGTTTTGCTTCAGAATGAGGCCGAGGTATTATGATTTATTAATTCTTTCAAATATTAATAACTTTCTATTATTAAATAATATTCTTACTACTATATTGTAGGAAGTCAAATCCGACAAAAGTTGGACGCCTTCACTTTTTGAGATTACGATAGGAAGAAAGATGGATCTCCTATGACATCCAAAGTCGGAGAAATTATGGTATATTCACTTAATAATATTTAATTTATTCTAAATATTTATAATCTTTAATTATAATTGTTTAATTCAATTCATCATTAGTAGTTTTAAAAATGTTAAGTTATGTTGCATTTCTTTTTATTATATATTTCGTTTCTAACTCTTTAATTGATTTTTTAGGAGAAACTAAAGGAGAAGAAGGCGGAATATGAAGCGATTGCTTCGAGTGATAGTTCTGTTAATCTTGAGAACATTGATAATGAATTATCACTGAAGTTTTGGGTCTGAAAGGCACGGTCGGGTTCGATTTCAAGGATCTCGTGTTACCCGACCCAATAATTTGGATCCGGCTCCCAAAGAATACATGCCTTCCTAAGTCAAGCTCAAGTGAAGTTCGAGGTTAAGAGACCAGATAGCTCAGATGCAAGCGAACACGGTTGAGCAAATTGCCGAGGTTCAACAAAATATGAAGAACTCCAGCAACAACTTAAAGCAGAGGCAGCAGAGAGGGAGGCAGCGGCTGCAGCGAGAGAGGCAGAGGCACGAGCGATGGTAGCAGAACAGAGCAAAAAGTACGATGACCTCCACTCTGACTTCAAAGAGATGATGCATATGTTTCAACAATCACAAAAGCCGCCGTCTTAAACATTAGTTTTCATATTGTAAGAATGTTTTTAAGTTTTGTCACGTTTAACATTATTGTAAAAATATTTTAAATTATACTTTATTATTAGTTATATCATATATCTTTAGTTAAATTTGAAGTATCATTTAGAATTAATATTTGTGGTTGTATTTTTTATGTTCAATTTGCTGTTTTTGGCTGCATTTTATATTATATTTTTTGTATTTGGTTGGATTTTAATGCAGGAAGGGCTGGATATTGGTGAAAAAAAATATTACAAATATGTCAAATTTAGCGGCGTTTGTAAAAAAAGCGCCGCTAAAAGCCTTGACCTTTAGCGGCGCTTTTACCACAAACGCCGCTAAAAGCCTTGACCTTTTGCGGCGCTTTTACCACAAACGCCGCTAAAAGCCTTGACCTTTAGCGGCGCTTTTACCACAAACGCCGCTAAAAGCCTTGACCTTTAATGGCGCTTTTCCTACAAACGCCGCTAAAAGCCTTGACCTTTAACGGCGTTTTTTTCCAATAAACGCCACAAATTGTTGTGGCGTTACATATAGCAGCGTTTTTTGCGGCGTTTTAGAAAGCGCAGCTAAAGGCTAAAAAAAGCACCGCTAAAAGTCTGTTTTCCTATAGTGATCCCTCCTCTTTATTTACTGTAGTTTTGAACAAGCCAGCTCAGGAATCGGGACGGGTCGAAGGTTCGATCACACTATCTAAAGGACTTTCATCTGGGTAAATGGCTTGTAAAACTTAAGTATGGCATGTATAGCAATATACTTATTTTGTGTAAATAATTTTATGATATAGCCATGATTGGTTGAGAAAATGTTTGATATTGATAAGTCATGCTGATGGTTAAATTTAGATCATGTTTGATATCATGGAAGTTTAATAGGTTATCTAGTTCATAACAACTCATGAAAAGATGAAATTTGCCTTAAAACAGAATATTGTTGCAGCAATGACATGAATTTGAAAAATCACTAAAAATAGTATAAATGGAATTAAATGATGATCAAGTTATGAAATTGAAGCTTAATGAGTATATTTTCATGTGGATTGAACAAAACAGGCATATAAATTATATTTTATGAGATATTTAAACTTTTATGAAACAGAGCCAGAGTGATTTATGGATCCCCTGTTCTGACTTTAAAAATTCATAATAAATTTTAACAAAATTATTAGACGTTTTTCTTTATTTTTACAGATTCCTTATTAAGTCTAGTTTTAAGACAAACAAACCTCATAGTCATTTAAATTCTTTATAGAGAGATATCTGATTCGTAATACACAGAGGTCAGAGCAGTCAAACCCTGAAACAGGGGAGACTTTAACTAATAAAATGTACTAATTATCCTAACCAAAAATTCTAGAAAAAAATTAGTAAATAGATATATGAGTCTAGATTTAGGGAAAATTTGTGGATTTTGATTTTGAGTTTTGTAACTCAAGATATGATTTTTCTTGTAACTATGACGCGTGTAGCTAAAAAGCTGTGAATGTAGAAACAAATGATTTGAAGTTCTTAATTTGATAGATTATGTTCGGTAACTCCTCAAGCTCGAATCCGGTGACGGTTTTGGGTGTGGGGGCGTTACATCATAGGTACCAAGAGATAAGAGGATAGTGTGATGCAATCTCCGACGATCCCTGAATCTGAGATAGCTTCAAATCACTATAAAACATAGGAAAATAAACAACGTAAGCTTTATAGCTTAGTAAGCCTCGTATGAAATAAACTCGATATAATCATAAACACATAATTCAACAATTGATTATAAATACATGAATTCACATCAACTAACAAACCTTTATTACTCATTCACAAAACTATATACTTTCTTCATCATTTCTTCAATTCAAAGCTAATATGGTTTATGCACATAAATGTACCTCTTGTACCAATCTCATTCTCAACCACATCATTCATTTACCCGTTGAACCATTCAGAGTAGAAGTTGGATACTTAAGAGTCTCGCACCATAAGTACATATACCATGGCCAGAAGCCAAATCAAGGTAACTCATATCCGAAGTACTGATATCATTTCCTAAAGCCAAATAAGTTGATATTCATGGCCCGAAGCCAAATCAGTATAACTCGTACCTGAAGTGCTAATATCATTGCCTAAAGCCACTCAATATATCTCTTAATGACATGTTACTAGTATCCTAAACTATTCTTAAGGTTCAACAGGGATTTTGAATGTCGAATCGTCGTCGAATCACTATAGATCATATCCATAGCGTCATATTCACAATTTATGCAATATCAAAGCATATGAAATACATTTGAATCAAAACTTATAATAAACGAACTTACCTCGGACGTAAAAATGATGACACGAGTTAACTAATCTGAGACTTTATTATTTCCCCAATCTAAGCTTGTATTTAGATTTTCTTGATCTATATAATATCAGATGCAGGTTATTTAATTATTTCTCTATTCAATTTAATCCAAAACACTCATTAAAGCAAATTTACACTTTTGCCCCTAATATTTCAAATTTTTAACAATTTAGTTCCTAGGCTTGTAAAATAAAATTCATTCAATTTCATCACAACCCAAGCCTAACTAAATTTCAATTAGGTCCCTATCAGCATATATTTTTCATTTATTTCACATTTTAACCACTAAATTTACACATTTCACAAATTAGCCCCTAACTTTCATTTTTACTAAAAATAACTTAACAAAACTTGTATATCTATCAACAAGCATTCATAATTTATTAAGAAACTTCAAAACACATGCTATTTCATCAATGGAAACATATAAAATTTTTAACAGTTTTACAAACTAGCTCCTGGGCTGTAAACATTTTGGCCTCAAATTTGTGGTTCCAAAACCACTGTTTTGATTTGACTAAAAATAGGCTGTTACAGTAATACCGAGAGAGAGTCACCTGGAATTCTTTCAACTTGAATTCTAGAAGAAATATATAAGCTAGCGATTTCTCAATCAAAAGCATAAAGAGTTTTTAGAACTAAAATAGGATCGCATGACTATGACAGAGTATGAAAGAGAATTTGTACAGTTGACTAAGTATGCTCAAGAGTATGTTTCCACTGAAGCAATTATGTGCAAGCGATTCGTTGATGGGTTAAACAAGGATATTAAACTTCTAGTTGGAATTCTAGAATTGAAAGAATTTGTTGTCCTGGTTGATAGAGCTTGCAAGGCCGAAGAGCTTAGTAAAGAAAAGAGAAAACAAAATTCAAAGGCTAGAGACTCAAGAAAAAGACCGTTGAATAAGCCATATCAGTATTCGTCAAAGAAATTCAAAGATTCACTCAATCATCAAAATGCTTCAATCGGGCATTCAAGCAGAGATCGTGGAAATCAACATATGAGTCATAAAGCTCAAGCAACTTTTGTCTCGAGCGTTAGCAGGTCAACAGTGTGGGAGATGAAATTTTTGAGAGTGCTAGAATAAGAGTAATAAATCTTGTTTCAAATGTGGCTCACCAGATCATTTTATTCGAGATTGCCCAGAGTTATCTGAGGAAGATAAATTTCAAAATACAAGACCAAGCAATAAGAATGCAAGAGGGAGACCACCGAGAAATATAGGGAATGTGTCTAGTGGCAAAGGTGTGACTAGGGATTCAGCTGTGAGATCCGAGGCTAGAGCACCAGCCAGAGCATACTCTATTTACGCTCGTGAAGAAGCATCGTCACCTGATGTTATCACCGGTACATTCTCTTTTTATGGTACTAATGTATTGCATTGATTGATCCTGGATCAACTCATTCGTATATCTGTATAAATTTAGCATTTAGTAAGGTCTACCTATTAAGTCTACCGAATTTGTGATTAAAGTATTGAAGCCTCTAGGCAAATATGTTTTAGTTGATAAAGTTTGTGAGAACTGCCCATTAATGACTCGGGGTTACTATTTTCCAGCTAACTTGATGTTACTACCTTTTGATGAGTTTGACGTAATTCTAGGTATGGATTAATTGACTCTGTATGATGCCATTGTGAATTGTAAATGAAAGATCGTTGCATTGAAATGTCAGAATAATGAAAAACTTTGAATTGAATCAGATGAGTCGAGTAGATTACTTACCGTGATTTCGTCTATGTCAGCCCAGAAATGTGTAAGAAAAGGTTGTGAAGCTTATCTTGCTTATATAATGAATACAGAGGTGACTGAATCGAAGATTGAAGCAGTACCTATAGTTTGTGAGTATTCGGATGTGTTTCCAGAAGAGTTGCTTGGGTTACCACCGATCAGAAAAGTTGAATTTGCAATTGAGTTAGTACCGGGAACTTCACCAATATCGATATCTCCATACTGAATGGCTCCGACAGAATTGAAAGATTTGAAATCTCAGTTGCAAGAGTTAACAAATAGAGGTTTTGCACGACCTAGTTTTTTGCCCTGGGGTGCGCCAGTATTGTTCGCAAAGAAGAAAGACAGATCAGTGACAATGTGTATTGAATATCAACAACTCAATAAAGTTACAGTAAATAACAAATATTCAATGTCGAGAATAGATGATTTATTTGATCAGTTGAAAGGGGCAACAATGTTTTCAAAGATTGATTTGAGATTTAGCTATTATCAATTGTAAGTTAAAAACTCAGATGTGCCAAAAATTGTGTTTAGAACGAGGTACAGACATTATGAATTTCTTGTTATACCTTTCAAATTGACTAATGCTCCTGCGATCTTTATGGAATTAATGAATCGGATCTTTAGACTGCTTTTAGACAGATTTGTTGTTGTGTTCATTAACGACATTCAGATCAATTCACGAGATGAGTTTGAGCATGCCGAACAATTTGAGGATTGTGTTACAAACTTTGAGAGATAAGTAGATGTTCGTTAAATTCAGCAAATGTGAATTCTGGCTTTGAGAAGTCAGATTTTTAAGGCACATTGTTTTAGCGGAAGGTATAAGAGTTGACCTGAGCAAGATTTCGATAGTTGTTGATTGGAAACCACCAAGGAATGTATCCAAAGTTTGAAATTTTTTGGGATTAGCTGGGTATTATCGATGTTTTGTTAAAGGATTTTCAATGATTTAATGAATCCGATCTTTAGACCTCTCTTAGACAGATTTTTTGTTGTGTTCATTGATGACATTCTGATCTATTCACGACATGAGTTTGAGCATACCAAACATTTGAGGATTGTGTTACAAAATTTGAGAGATAAGCAGTTGTTCGTTAAATTTAGCAAATGTGAATTCTGGCTTTGAGAAGTTAGATTTTTAGGGCACATTTTTTAGGGGAAGGTATAAGAGTTGATCCAAGCAAGATTTCGATAGTTGTTGATTGGAAACCATCGAGGAATGTATCCGAAGTTAAAATATTTTTGGGATTAGCCAGCTACTATCGATGTTTTGTTAAAGGATTTTCAATGATTGCTATACTGATGACCAGACTGCTACAGAAATATGTGAAATTTAAGTGGTCCAAGAAATGTCAATAGAGTTTCAATCAATTAAAGGCCTTGCTAAATGAGACACCAGTTTTAGTTCAACTTGAGTCGGGTAAAGAGTTTGTGATTTATAGCAACACGTCATTGAATGGTTTGGGTTGCGTCTTGATGCAAGAAAGAAATTTTATAGCTTATGCCTCTAGACAGTTGAAACCACATGAAAAGAACTATCCAACACACGATTTAGAGTTGGCTGCTATTGTTTTCGTATTGAAAATTTGGTGTCATCATTTGTACGGTGAAAAATGCCACATCTTTACCTATCATAAAAGCTTAAAGTATATTATGACTCAGAAAGATTTGAATTTGCGACAACAGAGATGGCTCGAGCTATTAAAAGATTATGAGTTAGTAATAGATTATCATCCGGGGAAAGCTAATGTAGTCGCAGATGCTTTGTGTAACATCCCGATTTTAGGCCTAGTAAGAATAGTGGTTTTGAGACCACTAATCCGAAGTAGAAATAATTATTTTATGATTATTATGATGTCTATGATATGATTACATGCTTGTGTGAAAATTTCATGAAGAAATGTTATTGATAAAGTGTCTAATTTTACATTTAGGACTAAATTGCAAAGGTTGCAAAAATGTAAGTTCTAGAAGCTTTAAGCAATAAATTGCCATGGATTATTAATTAGAGGTCCTTAAATAGCAATTTGACCAATTTCCATATTTTTGGACAAAAATGGGCATGAATAGGAAAAATTTAAAAGAAAGGCCTTAAGGGCATTTTGGTCATTTGGTTAATAAAAGAATAAAAACGGAAAAATGAAGCAAAATTTTCTTATCTTCTTCAAGTGTGTGCCGAAAATTAGAAAAGCCATAGCTAAGGTTTTTTTTCAACTTTCAAGCTCGATTATAAGTACACCCTAACCCCGTTTTTAACTTTCTTTATGTTTTTGAGATCCTTGAAGCATGATCTACCTATTTCTAGCCTTATTTTGAGTTAGGGTTCATGTTTAAAAATTGACCCATGTGTAACATGCATGTATTTTGATGTTTAATGGAGGAATAGAAAGTTAGATGTGGTTTTTCATGAAAACACATAAAAAGGACTTACTTATAAAGTTTGAAAAATAAGTAGTAAGATGTATGATTTGATGAGAAATATGGGCTGTTATGAGTATGTTATAAGTTCGGCTAGGCTTGGGTAATAAAGAAAATGAGTACAATTCATTTTACGAGCCTAAAGACTAATTTGTAAATATGTGAAAGTTTAGGGGCAAAATTACAATTTTTCCAAAGTATGATTTATGGACTATTTTGAACAATGTGATAATTAAATAAGTGAAATTTGCTATTATAGATCAAGAAAAATGGAGTCTAGACCTAAACCGAGGAAATAACAAGGTTGTGGACTAATTCGGATAGTTAGCCATATTTTGTTATCGAGGTAAGTTCATATATAAGTAACGCAATGTTGCATCATGTTTTAATGATTTATTACTGTATGTATGAATTTCTATGTCTAATTATTATAATGAGTGTATATGATATTATGGTCAATGAGCATGACAATGTGAACGAGTTCGAAAAAGATGTGACATCGAGAAAATCCCGTTTGAACCGTAAATAATATATGATACAATGTGACATGTCACTAAGAACTATGTGATTATGAGCTCATGAGATTATGTGTATATGTGACTATGTGAATCCGGGTGCTAGTCATGTACGTCCTACTGGTGGTTGGGTAGCCCGACATGTGTTGCAAGTACCTGTCAGCTTGTGTGAGCAGCCCTTGTAGTTACGTCCTGACTGTCAGCTTGTGTGAGTAGGCCTGTTATTAGCTCAAGAGCGAGCAATATATGATATGTGATATGAGGTAGCATGTGGCTACGTATGAAGCACTTTGTGCAAACTTTCTATGTATTTGATAGTATTCCAAGTGTTCAATGGGTAAATTAGTGAGTTATTTGACCAGTAAGTCAATGATGAGGAAATATGAGAATGTGTTACGAGTTGGTACAGGTATGTACGAAAAGCTCATATGAATGAGCTTGGTATGTGATGAACTTTTGGTAATATTGAAAATGAGTAAGTTATGCCTATGAAATTATGATGACATATATGTAAATTATGTTATGTTAATTGTATAAAATTCATGATTCTGTTGCTATTTATTTGTATGTGAACTTACTAAGCTTTATGCTTATTCCCCTTTCTTTTCCATTTTCTTATAGTATAACCAAGGTAGCTCGGGGATCGAAGGACGTCAGAGGTCGATTCACACTATCAAACTAATCTTTTGGGTATAGTGAATTCAAGTATTTTGAGTATGGCATGTATAGAGGACTCGGTCTTTTTGTTTATGTGTCATATTAATTTGGCCAAGTGTGTTGGCTTATAATGATTTGATAATTCATTTTGTATATGGCCATGAGATATGGCTCATATTAATTATGGGGATGTAATCCTATTCATATATGCATGTATGTGCTATGGTCACTCATGATGTGGTTAAATTTATTTCGCAAGGATGAATTGTGAATATGATCATGGATGTTTGGTGATGGAATTGTGAGTAAATGGCATAATAACAACTAAGGCATGAATGTATAAAATGGAAGTGAATTGAGGTTACATATTGCATGTGATTTGGTAAGCTTGGTCTAAATAAAATATGAAGTCTTAAGCTAGTGTAAATAGATAAGAAGTTGACATGCATGAGCTATGTTTATGAATGTGTAAGTGCTCATTTATGCCACGTAGGATGTCATTAAGATGTGTAAGTGTGCATGCGTTATTAAAGGTGGCAAACGGCATGGTAAATTGCCTTGTTTTTGTCCACACGGCTAGACACACGGGCATGAGTCTAGGCCATCTTTGACACACGGTCTACTTCATGGGCGTGTAATCTGGCTGTGTGTTCTCGCACCCTAATTAGGTAAAATAGAATGCCTAGTAGTAAACACACGGGTAGAGACACGGCCGTGTGTTCTAGCTGTGTGATGGACATGACTTCAGGACATGGGCGTGTGCCCAGGCAGTGTGAAGTTTGCACCTGACTTTTTGGAATTTAATTCGCCACATGACCTGAGCTGACGGGTGTGTGACTTGGCCGTGTGACCCTAATTGTGTTGATGACATTATAGATAGAGAGTTATATGGGCTAAGGACATGGGTGTGTGTGACCACAAAGCCTACCCACACGGGCGTGTGAGCCTCCAAAACAAGAAAATTTTCTAAGTATTGTAAAAGTTTTGAGAGTTCTCAGTTTAGTCCTGAACCACCCCCAATGTATGTTTTGGGCCTCGTAGGCCCATATAAGGGACAATATGCTTGTGTATGAATGGTTTTCAATTGAATGAAAATTTTATAGTCCAATTTTGTATGAATGTTTATGTTTGAGTCTAGTAATGCCTCAGACCCTGTCCCGGTTTCAGATACGGGTAAGGGGTGTTACACTTTGAGTAGAAAATCTCTGTTTGCTTTGAGAGCGATGTATATGAGATTGACTATGTCTAGTGATGGTTCGATATTTGAAACCTAAACCAGTTTTTCTTTAAAAAAATTGTAAAGCTCAAAAGTGTGATACCAAGTTACAAGCTAAAAGAAAGCAATGTGAGTCAAATAGTGATTCAGATTATTAGATTGGAGCCAATGATTGTTTAATGTTCCGAAACAGAATCTGTGTACCAAAGAATTCTGAGCTCATTCATAAAATTTTGCACGAAGCACACAGGGGTTATTTATATGTTCACTCGAGAAGTACTAAAATGCACAATGATCTGAAACAATTATATTGGTGGTCGAGCATAAAACGAGATATTTCAAAATTTGTACCGAGGTGTTTGATTTGTTAGCAAGTGAAAGTCGAGCATCAAATGCCTTCGGGTTTACTTCAGCCCGTGATGATACCAGAGTAGAAATGGGACAGAGTTAAGATGGATTTCGTACCATGGTTACCACTGACTCCGAAAAAGAAAGATGCTGTTTGGGTTGTAGTTAATAGATTGACGAAATCGACGCATTTTATACCAGTACGTATAGATTATTCACTCGATAGATTAGCTGAATTGTATATTTTTGAGATCATTAGATTGCACGGGGTGCTAGTTTCGATTATTTTAGATAGAGATCTGAGGTTTACATTGTGATTTTGGAAGAAATTACAAGAAGCTCTGGGTACTAAGTTGAACTTTAGTACAGCTTTTCATCCGCAAAGCAACAGTCAATCTGAGAGAGTAATTCAGGTTCTTGAAGATATACTCCGATGTTGTATTTCAAAGTTCGAAGGTAACTGGGAGATATATTTGTCGCTGGTTGAATTTGCGTATAACAACAGTTTTCAATGTAGCATAAAGATGGCACCGTACGAAGCTTTGTTGATGCGAACTAGTTTCGATGATGATTCGAGTCATTTAAATTGCCCAATCGTGAATTTGAGTAAGGATAAGTTCTTTTCGGGTTAATTGAAACAAAATAGAATAAATGGCTTCAAACAATGATAGTAGGCAAAATTGGTAAATAAATAAAGGATAATTTGGATAAGGCCGAGAATGAACCAATAATAATGGATTGTTGACCCAAGTCTCAAAATGGTTCTTAGAGGACCAATGATAGTAGAGGACCTTGACCCTCTATCAAAAATGATAGGAACCAAAGGTATATGAACGCCACACTCAAAAGTGATAAGTTTAGTTAACAATGGAAAGGAAATGATGCCACAAGCTATGCTTGATAAGTCAAGTCAGTCCCAAGAGAAAAAGAGATTTGGAAATCTCACAAATATCAATTTTCATATATTCTACCAAAAAGTCCATCACAATGAGCTGATTACAAATATTTAAAAGGCTTGATAAAGGCTAGCCGAATAGTCACAAGTATCAGCTTAAATGAGTTGTTAATGGCTGAAATAAAGCTTAATCAATAAGCACAACTCTTGGCGACTCAATAGACACAACTCTTGAATTCTTCTAAGCCTAAGCAAATCCAACCATTAATTTGAGTTATTGCTCCAATTCAACTAATTTAATGAATTTGAATGCTTAGGTTTCATTCTTGAGCAGCCGAATAGACACCAGCAAGTTATTGATATTTTCAGCACTTGAAGAAGAAGAATAGGCAGCTGAATTTAAAGGATTCCTTTAATAAGGTAACAGCTCCTTTAAGTGATGTATAATTCTCTTTTTTAAGTAATGTAGCAGTCGCATTAACACTTTATAACAGCTCCCTTGGACATAACTTGTTTCAACTGAATAGTCACCTACAGGCAATAACAAACTCATTAAAAACACATTAAACACACTATACTTAATAAAATTAGTTAATAAACTGAAATAAACACTTTTAACTCTTGACTTGATTTAATAAACTGTAAATAAACATATTTAACAATAAGTTATTCTAGCAATTAAATAGACTAAGATAAACATTTATTCCAGCAATTAATTAACTAAAAGGAGTGTAATAAAAATAAAGTCCAGCAAATCAATAATTAACTAAGATGAGTTTAATAAAGTCCAGCAACTCAATTATTAAACTAAAATTATAAGCTTCATTTTGCACTTGGGCCCCTCGAGTTTGGGCCAATCTCGGTGTTGTGGATTTGGGTCGTAACATGATGCAACTAGGTTCGCATCATACCTTCCCTCTTGAAGACGATTTACCCTCAAATTGGGCGACTTGCTCACAAAAAAAGAATTTTTTATTGTCACAAACACCTTTGTTCATGAACCTAACAGATTAGTTTCCAAAAACTTGATAGCCACAAATGGTTCAAAAAGGAAACATATGATTTTCATGCCCTCCCTCTTTAAGAGGAAACCATTCTAAATTGGCACCTACAAAATAATGGAATAAATTAGTGATACTTTGAATTTTGACCAGAAAATAACTTTTTGACAACCCATCCAAACTTGGAATGCTTACATCGATACTGGGATCAAAAATAGAAGTTGATCTAACCCTCTTATAATGAATCAAAATGTTCTTCAATGGAAACAAACTAGAACAACAAAGTATTCGAAAGATATAATCTTGGAAAACTAAATTCAACGGCTCAAGTCCCTTGAACAATAATATAGAACTATAATCACTGGGATCAAAAATATAGTTTTTCCTTACCATTTCAATTGAATTGAACATTTCATTGCTGACAACATGGTAGGAACACGAATTAATAGAAAGTCATAACCATGCAAAACATGCTCAAACCCTTTAAACCACAATTTAGAAAATCCTTCAGAATCAAAGATTTGATTTTGACTTTGGAAACCATCAAAATTCACATCTATTGTTTTCAAGAATAAAGAAAAAACTTGGAGGAAATGGAAGGGTTCAACACATTTATTCAAGATAAAATTATGATGCTTACCTTCACTTGACAACAACTTAGGAATACATGCTCCAGGTTTAACAACATAATTTTGATCGGTCGTTCCACCACTCAAGAAAAATTTCATTTTCACCAAGACATCACACATGCCAAACAAACAAGAGTTAGGCATACAAATATTCGAACAATCAAACCTTTCACGTTTCATTCGTAAAGGCTTGCTCAAACATGTGGTTTTTGCACAACATATTAAAGAATTCACATTATCAACACAAGCAACCGTTTAGGCATTTTAGATGTCAAATCTTTACCACACGAAATCAAATTTTGTTTGTGCTGATTCATTCTTACTACATCAGCAAACTTGTCAATGCAATACTCATCAATAGTAAGACTCTTCAAACCACTATCTAAAACAAGGTCATCAAGAATCAAGTGAGGTTGGGAAGATTCAAATACGGTAGAACCCTTACTTGGCTTACCTTTAAGCACTTGTGGACTAAGGTCATTTGCGATCTTACCTTTCTCGATCAATCGAAATCCCCTCTCGTTGGGAAGATAATGAAGCCAGACCTTGTTAATCGAATCTTCGGAAACCTGAAAAGAATCAACACGAGAAAGATTCACATGTTGGTTAGTAGAAACATTGCTCACATTTTCTTGCTCACTTCCATCTTTTTCATTCGTTTCTTTCACATTCTCGATCTCTTTTTGCATTACTTTCATCTTTTTCATTCGTTTCTTTCATATTCTCGATCTCTTTTTGCATTCTCTCACTCTCTTTTTCTTTTTCACTTTGTTTTTCACTCTCAATCTCTTTTTGTTCTCTTTCGATCTCTTTTTCTTTTTGATTTCTTTCATCCTTTTTTTCTTTTTCACATGCTTTTTCAATTTCATTACAAGAGGAAGACAACAAGAAGAAATCATCAAAATGAGAAGCCTTTCATTGAGAATAAGAGGAAAGGTCTTCATATAAAAAATGATCATCTCTTCGAGATTGAATTTTCATGGATGAATATCTTGATGTATACGCTGAATTGCTTGAATCTTCTCACTTGACACTATAATAGGATTCAAACTTGAAGCTTGAGTTATTTCAGCTTGAAGTCCTTGTTGAATAGGAATCTCGATAGGAGTCTTTTCTCACATAGTCATTGAACGTGAAACTCTTTGACGATCTCATTTTCATCCTTTGTCTTGAAGAAATTCGCTTCCAATGGTAGGAATATGGAAGGAAACGCTTGCACATCACATCTTTCATTTTAGACCAGGTTGATATTGGGCACTCTCTATTTCATCTTGACTCGTTGTGAATTGATCCCACCAAATCATAGGATAATCGAAGAAATTGTTCGCCGCAAGCCTTACTTTCTTACATTCCAAGTAGCCGTGGTACTCAAAAACCAATTCTACCTTCTTTTCCTATTCAAGGTATACCTCCGGGTCAGATCAACCTTGAAACAGCGAAATGGCTAACATGTGATTCTTCAAATCGCCATCAATAAGTTCATGATCTCTAAAGCCTTGGTTTCTATGAACACGTCACCTTTCGCTTTGATTGGAACGAACCAGCCATCAATAGTAGTAACTTTTCTTTCGAAACTTAGAGACATTTTATTTGAACTTCACTTCAAACCTCACTATTCACTCGCAAAGAAAGGAAATAATTTAGCACTTACACTCGTGTTTGCACTCGATATAAAATTTTTCTTCCCTCGATCGCTCTCACAAATCTCTCGCCTTTTACCACTCGAGTTACCTCTCCAACTTCTCAATGGACTACTTAGACAAATCAGCAATCATTGTAGAATCGGCTTCAAAATTTTATGTAAGGATAGGGAAAGACTTTAGGCCAAAAGGATAGGCTAGAAACAAAATAAAAATGATGTAAGTGTGGTCGAATGGTAGGAAAGATAGAGTAATGAGTTTTGGCAGCAAATGAATTACAATCCTTCAAACCTCTTTTTCTTTTTAATATTAAACGAACTTTTGTACTCCAAACAAATTGATTTTCACACTTTGAATTTTGAATTGATGCAGAGACCTTTTTTTAATATACGGATTTTTTTGAATTTTTTTGAATTTTTTTAATGAAATACAATACTGTAATGCTGAGAATGTCGATTCTTACTCCAAATTCACTAGTTTTGATACCAAATGATCCGAACTCGTTTCGATGATGATTCAAGTCATTTAAATTGCCCAATCGTGAATTTGAGTAAGGATAAGTTCTTTTCGAGTTAATTGAAACAAAATAGAATAAATAGCTTCAAACAATGATAATAGGCAAAATGGGTAAATAAACAAAGGATAATTTGGCTAGACCAAGAATGAACCAACAATATTGGATTGTTGACCCGAGTCTCAAAATGGTTCTTAGATGATTTATGATTTAAGAAAATAGCAAAGGACCTTGACTCGCAATAAAAAATGATAGGAACCAAAGGTATATGAACGCCACACTCGAAAGTGATAAGTTCGGTTAACAATGGAAAGGAAATGATGCCGCAAGATATGCTTGATAAGTTAAGTTAATCCCAAGAGAACAAAGAGATTTGGAAATCTCACAAATATCAATTTTCATATACTCTATCAAAAAGTCCATCACAATGAGCGGATAAAAAATATTTATAGGACTAGATAATGGCTAGACGAATAGTCACAAGTATCAGCTTGAATGAGTTGTCAATGGCTGAAATAAAGCTTAATCAATAAGCACGACTTTTGGAAACTCAATAGACACAATTTTTGATTTCCTCTAAGCCTAAGAAACTCCAACCATCAATATGATTTATTTCTCCAATTCAACTGATTTAATGAATTTGAATGCTTAGGTTTCATTCTTGAGTAACCGAATGGACACTAGCAAGTTATTGATATCTTAAGCACTTGGAGAAGAAGAATAGGTAGCTGTGTAACACCTCGAATTTGGGCCTAGAAGTATTGGGCCTTGAGTGCGGGTCCGTAAGGAGGTTGTATATAGGTATTTAATTGTGCAATGAAATAACACAATTAAATGTCTGCTTTGGTGGTTAATGGCCCTGAGAAGTGTTAGAGAAATCTTGGTTTCAAACTTGGCCTTTAGCAAAAATTTTGGTATTAAGAGAAAAAAACCTGGATGCTTGGATGAGGGCTTTTAAATTATTGTGTTAAATAAATGACACAAGGAAGCTTGTAGTCTAGTGGTTGTGGTCTCATTAAGGTTGTATGGGAGCCTGGGTTCAAGCCTTGGCTCTTGCAATTTATTTTGGTTTTTTTTAAGGGAACTTGGACTTTGGCCTTTAGACCTTATAATTAATTGGGGATAAAATATGACACAAAAACCCTTGTGGCTTAGTGGCAAGTAGGGTGTGGAGCATCTGAAGGGAGGCATGGGTTCGAATCCTATGACAAGCAAGGAGCATTTATTTTGCTAACAGGGGGTGGCAAGAGTTGGTGTTGAATTTAAACTCTGATGTTGGAGGGATCCCACATCAAGAAGCTAACATAAGAGTGGTTGCGAAGCTGGCTTTAAATAGAGGGAACCATGAGGAGAGTACAGGTACCTTTCTTGGCTGATCCCTTTCGCTATATGGCGTGCTCGTTTGGGTTGGGCGTTGGCTAAGAGTGCTCAGAGCGTGGGTTAACTCCAGTCTCCTATCAGGTGTGTATTTTCTCGCTACTCTAGCTGTAGGATGGCTACTTCGGGCCGCGATGGGCCGAAAGGGATCATGTGGGCCTAATGGGCCTACGGGCCCAATTGGATAAGTTGTTTGATTGTGTAGTAAATATTGGACTAGGCTAGGTGAATCTCATATTTGTGGCTAGATTTGGGCTAAAAGGGCCACACGAGCGTGTAGGCCCATTTGGCCCGAGAATAGGATTTAGGCCCATTCGTATTGTTATCCTTGTTTAGAATACTTTAGTTTACCAAATTACTGAAATGCCCTCGATTTGTAGAATTACCATTTTATCCTTGATTTACAAAATTACCATTTTACCCTCGATTTATAGAATTACCGGTTTACCCTCGATTTACATAATGGACCTTGTGCTATGCATCCAGGAGTGAGTAAGTTGTATCAAGACTTGCGAGAGCTATATTGGTGGCCTGGATTTAAGCAAGGAGTGACCGAATTTGTGGGGAAATGTTTGACGTGTCAACAAGTGAAGGCCGAGCATCAACTGCCTTTAGGATTGTTACAGCCGGTAAAGATACCACTTTGGAAGTGGGAAAGGCTAACTATGGATTTTGTAAGTGGGTTGCCATTGACACCTTCCAAGAAGGATTCAGTTTGGGTAATTGTGGATAGGCTCACCTCCTCTGTTTCGGATACCTACCTGGTGCACAACTTCCATTCACTTTATTAACTTAGCAAAGACTATCTTTTAGAACACTAAGAAGGATGTTGAAAGAGGCATGGGTTTTCTTAAAAACTTCAATGTGACACGTCAGATCCGGCCATAACATCTGAGCCGGGTTTGGGGTGTTACATTTAGTGGTATCAAAGCCAGGTTACAAAACTCGACTGGGGTCAATTATTGCTATTTTTTTCCTTTTCCGAAATTGGGGTTTGAAAAGGGTTTTTCTAAAAATTTTGTTTTGAAATTTATCAACAAAACTTGACTTGTTTCTGGAAAGATGTTATTGGAAGTGTGGCACACCGAGTCTCCGGCACCAAATCTGTAAGTTCTCTAACTCTGTTTACTGTTATAGATTGAAATGCTATATTGAGAAACCACTATAGATAGTAGCACTATACTGGAACTTTCTAGTTAGAGTAAACTATAACACTTGAATTTAGATTTAGTATTTATTTGGTGTGCATTCTGGAAATGTAGAAATTGTTTGTGTGTGAAATCTATCTGCTCCGATAGATAAATGTTTTGGGTGTATGTTAGTATTATTAGTATCAGAGTGCGCAGCGGAAGTGTGGTAGTGTAGTATGAGAGTGGAAAATTTCGAGGACGAAATTTCTTTAAGGGGGGTAGAATTGTAACACCCCGAATTTGGGCCTAGAAGTATTGGGCCTTGAGTGGGGGTCCATAAGGAGGTTGTATATAGGTATTTAATTGTGCAATGAAATAACACAATTAAATGTCTGCTTTAGTGGTTAATGGCCCTGAGAAGTGTTAGAGAAATCTTGGGTTCAAACTTAGGCTTCAGCAAAAATTTTGGTATTAAGTGAAAAAAACCTAGATGCTTGGATAAGGGCTTTTAAATTATTGTGTTAAATAAATGACACAAGGAAGCTGGTAGTCTAGTTGTTGTGGCGTCATTAAGGTTGTATGGGAGCCTGGGTTCAAGCCTTGGCTCTTGCAATTTATTTTGGTTTTTTAAGGAACCTAGACTTTGGCCTTTAGACCTTATAATTAATGGGGATAAAATTTGACACAAAAAGCCTTGTGGCTTAGTGGCAAGTAGTGTGTAGAGCGTCTAAGGGGAGGCATGGGTTCGAATCCCATGGCAAGCAAGGAGCATTTATTTTGCTAACAGGGGGCGGCAAGAGTTGGTGTTGAATTTAAACTCTGATGTTGGAGGGATCCCACATCGGAAGCTAACATAAGAGTGGTTGCGAAGTCGGGCTTTAAATAGAGGGAACCATGAGGAGAGTAAAGGTACCTTTCTTGGCTGATCCTTTTCACTGTATGGCGTGCTCGTTTGGGTTGGGCGTCGGCTAAGAGTGCTCAGAGCGTGGGTTAACTCCAACCTCCTATCAGGTGTGTATTTTCTCGCTACTCTAGCTATAGGATGGCTACTTCGGGCCGCGATGGGCCGAAAGGGGTCATGTGGGCCTAATGGGCTTACGGGCCCAATTGGATAAGTTGTTTGATTGTGTAGTAAATATTGGACTAGGCTAGGTGAATCTCATATTTGTGGCTAGATTTGGGCTAAAAGGGCCACACGAGCGTGTGGGCCCATTTGGGCCGAGAATAGGCTTTAGGCCCATTCGTATTGTTATCCCTGTTTAGAATACTTTAGTTTACTAAATTACTGAAATGCCCTCGATTTGTAGAAATACCATTTTACCCTCGATTTATAAAATTGCCATTTTACCCTCAATTTATAGAATTTTCGTTTTACCCTCGATTTACATAATGGACCTTGTGCTATGCATCCAGGAGTGAGTAAGTTGTATCGAGACTTGCGAGAGCTATATTGGTGGCCTGGACTTAAGCGAGAAGTGACCGAATTTGTGGGGAAATGTTTGACTTGTCAACAAGTGAAGGCTGAGCATCAACTGCCTTCAGGATTGTTACAGTTAGTAAAGATACCACTTTGGAAGTGGGAAAGGGTAACTATGGATTTTGTAAGTGGGTTGCCATTGACACCTTCCAAGAAGGATTTAGTTTGGGTAATTGTGGATAGGCTCACCTCCTCTGTTTCGGATACCTACCTGGTGCACAGCTTTCATTCACTTTATTAACTTAGAAAAGACTATCTTTTAAAACACTAAGAAGGACGTTGAAAGAGGCAAAGGTTTTCTTAAAAACTTCAGTGTAACACGTCGATCCGGCCATAACGTCTGGGCCGGGTTTGGGGTGTTACATTTAGTGGTATCAGAGCCAGGTTACAAAACTCGGCTGGGTATGGGTAGCAGAAAATTGTTGCTACTTTTTTTCTTTTTTCGAAATTGGGGTTTGAAATGGGTTTTTCTAAAAATTTTGTTTTGAAATTTATCAACAAAACCAGACTTGTTTCTGGAAAGATGTTTTTGGAAGTGTGGCACACCGAGTCTCCTGCACCAAATCTGTAAGTTCTCCAACTCTGTTTACTGTTATAGATTGAAATGCTATATTGAGAAACCACTATAGATAGTAGCACTATACTGGAACTTTCTAGTTAGAGTAAACTGTAACGCTTGAATTTAGATTTAGTATTTATTTAGTGTGCGTTAAAATGTAGAAATTGTTTGCATGTGAAATCTATCCGCTCCGATGGATAAATGTTTTGGGTGTATGTTAGTATTATTAGTATCAGAGTGCGCAGCGGAAGTGTGGTGGTGTAGTCTGAGAGTGGAAAATTTCGAGGACGAAATTTCTTTAAGGGGGGTAGAATTGTAACACCCCGAATTTGGGCCTAGAAGTATTGGGCCTTGAGTGCGGGTCCGTAAGGAGGTTATATATAGGTATTTAATTGTCCAATGAAATAACTCAATTAAATCTCTGCTTTAGTGGTTAATGGCCCTGAGAAGTGTTAGAGAAATCTTGGGTTCAAACTTGGGCTTTAGCAAAAATTTTGGTATTAAGAGAAAAAAACCTAGATGCTTGGATGAGGGTTTTTAAATTATTGTGTTAAATAAATGACATAAGGAAGCTTGTAGTCTAGTGGTGGTGGTCTCATTAAGGTTGTATGGGAGCCTGGGTTGAAGCCTTGGCTCTTGTAATTTATTTTGGTTTTTTTTAAGGGAACCTAGACTTTGTCCTTTAGACCTTATAATTAATCGGTGATAAAATATGACACAAAAACCCTTATGGCTTAGTGGCAAGTAGGGTGTGGAGCATCTGAGGGGAGGCATGGGTTTGAATCCTATGGCAAGCAAGGAGCATTTATTTTGCTAACAGGGGGTGGCAAGAGTTGGTGTTGAATTCAAACTCTGATGTTGGAGGGATCCCACATCGAGAAGCTAACATAAGAGTGGTTGCGAAGCTGGCTTTAAATAGAGGGAACCATGAAGAGAGTAAAGGTACCTTTCTTGGCTGATCCTTTTCGCTATATGGCGTGTTCGTTTGGGTTGGGCGTTGGCTAAGAGTGCTCGGAGCGTGGGTTAACTCCAGTCTCCTATCAGGTGTGTATTTTCTCGCTACTCTAGCTGTAGGATGGCTACTTTGGGCCACGATGGGACGAAAGGGATCATGTGGGCCTATTGGGCCTACTGGCCCAATTGGATAAGTTGTTTGATTGTGTAGGAAATATTGGACTAGGCTAGGTGAATCTCATATTTGTGGCTAGATTTGGGCTAAAAGGGCCACACGAGCGTGTAGGCCCATTTGTGCCGAGAATAGGCTTTTGGTCCATTCGTATTGTTATCCTTGTTTAGAATACTTTAGTTTACCAAATTGCTGAAATGCCCTCGATTTGTAAGATTACCATTTTACCCTTGATTTACAAAATTACCATTTTCCCCTCGATTTATAGAATTACCGTTTTACCTTCGATTTACATAATGGACCTTGTGCTATGCATCCAGGAGTGAGTAAATTGTATCAAAACTTGCGATAGCTATATTGGTGGCCTGGACTTAAGCAAGGAGTGACCGAATTTGTGGGGAAATGTTTGACTTGTCAACAAGTGAAGGCCAAACATCAACTGCCTTTAGGATTGTTACAGCCGATAAAGATACCACTTTGGAAGTGGGAAAGGGTAACTTTGGATTTTGTAAGTGGGTTGCCATTGACACCTTCCAAGAAGGATTTAGTTTGGGTAATTGTGGATAGGCTCACCTCCTCTGTTTCGAATACCTACCTGATGCATAGATTCCATTCACTTTATTAACTTAGCAAAGACTATCTTTTAGAACACTAAGAAGGATGTTGAAAGAGGCATGGGTTTTCTTAAAAACTTCAATGTGACACGTCAGATCCGGCCATAACATCTGAGCCGGGTTTGGGGTGTTACATTTAGTGGTATCAAAGCCAGGTTACAAAACTCGACTGGGGTCAATTATTGCTATTTTTTCCTTTTCCAAATTGGGGTTTGAAAAGGGTTTTCTAAAATTTTGTTTTGAAATTTATCAACAAAACTTGACTTGTTTCGGAAAGATGTTATTGGAAGTGTGGCACACGAGTCTCCGCACCAAATCAGTAAGTTCTCTAACTCATTTCTTGTTATAGATTGAAATGCTATATTGAGAAACCACTATAGATAGTAGCACTATCTTGGAACTTTCTAGTTAGAGTAAACTATAACACTTGAATTTAGATTTAGTATTTATTTGGTGTGCATTCGGAAATGTAGAAATTGTTTGTGTGTGAAATCTATCTGCTCCGATAGATAAATGTTTTGGGTGTATGTTAGTATTATTAGTATCGAGTCTTGTGAAGTGTGGTAGTGTAGTATGAGAGTGGAAAATTTCGAGGACTAAATTTCTTTAAGGGGTAGAATTGTAACACCAATTTGGGCCTAGAAGTATTGGGCCTTGAGTGGGGGTCCATAAGGAGGTTGTATATAGGTATTTAATTGTGCAATGAAATAACACAATTAAATGTCTGCTTTAGTGGTTAATGGCCCGAGAAGTGTTAGAGAAATCTTGGGTTCAAACTTAGGCTTCAAAAAAATTTTGGTATTAAGTGAAAAAAACCTAGATGCTTGGATAAGGGCTTTTAAATTATTGTGTTAAATAAATGACACAAGGAAGCTGGTAGTCTAGTTGTTGTGGCGTCATTAAGGTTGTATGGGAGCCTGGGTTCAAGCCTTGGCTCTTGCAATTTATTTTGGTTTTTTTTAAGGGAACCTAGACTTTGGCCTTTAGACCTTATAATTAATGGGGGATAAAATTTGACACAAAAAGCCTTGTGGCTTAGTGGCAAGTAGTGTGTAGAGCGTCTAAGGGGAGGCATGGGTTCGAATCCCATGGCAAGCAAGGAGCATTTATTTTGCTAACAGGGGGCGGCAAGAGTTGGTGTTGAATTTAAACTCTGATGTTGGAGGGATCCCACATCGGGAAGCTAACATAAGAGTGGTTGCGAAGCTGGCTTTAAATAGAGGGAACCATGAGGAGAGTAAAGGTACCTTTCTTGGCTGATCCTTTTCACTGTATGGCGTGCTCGTTTGGGTTGGGCGTCGGCTAAGAGTGCTCAGAGCGTGGGTTAACTCCAACCTCCTATCAGGTGTGTATTTTCTCGCTACTCTAGCTATAGGATGGCTACTTCGGGCCGCGATGGGCCGAAAGGGGTCATGTGGGCCTAATGGGCTTACGGGCCCAATTGGATAAGTTGTTTGATTGTGTAGTAAATATTGGACTAGGCTAGGTGAATCTCATATTTGTGGCTAGATTTGGGCTAAAAGGGCCACACGAGCGTGTGGGCCCATTTGGGCTGAGAATAGGCTTTAGGCCCATTCGTATTGTTATCCCTGTTTAGAATACTTTAGTTTACTAAATTACTGAAATGCCCTCGATTTGTAGAAATACCATTTTACCCTCGATTTATAAAATTGCCATTTTACCCTCAATTGGGGTTTAAAAATTATTGCTGTTTTTTTTTTCGAAATTGGGGTTTAAAAAGGGTTTTTCTAAAAATTTTGTTTTGAAATTTATCAACAAAGCCTGACTTGTTTCTGGAAAGATGTTATTGGAAGTGTGGCACACCGAGTCTCCGGCACCAAATCTGTAAGTTCTCTAACTCTGTTTACTGTTATAGATTGAAACGCTATATTGAGAAATCACTATAGATAGTAGCACTATACTGGAACTTTCTAGTTAGAGTAAACTATAACGCTTGAATTTAGATTTAGTATTTATTTAGTGTGCGTTCTGGAAATGTAGAAATTGTTTGCATGTGAAATCTATCCGCTCCGATTGATAAATGTTTTGGGTGTATGTTAGTATTATTAGTATCAAAGTGCGCAGCAGAAGTGTGGTGGTGTAGTTTGAGAGTGGAAAATTTCGAGGACGAAATTTTTTTAAGGGGGGTAGAATTGTAACACCCCGAATTTGGGCCTAGAAGTATTGGACCTTGAGTGCGGGTCCGTAAGGAGGTTGTATATAGGTATTTAATTGTGCAATGAATTAACACAATTAAATGTCTGCTTTAGTGGTTAATGGCCCTGAGAAGTGTTAGAGAAATCTTGGGTTCAAACTTGGCCTTTAGCAAAAATTTTGGTATTAAGAGAAAAAAACCTGGATGCTTGGATGAGGGCTTTTAAATTATTGTGTTAAATAAATGACACAGGAAACTTGTAGTCTAGTGGTTGTGGCGTCATTAAGGTTGTATGGGAGCCTGGGTTCAAGCCTTGGCTCTTGCAATTTATTTTGGTTTTTTTTAAGGGAACCTGGGCTTTGGCCTTTAGACCTTATAATTAATCGGGGATAAAATATGACACAAAAACCCTTGTGGCTTAGTGGCAAGTAGTGTGTGGAGCGTCTGAGGGGAGGCATGGGTTCGAATCCCATGGCAAGCAAGGAGCATTTATTTTGCTAACAGGGGGCGGCAAGAGTTGGTGTTGAATTTAAACTCTGATGTTGGAGGGATCCCACATCGGGAAGCTAACATAAGAGTGGTTCCGAAGCTGGCTTTAAATAGAGGAAACCATGAGAAGACTAAAGGTACCTTTCTTGGCTGATCCCTTTCGCTGTAGGGCGTGCTCGTTTGGGTTGGGCGTCGGCTAAGAGTGCTCGAAGCGTGGGTTAACTCCAGTCTCCTATCAGGTGTGTATTTTCTCGCTACTCTAGGTATAGGATGGCTACTTCGGGCCGCGATGGGCCGAAAGGGGTCATGTGGGCCTAATGGGCTTACGGGCCCAATTGGATAAGTTGTTTGATTGTGTAGTAAATATTGGACTAGGCTAGGTGAATCTCATATTTGTGGCTAGATTTGGGCTAAAAGGGCCACACGAGCGTGTGGGCCCATTTGGGTAGGATTTAGGCCCATTCGTATTGTTATCCCTGTTTAGAATACTTTAGTTTACCAAATTACTGAAATGCCCTCGACTTGTAGAATTACCATTTTACCCTCGATTTACAAAATTACCATTTTACCCTCGATTGACAGAATTTTCGTTTTACCCTCGATTTACATAATGGACCTTGTGCTATGCATCCAGGAGTGAGTAAGTTGTATCGAGACTTGCGAGAGCTATATTGGTGGCTTGGACTTAGCGAAGTGACCAATTTGTGGGAAATGTTTGACTTGTCAACAAGTGAAGGCCGAGCATCAACTTCCTTCAGGATTATTACAGTTGGTAAAGATACCACTTTGGAAGTGGGAAAGGGTAACTATGGATTTTGTAAGTGGGTTGCCATTGACACCTTCCAAGAAGGATTTAGTTTGGGTAATTGTGGATAGGCTTACCTCCTCTGTTTCAGATACCTAACTGGTGCACAGCTTCCATTCACTTTATTAACTTAGAAAAGACTATCTTTTAAAACACTAAGAAGGACGTTGAAAGAGGCATGGGGTTTCTTAAAATCTTTAATGTGACACGTCGGATCCGGTCATAACGTCTGGGCCGGGTTTGGGGTGTTACATTTAGTGGTATCAGAGCCAGGTTACAAAACTCGGCTGGGTATGGGTAGCAGAAAATTATTGCTGTTTTTTTTCTTTTTTCGAAATTGGGGTTTGAAAAGGGTTTTTCTAAAAATTTTGTTTTGAAATTTATCAACAAAACTTGACTTATTTATGGAAAGATGTTACTGGAAGTGTGGCACACCGAGTCTCCGGCACCAAATCTGTAAGTTCTCTAACTCTGTTTACTGTTATAGATTGAAATGCTATATTGAGAAACCACTATAGATAGTAGCACTATACTGGAACTTTCTAGTTAGAGTAAACTATAACGCTTGAATTTAGATTTAGTATTTATTTAGTGTGCGTTCTGGAAATGTAGAAATTGTTTGCATGTGAAATCTATCCGCTCCGATTGATAAATGTTTTGGGTGTATGTTAGTATTATTAGTATCAGAGTGTGCAGCGGAAGTGTGGTGGTGTAGTTTGAAAGTGGAAAATTTCGAGGATGAAATTTCTTTAAGGGGGTAGAATTGTAACACCCCGAATTTGGGCCTAGAAGTATTGGGCCTTGAGTGTAGGTCCGTAAGGAGGTTGTATATAGGTATTTAATTGTGCAATGAAATAACACAATTAAATGTCTACTTTAGTGGTTAATGGCCCTGAGAAGTGTTAGAGAAATCTTGGGTTCAAACTTGGGCTTTAGCAAAAATTTTGGTATTAAGAGAAAAAAACCTAGATGCATGGATGAGGGCTTTTAAATTATTGTGTTAAATAAATGACACAAGGAAGCTTGTAGTCTAGTGGTTGTGGTCTCATTAAGGTTGGTTGGGAGCCTGGGTTCAAGCCTTGGCTCTTGCAATTTATTTTGGTTTTTTTTAAGGGAACCTGGATTTTGGCCTTTAGACCTTATAATTAATTGAGGATAAAATATGACACAAAAACCCTTGTGGCTTAGTGGCAAGTAAGGTGTGGAGCATCTGAGGGGAGGCATGGGTTCGAATCCTATGGCAAGCAAGGAGCATTTATTTTGCTAACAGGGGGTGGCAAGAGTTGGTGTTGAATTGAAACTCTAATGTTGGAGGGATCCCACATTGGGAAGCTAACATAAGAGTGGTTGCGAAGGTGTCTTTAAATAGAGGGAACCATGAAGAGAGTAAAGGTACCTTTCTTGGCTGATCCCTTTCGCTATATGGCGTGCTCGTTTGGGTTGGGCGTTGGCTAAGAGTGCTCAGAGCGTGGGTTAACTCCAGTCTCATATCAGGTGTGTATTTTCTCGCTACTCTAGCTGTAGGATGGCTACTTCGGGCCTCGATGGGACGAAAGGGATCATGTGGGCCTAATGGGCCTACGGGCCCAATTGGATAAGTTGTTTGATTGTGTAGTAAATATTGGACTAGGCTAGGTGAATCTCATATTTGTGGCTAGATTTGGGCTAAAAAGGCCACACGAGCGTGTAGGCCCATTTGGGCCGAGAATAGGCTTTTGGCCTATTCGTATGGTTATCCCTGTTTAGAATACTTTAGTTTACCAAATTACTGAAATGCCCTCGATTTGTAGAATTACCATTTTACCCTTGATTTACAAAATTACCATTTTACCCTCGATTTATAGAATTACCGTTTTACCCTCGATTTACATAATGGACCTTGTGCTATGCATCCAGGAGTGAGTAAGTTGTATCAAGACTTTCGAGAGCTATATTGGTGGCCTGGACTTAAGCGAGAAGTGACCGAATTTGTGGGGAAATGTTTGACTTGTCAACAAGTGAAGGCCGAGCATCAACTGCCTTCAGGATTATTACAGCCGGTAAAGATACCACTTTGGAAGTGGGAAAGGGTAACTATGGATTTTGTAAGTGGGTTGCCATTGACACCTTCCAAGAGGGATTTAGTTTGGGTAATTGTGGATAGGCTCACCTCCTCTGTTTCGGATACCTACCTGGTGCACAGCTTCCATTCACTTTATTAACTTAGAAAAGACTATCTTTCAAAACACTAAGAAGGACGTTGAAACAGGCATGGGTTTTCTTAAAAACTTCAATGTGACACGTCGGATCCGGCCATAACGTCTGGGTCGGGTTTGGGGTGTTACATTTAGTGGCATCAGAGCAAGGTTACAAAACTCGGCTGGGTATGGGTAGCAGAAAATTATTGCTGTTTTTTTTCTTTTTTCAAAATTGGGGTTTGAAAAGGGTTTTTCTAAAAATTTTGTTTTGAAATTTATCAACAAAACTTGACTTGTTTCTGGAAAGATGTTATTGGAAGTGTGGCACACCGAGTCTCCGGCACCAAATCTGTAAGTTCTCTAACTCTGTTTATTGTTAGAGATTGAAATGCTATATTGAGAAACCACTATAGATAGTAGCACTATACTGGAACTTTCTAGTTAGAGTAAACTGTAACACTTGAATTTAGATTTAGTATTAATTTGGTATGCGTTCTGGAAATGTAGCAATTGTTTGCATGTGAAATCTATCCGCTCCGATGGATAAATGTTTTGGGTGTATGTTAGTATTATTAGTATCAGAGTGCGCAGCGGAAGTGTGGTGGTGTAGTCTGAGAGTGGAAAATTTCGAGGATGAAATTTCTTTAAAGGGGTAGAATTGTAACACCCCGAATTTGGGCCTAGAAGTATTGGGCCTTGAGTGCGGGTCCGTAAGGAGGTTGTATATAGGTATTTAATTGTGCAATGAAATAACACAATTAAATGTCTGCTTTAGTGGTTAATGGCCCTGAGAAGTATTAAAGAAATCTTGGGTTCAAACTTGGGCTTTAGCAAAAATTTTGGTATTAAGAGAAAAAAACCTAGATGTTTGGATGAGGGCTTTTAAATTATTGTGTTAAATAAATGACACGGGGAAGCTTGTAGTCTAGTGGTTGTGGTCTCATTAAGGTTGGTTGGGAGCATTCAAGCTTGGCTCTTGCAATTTATTTTGGTTTTTTAAGGAACCTGGATTTTGGCCTTTAGACCTTATAATTAATTGGGGATAAAATATGACACAAAACCCTTGTGGCTTAGTGGCAAGTAGTGTGTGGAGCATCCGAGGGAGGCATGGGTTCGAATCCCATGGCAAGCAAGGAGCATTTATTTTGCTAACAGGGGGCGGAAAGAGTTGGTGTTGAATTTAAACTCTGATGTTGGAGGGATCCCACATCGGGAAGCTAACATAAGAGTGGTTGCAAAGCTGGCTTTAAATAGAGGGAACCATGAGGAGAGTAAAGGTACCTTTCTTGGCTGATCCCTTTCACTGTATAGGATGCTCGTTTGGGTTGGGCGTCGTCTAAGAGTGCTCGGGCGTGGGTTAACTCCAGGTCTCATATCGTGTGTATTTTCTCGCTACTCTAGGCAGAGATGGCTACTTGGCCTCGATGGGACGAAAGGGATCATGTGGGCCTAATGGGCCTTACGGGCCCAATTGGATAAGTTGTTTGATTGTGTAGTAAATATTGGACTAGGCTAGGTGAATCTCATATTTGTGGTTAGATTTGGGCTAAAAGGGCCACACGAGCGTGTGGGCCCATTTGGGCCGAGAATAGGCTTTAGGCCCATTCTTATTGTTATCCTGTTTTTAGAATACTTTAGTTTACCAAATTACCAGATGCCCTCGATTTGTAGAATTACCATTTTACCCTCGATTTACAAAATTACCATTTTACCCTCGATTTATGAAATTTCCGTTTTACCCTCGATTTACATAATGGACCTTATGCTATGCATCCAGGAGTGAGTAAGTTGTATCGAGACTTGCGAGAGCTATATTGGTGGCCTGGACTTAAGCGACAAGTGACCGAATTTGTGGGGAAATGTTTGACTTGTCAACAAGTGAAGGCCGAGAATCAAGCGCCTTGATTATTACAATGGTAAAGATACCACTTTGGAAGTGGGAAAGGGTAACTATGGATTTTGTAAGTGGGTTGCCATTGACATCTTCCAAGAAGGATTTAGTTTGGGTAATTGTGGATAGGCTCACCTCCTCTATTTCGGATACCTACCTGGTGCACGACTTCCATTCACTTTATTAACTTAGAAATGACTATCTTTTAAAACACTAAGAAAGACGTTGAAAGAGGCATGGGTTTTCTTAAAACTTTCAATGTGACACGCGGATCCGCTATAACGTCTGGTCGGGTTTGGGGTGTTACATTTAGTGGTATCGAGCAAGGTTACAAAACTCTACCGGGTATGGGTAGCGAAAAATTATTGTTTTTTTTTTTTTTCGAAATTGGGGTTTGAAAAGGGTTTTTCTAAAAATTTTGTTTTGAAATTTATCAACAAAACCTGACTTGTTTCTGTAAAGATGTTATTGGAAGTGTGGCACACCGAGTCCCCGGCACCAAATCTGTAAGTTCTCTAACTCTATTTACTGTTATAGGTTGAAATGCTATATTGGGAAACCATTATAGATAGTAGCACTATACTGGAACTTTCTAGTTAGAGTAAACTGTAACGCTTGAATTTAGATTTAGTATTTATTTAGTGTGTGTTCTAGAAATGTAGAAATTGTTTGCATGTGAAATCTATCCGCTCGATGGATAAATGTTTTGGGTGTATGTTAGTATTATTAGTATCGAGTCTTGCAATGAAGTGTGGTGGTGTAGTTTGAGAGTGGAAAATTTCGAGGATGAAATTTCTTTAAAGGGTAGAATTGTAACACCCAATTTGGGCCTAGAAGTATTGGGCCTTGAGTGCGGTCCGTAAGGAGGTTAGATATAGGTATTTAATTGTGCAATGAAATAACACAATTAAATGTCTGCTTAGTGGTTAATGGCCCGAGAAGTGTTAGAGAAATCTTGGGTTCAAACTTGGGCTTTAGCAAAAATTTTGGTATTAAGAGAAAAAACCTAGATGCTTGGATGAGGGCTTTTAAATTATTGTGTTAAATAAATGACACGGGAAGCTTGTAGTCTAGTGGTTGTGGCGACATTAAGCTTGGCTCTTGCAATTTATTTTGGTTTTTTAAGGAACTCGGACTTTGGCCTTTAGCCCTTATAATTAATTGGGGATAAAATATGACACAAAACCCTTGTGGCTTAGTGGCAAGTAGTGTGGAGCGTCGAGGGAGGCATGGGTTCAATCCCATGGCAAGCAAGGAGCATTTATTTTGCTAACAGAGGCGGAAAGAGTTGGTGTTGAATTTAAACTCGATGTTGGAGGATCCCACATCGGAAGCTAACATAAGAGGGTTGCAAAGTCGGCTTTAAATAGAGGGAACCATGAGGAGAGTAAAGGTACCTTTCTTGGCTGATCCCTTTCATCAGATAGGATGCTCGTTTGGGTTGGGCGTCGTTTAAGAGTGCTCTTGAGCGTGGGTTAACTCCAGGTCTCCTATCGTGTGTATTTTCGCTACTTGGGCCGCGATTGGCGAAAACGTAACATGTGGGCCTAATGGGCTTACGGCCCAATTGGATAAGTTGTTTGATTGTGTAGTAAATATTGGACTAGGCTAGGTGAATCTCATATTTGTGGTTAGATTTGGGCTAAAAGGGCCACACGAGCGTGTGGGCCCATTTGGGCCGAGAATAGGCTTTAGGCCCATTCTTATTGTTATCCCTGTTTTGAATACTTTAGTTTACCAAATTACTGAGATGCCCTCGATTTGTAGAATTACCATTTTACCCTCGATTTACAAAATTACCATTTTACCCTCGATTTACAGAATTTCCGTTTTACCCTCGATTTACATAATGGACCTTATGCTATGCATCCAGGAGTGAGTAAGTTGTATCGAGACTTGCGAGAGCTATATTGGTGGCCTGGACTTAAGCGACAAGTGACCGAATTTGTGGGGAAATGTTTGACTTGTCAACAAGTGAAGGCCGAGAATCAACTGCCTTCAGGATTGTTACAGCCGGTAAAGATACCACTTTGGAAGTGGGAAAGGGTAACTATGGATTTTGTAAGTGGGTTGCCATTGACATCTTCCAAGAAGGATTTAGTTTGGGTAATTGTGGATAGGCTCACCTCCTCTATTTCGGATACCTACCTGGTGCACAGCTTCCATTCACTTTATTAACTTAGAAATGACTATCTTTTAAAACACTAAGAAAGACGTTGAAAGAGGCATGGGTTTTCTTAAAAATTTCAATGTGACACATCGGATCCGGCTATAACGTCTGGGCCGGGCTTGGGGTGTTACATTTAGTGGTATCAGAGCCAGGTTACAAAACTCGGCTGGGTATGGGTAGCAGAAAATTATTGCTTTTTTTTTTTTTTTTGAAATTGGGGTTTGAAAAGGGTTTTTCTAAAATTTTGTTTTGAAATTTATCAACAAAACCCGACTTGTTTCGTAAAGATGTTATTGGAAGTGTGGCACACCGAGTCCCCACACCAAATCAGAAGTTCTCTAACTCTATTTATCGTTATAGGTTGAAATGCTATATTGGGAAACCATTATAGATAGTAGCACTATATCGAACTTTCTAGTTAGAGTAAACCGTAACGCTTGAATTTAGATTTAGTATTTATTTAGTGTGTGTTCTAGAAATGTAGAAATTGTTTGCATGTGAAATCTATCCGCTCTGATGGATAAATGTTTTGGGTGTATGTTAGTATTATTAGTATCAGAGTGCGCAGCAGAAGTGTGGTGGTGTAGTTTGAGAGTGGAAAATTTCGAGGACGAAATTTCTTTAAGTGGGTAGAATTGTAACACCCCGAATTTGGGCCTAGAAGTATTGGGCCTTGGGTGCAGGTCCGTAAGGAGGTTGTATATAGGTATTTAATTGTGCAATGAAATAACACAATTAAATGTCTGCTTTAGTGGTTAATGGCCCTGAGAAGTGTTAGAGAAATCTTGGGTTCAAACTTGGGCTTTAGCAAAAATTTTGGTATTAAGAGAAAAAAACCTGGATGCTTGGATGAGGGCTTTTAAATTATTGTGTTAAATAAATGACAGAAGGAAGCTTGTAGTCTAGTGGTTGTGGTGTCATTAAGGTTGTAAAGGAGCCTGTGTGACAGCCCTAAATTGACCCTAGTCGGAAAGCAGTTTCGGGACCGCTAAACCGAATCACCGAAGTATTTGAATATAATATTTATTGTCTAAAATATGTGGATATGAATGTGTGAAAGTTTTAAGCTTCGATTTAGTCGATTGCATGTGAATTTAGTTAATAGGACTTAGGTGTGACACTTTTGAAATGTGATAGGTTAATCTATAAGGATCTAATAGTGCATTATGTCAAAAAAAGTGTACTTGCATGTCAAATTAGCCAAATCTTGGATAGTGGCCGCCATGGTATGGGCTATTAATGGTAATATGTATTTTCTATTAACATTTTTTTGTTACAAAATAAAATAATGAATTAAGAATAATAAAACATGAGGTGAGTGGGAGGAAACCAAAGTTGTTTCATCCTTGCTCCTCCATTGCAGTGACTTGAGGGAGGAAGAAGAAAAGAATTCTCTTGCTTCATGTTCGGTTGGTTGATGATTAGGAAGAGGTAAGTTTGATGTTATTCCATGAAATTCATGCATATTTTTAGTTGTTAGTTTGAATTCTACCTAGCCCATGGTTTAAATCTTTGCTATTTGATGGAGATGATACTCGCCATGGATGTTGTCTTTCTTGGTTGGTGTTTGATGTTGTGTTGATGAGGTATGAAGATGATAGAGTTTGAGTGCTTAACAAAAGGATTGGATGTGAGTGTGTGTGAGAATTTGAAAAGGATGGGTCTTAGCAACTTTATGAAGTGTTCGCCATGGTGCTAAAATGTTGTATTGTGTTTAAACTTAGAATTTTAGTTATATGGTTAGTATAGGTATGGATAACCTAATATGTGAGCATGAATAGATGAAGAGTTTTGTAATTATAAAAAAATGGGTTAATTGATATGTGGTAAATGTTAAGTGTTAAATGAAATGGAAATGATATCATATTGGAATATGTATACTCGACCACATGAATGAATACATAGATTGGTGTTGCATGTATTCGGCTATAGGTAGGCATATTGATGATTCCATCTTAACTTAGATAATCGGCTAAAGGAGAATATTAGCTAATATGTTGAATTTGATTCATGATTTCATATATATGACTCTAATGTCTAATATATATATGGGCTAAGTACCTTGAATTTCTCTTAATGTTCAAGATGATTAAATCAATTTATTTATTAAATTAAGCTCAAGAGCAAAGGGGAACTAAATCCGATAAAGGAAAGGAAAAACTAAAGGAATAGCCGTTGAAGTCGTTCGACAACATCCGGGGTAAGTCTTCGAGTAATGGAACTTAGTTTATGATTTGTTTAAGTCATGACACAAAAGCATAACAAATAAACGGTGATATAATGATTCTACTTGAGTTATATATTGAGGTAATTAGTTTATACTTATGACGGGCAGCCGAATGTGTATAGAGATCATGTTATGAAGTAAATCAAAATCATGCTCTTTGTATGTGGCTATTGAGCCGAAAATGGTAATGGTTGATAAGTGTCTTGTGTTTGAGTTCTAGTAATGAAAATGAAATATAGATGTGTTATGATTTATTGATATATGTGCATGATTATTCGAATGATAACCGGACTAAGATCCAAGGCATTTGTGCTAGTGATTATATCCGGCTAAGTCCCGGGATTTGTGCTAGTGATTATATCCGAGCTAAGTCCCGAAGGCATTTGTGCTAGTGACTATATCCTGCTAAGTCCCAAGGCATTTGTGCTAGTGACTATGTCCGGCTAAGTCCCAAGGCATTCGTATGAAGTTGCTATATCCGCTAAATTCAAGGTACTTGGGTTTGGAAATGAGCGATCTTGCTGTAATAATTTCAATTAATACGCCATAAAATCCAAACGATAAGGTATGTTTCAGATATGCATCGGAAAAGTTGATTCCTTTTAATAGTATTCGCCAATTGATTAACGATCTTCCGCCTTTAGATAGGTTTGATTCCCGTGTATGAATATAATGGTTGAAGCGTGAAGTAAGTATGATTTTGAGAATATGCATATATGCAATTATTCATTTGGTCATATGAACGCTATACTTTAGTCGTAAATAATTTCATTACTCAAAACTTACTAAGCATTAAATGCTTATTCTTTTTTTAATTCTCTATTTTATAGATTTTGTTCGTCACCATCGGACTCGAGATTGTCAAAGTCAAGTCGCCCACACTATCTAATCCCTTTTGGTACTATTTTAGTTGAACTTCGATAGTGGCATGTATAGGACCTGACCTTTGTTGTTAATTAAGTACCTTTTGGTAATGTATACATTCTGATAGCCATGCTAAAATGGCTTATATATTTTGAGCATAGCATTATAATCATTTTGTATATATGGTTATTGAGTGGTATGGAAATGCTTGGTAATGACTAGCCATTGGAATGGTTAATCATGATCATATTTGGTGCTATGTATGCCAAGTGGCTAGTTGAATCATGGAAACTATGAAATAAGTGAGATTTACCTTAAAGTAGATGCTGACAGCAGCAGTGATGTGAGTTTGAAAAAGCACTAAAAATATTAGAAATGTAATTAAATAATGAATAAATTATGTAATCGAATCTTGATGAGTCTATTTCATATGAAAGAAATGAAATGACCATATGAGCCATATTTTATGAGATGTTTAAGTTTTCGTGAAACAGGGCCAGAGCGATTTCTGGATCTCCTGTTTTGACTTTGGAAATTCACCATAAATTAACCAGAGATAATTAGAAGTCATGCTTTATATGTATAGATTCCGTTTGAGTCTAGTTTCATTAGAAACAAACGTCATAAGTATTGAAGCCCTGTACAGGTAGATATCTAAGTCGTAATGCATGAAGGTCAGAGTAGTCGAACCCTAAAACAGGGGAGACTTTAACTAATAAATTGTACTAATTGGCTCGACCAAAAATTCTAGAAAAAATTTTGTAGATGGATATATGAGTCTAGTTTCAGGGAAAATTTAAGGAATCAGTTTTCGAGTTTTGGAACTCGAGATATGATTTTTAAAGTGACTATGATGCAGTTAACAAGCTTGTCTGGAAATTTTAAAATGAACTGTGTAAATAAAGGAATTAAGTCTGTTAACACCTCGTGTTCGACTCCGGCAATGGTCTCGGGTACGGGGCGTTACAATTTTATTGGTATCAGAGCTACGGTTTAGTCGATTCTAGGACTACCGTAATACGTCCGGGTCTATCTATACATGCCATTATGTGTTTATTTGATAGTGTGGAGATTTACGCTTAAAAATGTGTTTATTTATAGTAATGGATCCCGATCCCAACCGAAGCGGTAGTGATGATCTTGAGAGTGTAGCGCCGCTTCCCACACAAGGGACAATGGGGGACTCCCAACCTATTGCTGGTAATCGAATGATGAAGCTAGACAAGCTTTTTATAGCGTGATGAATGATTGGTTCAATCAGTATATTCGAACTAATACGGCTATTCCACAACCTCCATTCCCGACTAATGCAGCCCCCACACCTGCGATACCTTCAGAATTAACGGATAAGGTTAAATAAGCCCCGATTGATGTAATCCAAAAACACGGGCTATCAATTTAAAGCTACGATAGCTTATTTATGCCGAGCAAGTGAATTTTGGTTGGACAACACTATTCGGTACTTGATGAATTATCTTGCACACCGATGAATGCCTAAAGTGTACGATCTCTTTGCTACGTGACTCGCCTACTATTGGTGGAATACGTTGATTCTGTTGCCCAGAGAGCAAGTAACTTGGGAGTTTTTCCAAACCGAGTTTTGAAAAAGTATATCGACCAGAGATTCATTGATCAAAACGGAAAGGATTTCTTGAACTTAAACAAGGTTCCATGTCGGTTCATCGACTATGAACGAAAGTTTGTAAGGCTTAGCCAGACGCGAGAATGCATTTCTTCGTAAGTCGTGATGTGCAAACGTTTCAAGATGGATGAACGATGATATAAAGTCAGTATGTTGGCATTTTAGAAATCGAGAATTTGTGGTACTTGTCGGCGAGCTTGCAAAGTCAAGAGCTCAAGAAGGAGAAAAGAAAAGGCGATATAGGAGCAAAGGAGTTTCAGAAGAGATCTTTGGGAAAGCCCTTTCAACACATCGAAGAAATTTAGAGTGATTTAGGCCGATCTAAAGACACTTCGGGCTTTTCTAGACGAGATCGTGATGGACCCCCTGTGAGTACACGAGTCACTTCGGTTGCCAGTGTTGGAAATGGTCGTCGAGACGTAGCAGTGCCGATTTGTGGTAAATGGCATTCGGGAGTTGTAGATTCCATGATCGCTCCTATTATAAGTGTGGATCACCGACCACTTTATTAAGGATTGCCCGAGACCGTCTCGAACAAAATGTAAATCAGAGTGGGAAACCAGGTGCTACTACTGCTCGGGGTAGACCATCTAGAAATACGGGGAATGCTAGTGGTGGTCAGAGAGGATCTAGAGATGCTACAACCAGATCTGAGGCTCGTGCTCCTGCTAGAGCTTATGCTATACGCGCACGTGAGGATGCTTCCTCGCCAGATGTTATTATCGGTACTTTCACTCTCTTTGATACTAATGTGATTGCTTTGATTGACCCTGGTTCTACTCATTCATATGTATGTGAGACCTTAGCATCCAGTAAGACTTTACCGTTGAGTTCATCGAGTTCGTAATTCGAGTGTCGAATCCCTTGGGTCGTTATGTGCTTGACGATAAGGTGTGTAAGAAATGCCCCCTAGTAATCAGAGGTTCCTGCTTTCCGGCCGATTTGATGCTTTTACCGTTTGATGAATTTGATGTTATTCTCAGTTTGGATTGGTTGACCGTACATGATGCAATTGTGAATTGCAAAAGTAAGACTATTGATTTGAGGTGTGCAAATAATGAGATAATCCGAGTTGAGTCTACTGTTTTGAATGGATTGCCAACAATAATATCCTTGATGTTAGCTCAAAAATATATGAGAAAGGGGTGTGAAGCGTACCTTGCATACGTACTTGATAATAAAGAGTCAGAAAAGAAACTTGAATCGGTACCAGTGGTTTGTGAATATCCGAATGTTTTTCCCGAAGAATTACCGGGGTTACCACCTGTTCGGGAAGTAGAGTTTGGCATCGAACTTGTACCTGGGACTACACATTTTCGATAGCTCCGTATCGTATGGCACCAACGGAATTAAAGGAATTGAAAGCTCAGTTGCAAGAGTTGATGGATAGAGGTTTCGCTTGACCGAGTTTCTCACCTTGGGGTGCACCAGTATTGTTTGTGAAAAAGAAGGACGGAACCATCAGGTTGTGCATCGACTATCATTAGCTGAATAAAGTGACAATAAAGAATAAATATCCGTTACCGTGTATTGATGATTTGTTTGATCAACTAAAGGGAGCCTCAGTGTTTTCAAAGATAGATTTGAGATCGGGTTATTATCGATTCGAGTTCGAGACTCGATATACCCAAAGCGCTTTCGAGCGAGATACGGTCACTACGAGTTTTTAGTGATGCCGTTTGGGCTCACTAATGCCCCGACAGTATTTAGGGATTTGATGAATCGGATCTTCAGACCGTATTTGGATCGATTTGTAGTCGTGTTTGTCGATGATATCTTGGTCTATTCGAGAAATGAAACCGATCATGCTGAACACCTGGGATTAGTGTTGCAGATTTTACGGGATAAGTAGTTATATGCTAAGTTCAGTAAGTGTGAGTTCTGGTTAAGAGAGGTTAGCTTCTTGGGTCATGTGGTATCTGCATCGGGTATTCGAGTTGATCCGAGTAAAATTTCGGCCATACTTAACTAGAAGCCTTCGAGAAATATTACAAAGTTCGAGCTTTTGGGACTTGCTTACTTACGACGCGCTTTGTAAAGGGTTTCTCGATGATAGCCACACCAATAACGAAACTACTTGTAAAGATGTTAAGTTTGAATGGACGAAAAGTGTCGGAAAGTTTCGATCAACTAAAACTTATTTGACCGAAGCTCGAAGACTAGAGCAAATTAATCGTGCAAGGAGTTTGTCATTTAAAGTGATGCATCCTTACTTGGGTTGGGTTGTGTATTGATGCAAGAAGGTCGAGTTGTAGCTTATGCGTCGAGACAAATGAAGCCACATGAGAAAAATTATCCAACCCATGATCTCGAACTAGCTGCCATCGTATTCGCTTTGAAAACATGGCGACATTACTTATTTGGTGAGAAGTGCCATGTATATTCGGATCACAAAAGTCTCAAATATTTGATGACTCAAAGAGACTTGAATCTGCGACAAAGACATTGGCTTGAGTTATTAAAAGATTATGAGCTTATCATTGACTATCACCCGGGAAAGGCTAATGTGGTTGCGGATGCTTTAAGTCGTAAATCACTGTTTGCTTTACGAGCGATGAATGTACACTTGTCTGTTCTATCCGACAATGTGTTGGTAGCTGAATTAAAGGCCAAACCCTTGTTGATTCATCAAATTCGTGAAGCTCAGAAAGTCGATGATGAATTGGTTGCAAAACGGGCTGAATGTGTTTCGAACGTGGAATCAGAGTTTCAAATTGACGACGACATTGTTTGAGGTTCAGAAGTCGTTTGTGTGTCCCAAGAAATTCAGAACTTATTTCGATGATTCTGAACGAAGCTCACTGTAGCCGAATGTCAATTCACCCGGGGAGTACGAAAATGTACAACAATCTAAGACGTCAGTTTTGGTGGCATGGTATGAAACGAGACATTTCCGATTTTGTTTCGAAGTGTTTAATATGTCAACAAGTGAAAGCGGAACATCAAGTGCCTACAGGTTTACTTTAGCCGATCATGATACCTGAATGGAAATGGGAACGAATCACGATGGATTTTGTATCTAGGTTGCCATTGTCGGCAAGTAAGAAAGATGCGATTTGGGTTGTTGTTGATAGACTGACTAAGCCGACTCATTTTATTCCCGTACGTACGGATTATTCACTGGAAAAACTAGCTGAATTGTATGTTTCTCAGATTGTTAGATTACACGGGGTACCTATTTCTATTGTGTCGGATAGAGATCCGAGATTCACCTCGCGATTTTGGAAGAAATTGCAAGAAGCTTTGGGTACCAAGTTGCATTTTAGCACCGCTTTTCATGCACAGACTGATGGTCAATCCGAGCGGATAATTCAGATACTCGAGGATATCTTGAGATCTTGCATCCTTGAGTTTAGTGGTTCATGGGAGCGGTATTTACCTTTGATTGAATTCACTTACAACAATAGTTTTCAATCAAGTATTAAGATGACACCTTACGAGGCTTTGTACCGTCGTAAATGCCGTACACCATTGTTTTGGACCGAGCTCGGTGAAAGTAAAATTTTCGTAGTTGATTTGATTAAAGATGCTTTGAGCGTAAAGTAAAATAATTCGTGAAAGTCCAAGGCAACATCGATCGTCGAAGTCATACGCGGTTTAAAACGAAGAGATATTGAGTATCAGGTGGGAGACAAAGTGTTTCTTAAAGTTTCACCTTGGAAAAAGATACTCAGATTTGGCCGTAAGGGCAAACTAAGTCCGAGGTTCATAGGGTCGTATGAAATATCCGAACGAGTTGGTCCAGTGGCATATAGATTGATTTTACCCCCTGATCTCGAAAAGATTCACAATGTTTTTCATGTTTCGATGCTTCGACGTTGCAGATCCGATCCTTCGCACGTAATAAATCCCTCCGAGGTCGAAATTTAAGCCTATATGAGTTATGAAGAAGAACCGATTCGTATCCTAGCCTGTGAAGTGAAAGAGTTGCGAAACAAAAGGGTTCCGTTAGTAAAGGTGTTATGGCTCAAACACGGGGTCGAAGAAGCTACTTGGGAAACCGAGAACTCTACGAAAGAATGATACCCAAACCTATTTACCGGTAAGATTTTCGGGGACGAAAATTTCTTAAGTGGGGGAGAGTTGTGACAGCCCTAAATTGACCCTAGTCGGAAAGCGGTTTTGGGACCGCTAAACCGAATCACCGAAGTATTTGAATATAATATTTATTGTCTAAAATATGTGGATATGAATGTGTGAAAGTTTTAAGCTTCGATTTAGTCGATTGCATGTGAATTTAGTTAATAGGACTTAGGTGTGACACTTTTGAAATGTGATAGGTTAATCTATAAGGATCTAATAGTGCATGATGTCAAAAAAAGTGTACTTGCATGTCAAATTAGCCAAATCTTGGATAGTGGCCGGCCATGGTATGGGCTACTAATGGTAATATGTATTTTTCTATTAACATTTTTTTTGTTACAAAATAAAATAATGAATTAAGAATAATAAAACATGAGGTGAGTGGGAGGGAAACCAAAGTTGTTTCATCCTTGCTCCTCCATTACCGTGACTTGAGGGAGGAAGAAGAAAAGAATTCTCTTGCTTCATGTTCGGTTGGTTGATGATTAGGAAGAGGTAAGTTTGATGTTATTCCATGAAATTCATGCATATTTTTAGTTGTTAGTTTGAATTCTACCTAGCCCATGGTTTAAATCTTTGCTATTTGATGGAGATGATACTCGCCATGGATGTTGTCTTTCTTGGTTGGTGTTTGATGTTGTGTTGATGAGGTATGAAGATGATAGAGTTTGAGTGCTTAACAAAAGGATTGGATGTGAGTGTGTGTGAGAATTTGAAAAGGATGGGTCTTAGCAACTTCATTAAGTGTTCGACCATGGTGCTAAAATGTTGTATTGTGTTTAAACTTAGAATTTTAGTTATATGGTTAGTATAGGTATGGATAACCTAATATGAGAGCATGAATAGATGAAGAGTTTTGTAATTATAAAAAATGGGTTAATTGATATGTGGTAAATGTTAAGTGTTAAATGAAATGGAAATGATATCATATTGGAATATGTATACTCGACCACATGAATGAATACATAGATTGGTGTTGCATGTATTCGGCTATAGGTAAGCATATTGATGGTTCCATCTTGACTTAGATAATCAGCTAAAGGAAAATATTAGCTAATATGTTGAATTTGATTCATGATTTCATATATATGACTCTAATGTCTAATATATATATGGGCTAAGTACCTTGAATTTCTCTTAATGTTCAAGATGATTAAATCAATTTATTTTTAAATTAAGCTCAAGAGCAAAGGGAACTAAATCCGATAAAGGAAAGGAAAAGTAATTGAATAGCCGTTGAAGTCGCTCGACAACATCCGAGGTAAGTCTTGAGTAATGGAACTTAGTTTATGATTTGTTTAAGTCATGACACATAAGCATAACAAATAAACGGTGATATAATGATTCTACTTGAGTTATATATTGAGGTAATTAGTTTATACTTATGACGGGCAATTAATGTGTATAGAGATCATGTTATGAAGTAAATCAAAATCATGCTCTTTGTATGTGGCTATTGAGCCGAAAATGGTAATGGTTGATAAGTGTCTTGTGTTTGAGTTCTAGTAATGAAAATGAAATATAGATGTGTTATGATTTATTGATATATGTGCATGATTATTCGAATGATAATCGGACTAAGATCCGAAGGCATTTGTGCTAGTGATTATATCCGGGCTAAGTCCCGAAGGCATTTGTGCTAGTGATTATATCTGGGCTAAGTCCCGAAGGCGTTTGTGCTAGTGACTATATCCGGGCTAAGTCTCGAAGGCATTTGTGCTAATGACTATGTCCGGGCTAAGTCCCGAAGGCATTCGTGCGAGTTGCTATATCCGGCTAAATTCTGAAGGTACTTGGGTTTGGAAATGAGCGATCTTGCTGTAATAATTTCAATTAATACGCTCATAAAATCCAAACGATAAGGTATGTTTCATATATGCATCGGAAAAGTTGATTCCTTTTTAATAGTATTCACTCAATTAATTAACGATCTTCCGGCCTTTAGATAGGTTTGATTCCCTGTGTATGAATATAATGGTTGAAGCGTGAAGTAAGTATGATTTTGAGAATATGCATATATGCAATTATTCATTTGGTCATATGAACGCTATACTTTAGTCGTAAATAATTTCATTACTCAAAACTTACTAAGCATTAAATGCTTATTCTGTTTCTTTAATTCTTTATTTTATAGATTTTGTTCGTCAGCTATCGGACTCGGGATTGTCAAAGTCGAAGTCGTCCACACTATCTAAGCCCTTTTGGTACTATTTTAGTTGAACTTCGATAGTGGCATGTATAGGACTGACCTTTGTTGTTAATTTAGTACCTTTTGGTAATGTATACATTCGGATAGCCATGCGAAAATGGCTTATATATTTTGAGCATAGCATTACAATCATTTTGTATATATGGTTATTAAGTGGTATGGAAATGCTTGGTAATGACTAGCCATTGGAATGGTTAATCATGATCATATTTGGTGCTATGTATGTCAAGTGGCTAGTTGAATCATGGAAACTATGAAATAAGTGAGATTTACCTTAAAGTAGATGCTGACAGCAGCAGTGATGTGAGTTTGAAAAAGCACTAAAAATAGTATAATTGTAATTAAATAATTAATAAATTATGTAATCGAATCTTGATGAGTCTATTTTCATATGAAAGAAACGAAACGACCATATGAGCCGTATTTTATGAGATGTTTAAGTTTTCGTGAAATAGGGCCAGAGCGATTTCTGGATCCCCTGTTCTGACTTTGGAAATTCACCATAAATTAACCAGACATAATTATAAGTCATTCTTTATATGTAAAGATTCCCTTTTGAGTCTAGTTTCATTAGAAACAAACGGAATAAGTATTGAAGCCCTGTACAGGGAGATATCTAAGTCGTAATGCATGAAGGCAGAGTAGTCGAACCCTGAAAAAGGGGAGACTTTAACTAATAAACTGTACTAATTTGCCCAACCAAAAATTCTAGAAAAAAATTTGTAGATGGATATATCAGTCTAGTTTCAGGGAAAATTTAAGGAATCAGTTTTCGAGTTTTGGAACTCGAGATATGATTTTTAAAGTGACTATGATGCAGTTAACCAACTTTTGTCCGAAATTTTAAAATGAACTGTAAATAAAGGAATTAAGTCTGTAACACCTTGTGTTCGACTCAAAGAACGGTCTCAGTGCAGGCGTTCTGACTGGGTTCAAGCCTTGGCTCCTGCAATTTATTTTTGTTTTTTTTAAGGGAACCTGGACTTTGGCCTTTAGACCTTATAATTAATTGGGGATAAAATATGACACAAAAAGCCTTGTGGCTTAGTGGCAAGTAGGGTGTGGAGCATCTGAGGGGAGGCATGGGTTCGAATCCTATGGCAAGCAAGGAGCATTTATTTTGCTAGCAGGGGGTGGCAAGAGTTGGTGTTGAATTCAAACTCTGATGTTGGAGGGATCCCACATCGGGAAGCTAACATAAGAGTGGTTGCGAAGTTGGCTTTAAATATAGGGAACCATGAGGAGAGTAAAGGTACCTTTCTTGGCTGATCCCTTTCGCTGTAGGGCGTGCTCGTTTGGGTTGGGCGTTGGCTAAGAGTGCTCGGAGCGTGGGTTAACTCCAGTCTCCTATCAGGTGTGTATTTTCTCGCTACTCTAGCTATAGGATGGCTACTTCGGGCCACGATAGGCCGAAAGGGGTCATGTGGGCCTAATGGGCCTACGGGCCCAATTGGATAAGTTGTTTGATTGTGTAGTAAATATTGGACTAGGCTAGGTGAATCTCATATTTGTGGCTAGATTTGGGCTAAAAGGGCCACACGAGCGTGTCGGCCCATTTGGGCCGAGAATAGACTTTAGGCCCATTCGTATTGTTATCCCTGTTTAGAATACTTTAGTTTACCAAATTACTGAAATGCCCTCGATTTGTAGAATTACCATTTTACCCTCGATTTACAAAATTACCATTTTACCCTCAATTTACAAAATTTCCGTTTTACCCTCGATTTACATAATGGACCTTGTGCTATGCATCCAGGAGTGAGTAAGTTGTATCGAGACTTGCGAGAGCTATATTGGTGGCCTGGACTTAAGCGAGAAGTGACCGAATTTGTGGGGAAATGTTTGACTTGTCAACAAGTGAAGGCCGAGCATCAACTGCCTTCAGGATTGTTACAGCTGGTAAAGATACCACTTTGGAAGTGGGAAAGGGTAACTATGGATTTTGTAAGTGGGTTGCCATTGACACCTTCCAAGAAGGATTTAGTTTGGGTAATTGTGGATAGGCTCACCTCTTCTGTTTCCGATAGCTACCTGGTGCACAGCTTCCATTCACTTTAATAACTTAGAAAAGACTATCTTTTAAAACACTAAGAAGGACGTTGAAAGAGGCATGGGTTTTCTTAAAAACTTCAATGTGACACGTCGGATCCGGCCATAACGTCTGGGCCGGGTTTGGCGTTTTACATTTAGTGGTATCAGAGCCAGGTTACAAAACTCGGCTGGGTATGGGTAGCAAAAAATTATTGCTATTTTTTTACTTTTTTTGAAATTGGGGTTTGAAAAGAGTTTTTCTAAAAATTTTGTTTTGAAATTTATCAACAAAACCTGACTTGTTTCTAGAAAGATGCTATTGGAAGTGTGGCACACCGAGTCTCCGGCACCAAATCTGTAAGTTCTCTAACTCTGTTTACTGTTATAGATTGAAATGCTATATTGAGAAACCACTATAAATAGTAGCACTATACTGGAACTTTCTAGTTAGAGTAAACTGTAACGCTTGAATTTAGATTTAGTATTTATTTAGTGTGCGTTCTAGAAATGTAGAAATTGTTTGCATGTGAAATCTATCCGCTCCGATGGATAAATGTTTTGGGTGTATGTTAGTATTATTAGTATCGAGTCTTGCAATGAAGTGTGGTGGTGTAGTTTGAGAGTGGAAAATTTCGAGGACGAAATTTCTTTAAGGGGGTAGAATTGTAACACCCCGAATTTGGGCATAGAAGTATTGGGCCTTAAGTGCAGGTCCGTATGGAGGTTGTATATAGGTATTTAATTGTGCAATGAAATAACACAATTAAATGTCTGCTTTAGTGGTTAATGGCCCTAAGAAGTGTTAGAGAAATCTTGGGTTCAAACTTGGGCTTTAGCAAAAATTTTAGTATTAAGAGAAAAAAACCTGGATGCTTGGATGAGGGCTTTTAAATTATTGTGTTAAATAAATGACACAAGGAAGCTTGTAGTCTAGTGGTTGTGGTGTCATTAAGGTTGTATGGGAGCCTGGGTTCAAGCCTTGGCTCTTGCAATTTATTTTGGTTTTTTTTAAGGGAACCTGGACTTTGGCCTTTAGACCTTATAATTAATTGGGAATAAAATATGACACAAAAAGCCTTGTGGCTTAGTGGCAAGTAGGGTGTGGAGCATCTGAGGGGAGGCATGGGTTCGAATCCTATGGCAAGCAAGGAGCATTTATTTTGCTAACAGGGGGTGGCAAGAGTTGGTGTTGAATTTAAACTCTGATGTTGGAGGGATCCCACATCGGGAAGCTAACATAAGAGTGGTTGTGAAGCTGGCTTTAAATAGAGGGAACCATGAGGAGAGTAAAGGTACCTTTTGTGATAGCCCAAAATTGACCCTAGTCGGGAAGTGGTTTCAGGACCGCTAAACCGAGTCACCGAAATGTTTGAACGTAATATTTATTGTCTAGAATATGTAATTATGAATGTGTGAAAATTTCAGGCTTGATTTAGCCGATAGCATGTGAATTCAGTTAGTAGGACTTGTGTGACACTTTTGAAAAGTGATAGGCTAATCTATAAGGACCTAATAGTGCATGTAGTCAAAGGGAGGACTTGCATGTCAAATTCCCCCTAATAGCTAGTGGCCGCCATGACAAGAGATTATGGGTAAAAACATGTCATAAAACATGTTGGGACAATGGTGTATGTAAGAAAAAATAAAATAGTGAGCATGGGAATTTAATAATGAAAGGAACAAAAAAAAAAAAAAAAAATGGTCTCATGCATGCCCATTGCCGTGAGTGTGGAGAAAGAAAGAAGAATTTTTGTTCATCATTTTTCATTTCCTTTGGGCTGAAAATTCTAAGGAAGAAGGAAGGAATTCTTGTTTCATGTTGGTTTGGAAGAGGTTTAGGAGGAGGTTTGGCCATACTTGTACCTAGATTAAGGTAAGTTTGATGTTTTGCCATGAGATTCATATATATTTTAGTAGTTAGCTTGAGTTCTAACTAGCCATGGTTCAAATCCTTACTATGTCATGGAGATGATATTCGGCTAAGGTGAGGTTGTGTTGATATCATTTGCATGCTAAAAGTGAAGCTTTGTAATGGTGCATGTGATGGTGGATTGATGATTATTGAATATTTTCTTTTAGCATTTTGAGTGAGACACTAAGTTCTTTGTTTAACCATGACCAAATTGAAACGGTATGGTGTTGTAGTGTATTCGGCCATGGTATATCCATAAGTATGATTCATGCATGTTGCATGGTAGGTAAGATATGAGCTTTGGATATGTGTTTATATTTGGATATAAACAACTTGAGATTCGGCCCTTGCACCTACATGAATATAGGTTTGCACATGATGCATTGGTATGACATATATACTATTTCAAGGTGTATATTTGCTTGTGATGATGTTTGGTTATGAAGTAAATGAGAGATGTGTATTGAGCTACAATATGTAATGCATTAGTTAGTAAAATGTATGCTGTTTTTTTTTGTGTGGTATTAAGTGTAAAATTGGCCTCAACATAGACATGCATATTCGGCCAAATGAAGTAGATTGGTGTGCATGTATTCGGTTAGAGGCAACCATATTGATGCCTTATCTTGGCTTAGAGATTGACTAAATGGGTAATTAGTGAGGATGGTTGCCGAATATACGAACATACATATGCATGTGTAATTGAATTATGAATGTTTAGCAAGATGGTTAAACTAGTTGATTTATTGATTAAGCTCAAGGAGTTAAAGAAGGAGAATCAAGCAAGGGAAAGACGAAGGTCATCGAGTAGCCGACTTGGACTATTTTACCCAACACAAGGTAAGTCACTAAGCATATATTTTGTATTGATTTGAATAGACATAATGTCTATGTAATTATGCTTAAAGGAATGATGAATTTATATACATGTATGTATGTGGTGATGAAAGTATTGAATGAAAGGAAAAGAGGTGAGATGTATTGAGTTGTTGATTTCGGCACTAAGTGTGCGGGTATAAACATTTCTGATCATGAGAATGGCACTAAGTGTGCGGGTTTAAAACTTGTACAGCGCTAAGTGTGCGAGTTTGATCATATAGCACTAAATGTGCGAGTTGATTATATAGCACTAAGTGTGCGGACTCACTATATGCTTTTGAATCACTATTGACACTGAGTGTGCGACACTATTGAGTTGATCACGGACAGTGGATCGGGTAAGTGCCTTGAGTTCATGGCTAATAGGCGCTATGTTTATATTTGGGGTTGAGCTTGGTAAGTTTGAACCTATGTGACAATGTAAATTGAAGTCACGTACATAAGAATTATCGTGGAATGTGTGAAAGGTCATGTAGATGTATGATTGTGACGAAAACAAAATGGTGTGTAGAAATGCTTCAAATATCCTATTGATTTGTATATGGAATGTGAATGTGTAACTTGGTATGTGATTGAATCGAAAGGACTAAGGAACTATGGTATAGTTCGGTTTGAATGGAGTAATTAGCCTCGTTTCATTTTGTTTCCTCTTGCGATAATGTTATTAATGGTTGTTAGTGCATTGCTTATGACTTACTGAGTTATATACTCATTCGGTGTTTGTTTGTCACCTATTTTAGGTTTCTTGGACTCAACTTTTTGCGTATTCGGGACCGTCATCGAAGTCATCACACCGGCCAACAACTTTTGGTATTTTCTTCGTAGTTGGTCTAGGAGTACATTTCGGCATGTATAGGCTATTATGTTTTGGTTGAACTTGGTATGTAAAATTTTGAATAGCCATGCGAAAATGGCTTATAAATGTTTTGAGCATAATGTTATAATCATTTGGCATGTATATGCTCATTAAGAGGCACGGAAACGTTTGGCAATGACCAGCCATTAGAATGGGTCGTCATGATTATATTTTGGACAATATATGAAAAAGGGGTGGTTGAATCATAGAAACTATGTGTTAGAGAAAGTCTACCCTAGAAATAGATGCTGGCAGCAACAGTGACGTGGATGTGAAAAATCACTAAAAATAGTAGGAATGGAATTAAATAGTGAATAAATTATGTAAATGAACCTTGATGAATCTATTTTCATATGGAAGAAACGAGATGGTCATATGAGTTGTATGTTAAGAGATATTTGGGTTTTCGTGAAACAGGGCCAGAACAGTTTCTGGATTCCCTGTTCCGACTTTGAAAATTCATTATAAATTAACCTGAGATAATTAGGAGTCATACCATATATGTATAAATTCCTATTTGAGTCTAATTTCTATAGAAACAAATGGCATCAGTATTGAAGCCCTGCACAGGGAGTTACTCAGGTTGTAACGCACGAAGGTCAGTGTAGTCGACCCCTGTAACATGGGAGACTTTAACTAATAAACTGTACTAATTGGCTTGACCAAAAATTCTAGAAACAAAACTGTAGATGGAAATATGAGTCTAGTTTCAGGGAAAAATTACGAAACTGATTTTCGAGTTGTAAAACTCAAGTTATGATTTTTGAAGCGACTAGTACACAGATTGGCAGCTTGTCTAGAAAATTCTCAATAAGTGGTTTGAAGTCTGTTAACACCTCGTGTTCGACTCCGACGACGGTCTCGGGTTCGGGGTGTTACACCTTTCTTGGCTGATCCCTTTCGCAATATGGCGTGCTCGTTTGGGTTGGGCGTTGGCTAAGAGTGCTCGGAGCGTGGGTTAACTCCAGTCTCCTATCAGGTGTGTATTTTCTCGCTACTCTAGCTGTAGGATGGCTACTTCGGGTCGCGATGGGACGAAAGGGATCATGTGGGCCTAATGGGCCTACGGGCCCAATTGGATAAGTTGTTTGATTGTGTAGTAAATATTGGACTAGGCTAGGTGAATCTCATATTTGTGTCTAGATTTGGGCTAAAAGGGCCACACGAGCGTGTAGGCCCATTTGGGCCGAGAATAGGCTTTAGGCCCATTCGTATTGTTATCCCTGTTTAGAATACTTTAGTTTACCAAATTACTGAAATGCCCTCGATTTGTAGAATTACCATTTTACCCTTGATTTACAAAATTACCATTTTACCCTCGATTTATAGAATTACTGTTTTACCCTCGATTTACATAATGGACCTTGTGCTATGCATCCAGGAGTGAGTAAGTTGTATCGAGACTTGCGAGAGCTATATTGGTGGCCTGGACTTAAGTAAGGAGTGACCGAATTTGTGGGGAAATGTTTGACGCGTCAACAAGTGAAGGCCGAGCATCAACTGCCTTCAGGATTGTTACAGCCGGTAAAGATACCCCTTTGGAAGTGGGAAAGGGTAACTATGGATTTTGTAAGTGGGTTGCCATTGACACCTTCCAAGAAGGATTTAGTTTGGGTAATTGTGGATAGGCTTACCTCCTCTGTTTCGGATACCTACCTGGTGCATAGCTTCCATTCACTTTATTAACTTAGCAAAGACTATCTTTTAGAACACTAAGAAGGATGTTGAAAGAGGCATGGGTTTTCTTAAAAACTTCAATGTGACACGTCGGATCTGGCCATAACGTCTAGGCCGGGTTTGTGGTGTTACATTTAGTGGTATCAGAGCCAGGTTACAAAACTCGGCTGGGGTCAACTATTGCTATTTTTTTTTTTTTGAAATTGGGGTTTGAAAAGGGTTTTTCTAAAAATTTTGTTTTGAAATTTATCAACAAAACTTGACTTGTTTCTACAAAGATGTTATTGGAAGTGTGGCACACCGAGTCTCCGGCACCAAATCTGTAAGTTCTCTAACTCTGTTTACTGTTATAGATTGAAATGCTATATTGAGAAACCACTATAGATAGTAGCACTATACTGGAATTTTCTAGTTAGAGTAAACTGTAACGCTTGAATTTAGATTTAGTATTTATTTGGTGTGCGTTCTGGAAATGTAGAAATTGTTTGCTTATGAAATCTATCCGCTCCGATGGATAAATGTTTTGGGTGTAAGTTAGTATTATTAGTATCAGAGTGCGCAGCGAAAGTGTGGTGGTGTAGTCTGAGAGTGGAAAATTTCGAGGACGAAATTTCTTTAAGGGGGGTGGAATTGTAACACCCTGAATTTGGGCCTAGAAATATTGGGCCTTGAGTGCGGGTCCGTAAGGAGGTTGTATATAGGTATTTAATTGTGCAATGAAATAACACAATTAAATGTCTGCTTTAGTGGCTAATGGCCCTGAGAAGTGTTAGAGAAATCTTGGGTTCAAACTTGGGCTTTAGCAAAAATTTTGGTATTAAGAGAAAAAAACCTGGATGCTTGGATGAGGGCTTTTAAATTATTGTGTTAAATAAATGACACAGGGAAGCTTGTAGTCTAGTGGTTGTGGCGTCATTAAGGTTGTATGGGAGCCTGGGTTCAAGCCTTGGCTCTTGCAATTTATTTTGGTTTTTTTTAAGGGAACCTGGACTTTGGCCTTTAGACCTTATAATTAATTGGGGATAAAATATGACACAAAAAGCCTTGTGGCTTAGTGGCAAGTAGTGTGTGGAGCGTCTGAGGGGAGGCATGGGTTCGAATCCCATGCCAAGCAAGGAGCATTTATTTTCCTAACAGGGGGCGGCAAGAGTTGGTGTTGAATTTAAACTCTGATGTTGGAGGGATCCCACATCGGGAAGCTAACATAAGAGTGGTTGCGAAGCTGGCTTTAAATAGAGGGAACCATGAGGAGAGTAAAGGTACCTTTCTTGGGTGATCCCTTTCGCTGTATGGCGTGCTCGTTTGGGTTGGGCGTCGGCTAAGAGTGCTCGGAGCGTGGGTTAACTCCAATCTCCTATCAGGTGTGTATTTTCTCGCTACTCTAGCTATAGGATGGCTATTTCGGGCCGCGATGGGCCGAAAGGGGTCATGTGGGCCTAATGGGCTTACGGGCCCAATTGGATAAGTTGTTTGATTGTGTAGTAAATATTGGACTAGGCTAGGTGAATCTCATATTTGTGGCTAGATTTGGGCTAAAAGGGCGACACGAGCCTGTGGGCCCATTTGGGCCGAGAATAGGCTTTAGGCCCATTCGTATTGTTATCCCTGTTTAGAATACTTTAGTTTACCAAATTACTGAAATGCCCTCAATTTGTAGAATTACCATTTTACCCTCGATTTACAAAATTACCATTTTACCCTCGATTTACAGAATTACCGTTTTACCCTCAATTTACATAATGGACCTTGTGCTATGTATCCAGGAGTGAGTAAGTTGTATCGAGACTTGCGAGAGCTATATTGGTGACCTGGACTTAAGCGAGAAGTGACCGAATTTGTGGGGAAATGTTTGACATGTCAACAAGTGAAGGCCGAGCATCAACTGCCTTCAGGATTGTTACAGCCGGTAAAGATACCACTTTGGAAGTGGGAAAGGGTAACTATGGATTTTGTAAATGGGTTGCCATTGACACCTTCCAAGAAGGATTCAGTTTGGGTAATTGTGGATAGGCTCACCTCTTCTGTTTCGGATACCTACCTGGTGCACAGCTTCCATTCACTTTATTAACTTAGCAAAGACTATCTTTTAAAACACTAAGAAGGACGTTGAAAGAGGCATGGGTTTTCTTAAAAACTTCAATGTGGCACGTCGGATCCGGCCATAACGTCTGGGCCGGGTTTGGGGAGTTACAAGCTGAATTCAAAGGATATATAATGCTCTCCTTTAAATGATGTAATAGGTCCTTTAAGTGATGTATAATGCTCTTCTTTAAGTAATGTAACAGCCGCATTAACACTTTATAACAGCTCCCTTGGACATAACTTATTTCAACTAAATAGTCACTTACAAGCAGTAACAAACTCATTAAAAACACGTTAAACACACTATACTTAATAAACTTTGTTAATAAATTGAAATAAACACTTTTAACTCTTAACTTGATTTAATAAACTGTAAATAAAATAATTTAACAATAAGTTATTGCAGAATTAAATAAACTAAGATAAACATTTATTCTAGAAATTAATTAACTAAAATGATTGTAATAAAAATAAAGTCTTGCAAATCAATAATTAACTAAAATGAGTTTAATAAAGTCCAGCAACTCAATTATTAAACTAAAATTATAAGTTTCATTTTTCACTTGGGCCCCTTGAGTTTGGGCCAATCTGTAATATCCCGAATTAGGGCCTAATCAGAATAGTGGTTTCGTGATCATAAATTCGAGATAGAAATAATTATTTTATAATTATTTTGAGGTTTATTATATGATTGCATGATTGTATGAAAATTTCGTGATGAAATTCTATGCCTAAAGTGCTTAAATTGAAAGTAGGGACTAAATCGAATAAGTTACAAAACTTGCATTCTAGAAGTTTTTAGTATGAAATTGTTTTGGAATATTAATGAGGAGGTCTTAAATAGCAATTTGACCAATTTTAAGTTCATGGACAAAAATAGGACATGGAAGGAATTTTGGAAAGTTTAGTAGTAAGGGTATTTTGGTCATTTAGTTATTAAAATGAATTAAAAACAAAATTAAAAGCCAATTTTGTCCATCTTCTTCATTAGGCTGAAATTTCAAGGGTTCTCCATAGCTAGGGTTTGTTTCAAGCTTCCAAGCTCCATAGTAAGTGATTCCAAGCCCGCTTTTAATGATTTTTACGTTTTGAGATCCCGGTAACTCGATAAAGCTTATGTTAGCGATAATTTAACCTAGGGTTTATATTTGGAAAAATACCCATAGGTGAAATTTGTGTATTTTGATGTTTTATGATAGAATATGAAGTTTTAAATTATGTTAGACAACTTGTACTACTCGATTTTAAGTAAAAACGAGTAAAAGGGCTTAATCGGTAAAAATACCTAATAGTCACAAGTACATGTTAGAGTGAGAATTTGATGTTGACATAGAAGAGAAAAGTGATCAGCATGTTGTAAAACATAAGAATAAGGAATAAAGTTTAATCCCAAGCCTAGGGGCAAAAATGTAAATATGCAAAAGTTTAGGGGTAAAATTGTAATTTTGCAAAAATTTGAGTTAAGGATTAATTTGATAATGTGAGTATTAAATTAGCTAAATGTGTTATTTTAGATTAAGAAAGACGTGGAATCGACCTCAATCGAGGAAAAGAAAAGATTGTGGACTAAATTGCAAAATCTTTGTATTTTGGTACCAAGGTAAGTTCATGTGTAAATAATGTTGCATAATGGTTATTTTTAAGTTATTGATGTTAATTATATGTTATGCTGAATTTTATTATGAAATGTATGCTTTGTGGTTAATTTCAAATAATATGTAAATTATGTGAACTACTTGTTAAATATAATTGTTACCGAGTATTGATTTGACATTCTACGGAAGACGGCAAGGATAAGTGTTCGAGGAAAAGCCCGTTTGAACCTTAGGAATAGATTAGGATACAAGTGACATGTCACTAGGATGGTTGAGCATCCAAACTCGTTGAGTTGAGTCTGAGTTCACTTATGGATGCGAATGTCCGAACTCGTTGACTTGACTTCGAGTTCGTGAGATGTAACTAGGCATCCGAACTCGTTGAGTTGAGTCCGAGTTCACTTATGGATGCGAACGCCCGAGCTCATTGAGTTGGGTCCGAGTTCGCTTATGGGCGGGGTTACATGATTGCTTGATTGCATATATGGCACTTATGTGCAAGTTATCCATGTATCCGAATTATATTCCGATGTGTTCAACGGGTAAAGTTCTACTCAAATGGAGGAATATTCGAGATGTAAAGAGACGTATTGGTAAGTGATGTGAAATGGATATTTTGGACAGGTATGTATTTAACCCTCGGGTTGAGTATTGATACAACCACGATAAGGTAATAAGATGATGAAAATGATTAAAAATGTGATATGTGTTTTAGTGATACATGCTAATGTTGATTGGTATGACTTTTGTTATGTTACTTATTATTTGCATATGAACTTACTAAGCATTTATGCTTACTCCTCCTTCTTACTCATTGTAGTTTTGGACAAGCCAGCTCAGAGTCGGGATAGGTCAAGGCTCACCACACTATCCTAAGACTTTTGGTAATGGCTTGTAAATTTAAGTATGGCATGTATAGCAATATACCTTTTTGTGTAAATGATCTTATGGTATGGTGATGGAATGGTTGAGAAAATGCTTGATAATGATAAACTATGAAAATAGTTAGTTTAGATTATATTTGATGTTAAGGAAAATTATTAAGATACTTAGTGCATAAAAACTCATAAAAGGGATGAAATTTGCCATAAATGAATCTTGCAGCAACACCGATGCAAGTTTAAAATTTACTAAAATCATATAAATTGAATTTGGTGATGGAGTACATATAAAATTGAAGCTTATTATGTCTAGTTTCACATGAAAGAAATGAAACAGGTAAAGGAATTATATGTTACAAGATATTTGAATTTTAGTGAAACAGGGTCATAGCAGTTTCTGAATCCCCTGTTCCAACTTTAGAAATTCACCATAAATTGTAAAGATATAATTAGGTAGTGTATTTTATATTCTCAGAATCCTTATTGAGTCTAGTTTTAGGATAAATAAACCTCATAGTCATATGGATTTTTTACAGAGAGAAATATGGTTCGTGGTAAACAGAGGTCAGACTAGTCAAGTCCTGAAACAGGGGTAATTTTAACTAATAAATTGTACTAATTGGCCCAACCAAAAATTCTAGAAAAAATTTAGTAGATAGGTATATGAGTCTAGATTTAGGAAAAATTTACAGATCTTGATTTTGAGTTTTGTAACTCAAGATATGATTTTTCTTGTGACTGTGATGCAAGTAGCTTAAAAGCTGTGAATGTAGAAATAAATAATCCAAAGTTCTAAATATGTTAAATTAAGCTTAGTAACACCTCATACTCGACTCCGGTGACGGTCTCGGGCGTGAGGGCGTTACACAATCTCGGTGTTGTGGAGTTGGGTCGTAACATGATGCAACTAGGTTCACATCATTTGTATGGTCGTAAATGCCGAACTTCGTTGTACTAGACTGAATTGAGTGAGAAAAAGATCCACGGGGTTGATTTGATCCGAGAGACTAAAAGTAAAGCGAAAGTAATTCGTGATAGTTTGAAAGCTACTTCAAATCAATAGAAATCATATGTGGATTTGAAATGAAAAGACATTGAATTTCAGATTGGTGATAAAGTAATTCTAAAAGTATCTCTATGAAAGAAAATACTTTATTTTGGTTGCAAAGGCAAGCTGAGTTCGCGATTCATCAGGCTGCATTAGATTATTGAAAGAATAGGCCAGTGGCATATCGGTTAGCTTTACCGTCAGAACTAGAAAAGATTCACAATGTGTTTCATGTATCGATGTTACATCAATATAGATCAGATCCATCACATGTAATTTCTCCGGCAGAGATTGAAATTCAACCCGACATGACGTACAACAAATAACTTATCAGAATTTTAGCTCAAAAGGTTTAAGAGTTGAGAAATAAACGCATGGCTTTAGTGAAAGTTTTGTGGAAACGTCATAGTGTTGAAGAAGCTACGTGGGAGCCCAAAGACACTATGAGAAAATAGTACCCTAACCTTTTCACTGGTAAGATTTTTGGCGACGAAAATCCCTAAGGGGGGGAGAGTTGTAACAGCTTGTTTTAGGTCAAATTGGAACTGTGGTTTTAGGACCACAAATTTGAAGTAAAAATATTTAATTTATTATATTTTAATGTTTACGGCATTAAAATATGATTGTGTGAAAGTTTCGTTTAGAAATTATTATCATTTGAATGCTTAATTCGGTAAAAAGGACCAAATCGCATAAAGTGTAAAACTTATGTGCTATTAGTTAAATGTGTCTAATAGCTATGGTTTATTAAAGTGAAGGTCCTTAAGTGGTAAATAACCAATTATATGTTAGAGGACTTGTATGATGATTGGTATTGTTGAAATTTGATTTATATTAAAAGGGAAATTAGGTAAATTAACAAATAAGTGATGAATAATTAAAACAAAACATAAAATTTTGTTTTCATTCATCTTCCTTAGCCGAATGAAGCATGAAGAAAAGCCATTTTAGGGTTTGAATCTTTTGGTCATTTTCAAGTTCAATTGTAAGTCCGTTTTTGTCCCGTTTTTAATGATTTCTACTATTTGAGATCATTACAACTAGGTCTAGCTAGCCCAGGGACTATTTTGCAAAACTGTTAAAGATTTTGAATGATTCCATTGATGAATACATGTGTGTTTTGATGTTTGATGATAGATTATAAATGTTTATTGTTATTTATACAAGTTTTATAAAGTGATTTTTAGTGAAAATGTAAATTAGGGATTAAATTGTGAAATGTGAAAATTTAGTGGTTAAAATGTGAAATAAATGAAAAATATGGGCTACTAAGGATATAATAGTAATTCGGCTAGGTTTGGGTTGTGATGAAATTGAATGAATTTTCTTTTACGAGCCTAGGGATTAAATTGAAAAAGTTGTGAAATTCTAATGGTAAACATGTAAATGTGTGTTTTGGATTAAATTGAATAGAGAGATTATTAAATAAGTTAATTTTGAATATTTAGATCAATAAAAGTGAAATTCCAATCTAGATCAGGGGAAAACTAAAGTTATCGACTAATCGACCTATTTCGTCATTTTCACATCCAATGTAAGTTCGTATATGAATAATTTCACTGTAGATGTATTTTAAAAATTTTGATATTGATAAGTTCTGAGTACGAGATTTCAGATAAGTTCGGCAATGACTCAACGATAATTCGGCATTCGAAATCCCGGTTGAACCTAAGAAATAGATTAGGATACTAGTGACATGTCATTAGGGAACATTAATGATTTGGCTTCAGGCCATGATATTAGCACTTCAGGTGTGAGATGTAACACCCCAAACCCATATTCAACACTAGAATAGGGTATGAGGCATTACTAGACTTACATCACAAACAAACATACAATTTCTAGTCATAAATTTTCATCCAAATTAAAACCATTTGGATTCAATCATAAAGTACCTAATACGAACCTACGAGGCCCAACACATGCTTTGGACGTGATTCAGGACTAAACCGAGAACTTAAGAAATTTTTACAAAACTTAGAAAAATTTTGCTATGAACAGGGGTCACACGCCCTTGTGGTTTGGGACACGCCCGTGTGGGCATGTCGTGTGGTCACACATGCCCTTGTCCTTAACCCGTGTAACTCTCTATTTTGCAAAGCATGAACAAATTGAAGTCACACGGCCAAGCCACATGCCCGTGTGCTAGACCGTGTGGTTATTTAAATTTCACAAAATAGGTGCAGACTTTACACGGTCGGGACACACATCAGAACGCCCCACGAGACCATCACCGAGTCGAGCTTGAGGGTTACCGAACATAATTTATTAATTTAAGAACTTCAAATCATTTGTTTCTACATTCACAGCTTTCTAGCTACTCGCGTCACAGTTACAAGAAAAATCATATCTCGAGTTATGAAACTCGAAATCAAGATCCGTAAATTTTCCCTAAATCTAGGCTCATATATCTATTTAATAATTTGTTTCTAGAATTTTTGGTTGGGAAAATTAGTACAGTTTATTAGTTAAAGTCTTCCCTGTTTCAGGGTTCGACTGCTCTGGCATATGTGAATTACGAATAAGATATCTCTCTATACAGAATTTCAATGACTATAAGGTTTATTTTTATTAAAACTAGACTCAATAAGGAATCTGTACATATAAATAAAAACTTCTAATTATTTTTTTAAAATTTATCATGAATTTTTAAAGTCAGAACAGGGGATCCAGAAATCACTCTGGCCCTGTTTCACAAAAGTTTAAATATCTCATAAAATATAATTTATATGCCTGTTTTGTTCAATCCACATGAAAATAGACTCATTAAGAATCAATTTCATAACTTACTCATTATTTATTTCCATTTATACTATTTTTAGTGATTTTTCAATTTCATGTCATTGCTGCAGCAATATTCTGTTTTAAGGCAAGTTTCATCTTTCCATGAATTTTTATGAACTAGATAACCTATTCAACTTCCATAATATCAAACATGATCTAAATTAGCCATCACCATGACTTATCAATATCAAACATTTTCTCAACCAAACATGGCCATATCATAAAATTATTTACACAAAATAGGTATATTGCTATACATGCCATACTTAAGTAGTTGTACAAGCCATTTACCAAGATAAAAGTCCTTTGGATAGTGTGATCGAACTTTCGACTGTCCCGATTCCCCGAGCCGGCTTGTTCAAAACTACAGTGAATGAAAAGGAAGGAGTAAGCATAAATGCTTAGTAAGTTCATATGAAAATAACAAGTAACATAATAATACAAATATACCAAACAACTTTAGCATGGTACCACCAAAACATATATCACATCTTTAAACATCATTCATCATCTTACCACCTTATCGTTGTTGTATCTATTTTCAACCCGAGGGTTAAGAACATACCTGTCCAAAGTGTCCATTTCACAACACTTACCCAAAACGTCACTTATATCTTAAGTGCTCTTCCATTAAACTAGAAATTTCACCGTTGAACACATCGGAATATAACTCGGATACATGGATAATTTGCACATAAGTGCCACATATGTAATCAAGAGATCATGTAACCCGCCCCTAAGTGAACTCGGACTCAACTCAACGAGCTTGGGCGTTCGCATCCATAAATGAACTCGAACTCAACTCAACGAGTTCGGATGCCTAGTTACATCTCACGAACTCGAACTCAACTCAACGAGTTCGGATGCTCAACCATCCTAGTGACATGTCACTTGTATCCTAATCTATTCCTAAGGTTCAAACGGGCTTTTTCCCTCGATCTCACATTTACCGTCTTCCATGGAATATCGGAACCGATACTCGGTAGCAATTCATATTTATCAAGTAGTAAACATAATTTGCATATTACTCAACATTAACCACAAAGCATAATATTTCACGATTAAAAATCAGCATATCATATAATTAACATTAATAACTTAAAAATAACATTTATGCTACATTATTTACACATGAACTTACCTTGGTACCAAAATATAAAGATTTTGCAATTTAGTCCACAATCTTTTCTTTTCCTCGATCACGACTTGAATCTCGTTTCTCTTGATCTATAATGCCAAATTAATCTTATTTAATACATACATTCATCAAAGCAGCATTTAATATGAACTTTGGAAAAATTACACTTTTGCCCCTAAACTTTTGCATAATTACACTTTTGCCCCTAGGCTCGGGAATTAAACTTTATTCCTTATTCTTATGTTTTATAACATGCTGATCACTTTTCCCTTCTATGGCAACATCAAATTCTCTCTCTAACATATACTTGTGACTATTAGGTATTTTTACTGATTAAGCCCTTTTACTCGTTTTCACTCAAAACCGAGTAGCACAAGTTGTTTAACATAATTTAAAACCTCATATTCTATCATAAAACATCAAAATACACAAATTTCAAATATGGGTATTTTTCCAAATATAAACCCTAGGTTGAATTATTGCTAGCATAAGCTTAATCGAGCTTCCGGGATTCCAAAAACGTAAAGAACATTAAAAACAGGGCTTGGAATCACTTACTATGGAGCTTGGAAGCTTGAAACAAACCCTAGCTATGGAGAACCCTTGAAATTTCGGCCTAATGAAGAAGATGGACAAAATTGGCTTTTAATTTTGTTTTAATTCATTTTAATAACTAAATGACCAAAATACCCTTACTACTAAACTTTCCAAAAATTCCTTCCATGTCCTAATTTTGTCCATGAACTTAAAATTGGTCAAATTACTATTTAAGACCTCCTCATTAATATTCCAAAACAATTTCATACTAAAAACTTCTAGAATGCAAGTTTTGCAACTTATTCGATTTAGTCCCTACTTTCAATTTAAGCACTTTAGGCATAGAATTTCATCACGAAATTTTCACACAATCATGAAATCATATCATAAACATCAAAATCATTGTAAAATAATTATTTCTATCTCGGATTTGTGGTCACGAAACCACTATTTCGATTAAGCCCTAATTCAGGATATTACACACACCCATGCTTGAGGCCGTCTCCCTAACACAGTTGAGACACACACCCATGTCTTTGCCTATATGCTCAATTTTGAGCATCCTGTTTCTCAAAATATAGGGTGCAAGGGACACACGGCTGAAACACATGCCCAGACCTGTGTGTCTACTCATGTGGACAAAATAAAGGCTATTTACCAAGCCATTTGTCACTCTCATTTGCACATACACGCCTACAATCTTAATGGCATAAATCATGGCATATTTAGTCAACCAAAACATCCACAAACAAGGCCAAATCATGTCATTTCATTATCAACACTCAACGTACTTACAACATCATATTTTGCCAAACCAAATCATACCAAACTCACATTCTACAAGTTCCAATATGGCTACCAATAACATGCATAATTTTTACTTAGTTTTCTTAGCATACCAATAAGCCAATCTTAACCATTCAACAACAAAACCATTAAGCCATATTCAACCATTTACCAAGCATTTATAAACCACATCACACAAGAGATAATTGCACATGTATGCTTATATAAATATATATATAAGCTTACAACCAATTCAACCAAAATAAGCCAAGTTACGTGGCCAAATACCAAAGCAAGTCTATGACTATAAGAAGCCAAATCATGATGACACATATAACAAAATGACCAAGTCCTTATACATGCCATATTCTCAAAATGTTTAAAATCATCGGTACCCAAAATAAAAGTTTGATAGTGTGATGCAAACTCCGATAATCTCCAACTCGAGCTAGCTTGGTGACATTATAAAACATGGAAAATAAAATGGAGTAAGCTATATAGCTTTGTAAGCTCATATGAAAGAAATAAGCAAACCTTACCATACATTAACATGCAAGTAATATAATGTAAGATAATGTAATATACCAAAATCTCTTGATCATAATTCACTTCCATCACAACTTTCCTTGAGATCGTCAAGCTTTAAGTGCATACCTGTACCATCTCTTAATAATTTCGTACTTAGTCTCATCATTGTTATGCCCAATGAACCACTCAGAATAATAATATCAGATACTCAGGAAAACCTTGCACTCAAGGTGCCACATATGTTGCCATGGCTACCTCTATCTCATAACACATTTATGCTCACTCTCGAGCCATTAACGGGCCTACTCACACAAGCTGTCAGTCAAGACGAAGCTACTCGGTGCTGCTTACACAAGTTGTCAAGTAAGCACAACATATGCTGGTATACTCAGCCATCGGTAGGATGTACAGGACACACACTCGGATTACATAACATAAAACCCTAGTGACATGTCACTTGTATCCTAATCTATTCCTAAGGTTCGATTGGGATTTCTCCCTCGCCAAAACGTCGTTGAACGTGACCATATATTCATTACACAATTCATGAAGTATGTAAAGCATTTAAAATACAATTATAATAAAGCTTATTTAACATAAGAACTTACCTCAGTTACAAAAACGGCCAAAGGGATCTATTCGTCAATTACTTTGTTTTCCCCTGATCTAGACCCAAACTTCGTTTTTCTTGATCTATAATATCACATTTAACTTAATAAATCATCACATTATTTAATTCAACCCAAAAGCTCATTATGGAAAAATTTACATTTTTACCTCTAACTTTTTAACATTTTACAATTTTGTCCCTAAGCTCATAAAATGAATTTCTTTCAATTTCTTCACAACCCAAGCCTAGCCAAATATTAGTTGTACTCATAACAACCTACATTTTTCATTTATTCACACTTTCCTACACATATTATAGACTTTTACAAATAAGTCCCTATTTAACATTTTTATCGAAAATCACTTTACAAACGTTGTTTAACTAACAACGAGCATGCATTTTCCACCAGCAAACATCAAAATACAAACATATTCATCATGGGTAAAATTTTAGACTTTAACTTTCTTTCAAATTAGTCCACGAAATAGCTAAATCAAGTTACAACGACCTCAAAAATATAAAAATCATTAAAAATGGGACAAGAACAGACTTACAATCGAGCTTGAAAGTTTGGCCAAACCCTAGCTATGTCTTCTCTTGCAATTTTCGACTATGGGGGGCTTAATTGAAGAAGATGGACACTTTTATTTGTTAATTTTATCTTTATTTACCAAATTACTAAAATACCCTTAATGCATAACTTTAAAATTTCTACTAACCATGTTCATTTTTGTCCATCCTAAGGTATAATGGTCTAATTTTCATTTAAGGACCTCTAATTAAAAGTTCATAACAATTAGGCACCTTTAACTTATAGAATTCAAGTTTTGCACCTATAGCAATTTAATCCTTAGTCAAATTAGGCCTTCAATCGATAAAATTTCTTAACGAAATTTTCACACAATTATTCTATCATGCTGTAGCCTTAAAGAAATAATAAAATAAATATTTCTACTTCAGATTTGTGGTCTTGAAACCACTGTTCTGATTTGACCCAAAAACGGGATGTTGCACGAGATATATTGATTTGGCTTTGGACCATGATATTAGTACTTCGAGTGCAAGCTTTATTGAGTTGGCTTCAGACCATGATATTGGCACTTAATGTGCGAGACTCCTGAGTATTCAACATCTATTTTGAATGGTTCAACGGGTATATTAAAGATGTGAACTGGTGAGAAATAGATATGTATCAGTATAGGTATGTACGAAAACTATTCGAGTAACGAGTTAAAAGAAGTTGAGAACTTATGATTAATCATGTGGTTAAATCTTATGTTAACTTAGTGATTGATGTTTTAGTGCCAATTATGTTATCTATTTTGGAAATGTTAATGAATGGTGAAGTTTATTTCATAATTACATACGAGCTTACCAAGCTTTATAGCTTACTTTGTTTATTTTCCTATGTTTTATAATGATTACAAAGCTAGCTCAGATTCGGGGATCGTCGGAGATTTTGTCAGACTATCCTACTACCGATTTGGTACTTTTAGGCTTATGTTTGAGTATATGGCATGTATAGGGACTTTGGTCATGTTGGTTATGTTTTGGTAATGATTTTGGTCATTTGAATTGGCTTGTAAATGTATATATTTTGGTTTGTATAAATAGCCATGACTGATGCACTACACCAAAATAGGGTTTTAGCAGCGTTTGAATAGAAAACGCCACTAAAAATCAAATAGATCGAGTATTAGCGGCATTTTTATGAAAGCGCTGCTAAAGATTGAGCATTAGCGACATTTTTAAGGAAACGCCGCTAAAGATTGACCTATAGTGGTGCTTTTTTAAAAACGCCACTAAAAGATTAAAGAGAATGACATCATTTTTTCTGAACTTCAGTGGCATTAGCGGCGCTTCCCGAAAAACGCCGCAATAGATCCAACATTAGCGGCGTTTTTAACAAAGCACCGCTGTAGGTCGATCTATAGCGGAGTTTTTAAAAAAATGCCGCTAAAAGATTAAACAGAACAACGTCGTCTATTTTGAGATTTAGTGGCATTAGCGGCGCTTCCTTAGAAAATTCCGCAATAGTTTGGGTTTTAGCAGTGCTTTTTGAAAAACGCCGCTATAGATCTAAACTATTTTAAGGTTAATGGATTATGAGTTTAAGGGTTGGGGTTTAGGCTTGATGGTTTATGTTTTATGATTTAAGGTTTCGAATATTATAGTTAAGGATTTAGGGTTTAGATTAATTATTGTTTTTTAATTTATATATGAAATTAAATAATCTCTTATATAATTGGAAAAGAGATAATATATTAAAATTGTAACAAATTATTTATTGAAAAATAAATAAATAAAAAGTAATAGATTGATATGGATATATAGGTAACTATCTATTTTGGATAGGACCAAATTGTAACAAATTAAATAAGGTCTTATTTTTTTTTGAATTCGATTTTATTTTGATCATATCTAAAAGCGACTTTATAAACAATATAAATTAACAACACCATTCACTTAACTATGGGAAAGTTAATTTCATTTTAGTTACTTAATTATGAAAAGTTACACTTTGATAAATAAACTATTTAGAAGTTTTCATTTAATTAAGTTACGAAGCTGTTAAAATTAATGTTACTTTCTCTAAACCCTAACCCCTTAAATCAATAGCCCTTTAAATCCCAAACCCTAAATCTCTAGTCATAAATCATAAACTATAAACCTTAAACCCTAAATATTAAACCTTGAATCCTAAACCATAAAACCCTAAACTATAAACAGTACTAAACCCTTAAACCCTTAAATATAGATTCCTAAATCATAAAACTGTAAACCTAAATCACTAGACCTTAAATTATAAAACTTAAAACTATAAACCCTAAATCTTAAACCATAAACCCTAAATCCAAAACCATAAAACCTTAGTAAACCCTTAAACACTTAAATACTAAATCCTAAACCTGTAAGAATAAATTTCCTATATATGGATGTATATTGATATATATATATTAATGTGAAAGAACGACACAAACATATAAAAATGGGAAACCACATTTCAATCTCTATTCTCTAAATATTCAAAATTTATATTACCATGTAATGTTTTAATAAAAATTTAATAATATTAACTGCTTTAGATTAATTAATAATATTATAAAAATATATAGACTAAATGATTTTAAAATTAAAGTATATGCAAATAAATCTGAAATTTAAATATATTAGAGAGACCAAATTAAAATTTAACCATGTATTAATAGTAAATAATAATAATAATAATAATAATAATAATAATAATAATAATAATAATAATAATAACAACAAAAAAGAGAAAAAAAGGATTTATATTGCATACTTAGTGGCGTTTTAGAAAACAAACGCCGTAAACATGTATTAATATTTTAAACTATGTCGTTTTGAAGTTGTGTTATTAGTGGCGCTTCTAAAAAATGCCACAAAACATCTATTAAGAGAATGTAAAATGGCATTGTTTACATCCCTCTTATTAGTGGCACTTCTATAAATGCCGCAAAAGGTGTGATTTACCGGCGTTTTCACTAGAAAATGCCACAAACATCTATTAATAGATTGCAAAACGGCGTCGTTATTACCAAGTTATTAGTGGCGCTTCTTGGAAAAACACCACAAAACATTTACAGAGATTTCAAAATGTCATCGTTTTATAGCCTTTTATTACTGGCATTTTTATAAACGCCACAAAAGTTGTGAAATACCGGCATTTTCGCTAGAAATGCCACAAAAATCTATTAAAAGATTGCAAAAACTGCATCGTTTGTAGCCTTTCTAATTAGTGGCACTTTATAAAAATGCCACAAATATTTTTGAATAGATTGAAAACGTCGTTGTTTTTTGGAACCCAATTTCCCTTTACTTTCTCCAGTTCAGTTTACCTCGATTACTTCCTTTACTTCATCTATTTCAGAAATCCCCAAAATTTCCCATTACTTCCAAACCCTAATTTCAAAAATCCCCTATAATTTCCCCCAAAGAGATATCCTCAAATCGTTTTCCCCGAAGTCCTTTTGATTTGCTCAGCTATAAGTAGTTGTCCCATAACCCCAAATCAAAAAATTTGATTTTGCACCCTAACCGTGTCTTCGTCTTCCCTAACTTAAACCCGATCTCATTCCCCCATTTACCCAATTTCTTTTCTCTCATTTTCCCTAACTGCATCTGCGTCTACCTCTTCTCTACGCCGCTGCAGCTGGAATTTCAAGTCCTATACTTTAGGTATTGTGTTCATGTTGTTCATATACAATAGTTACTATTTGCCCATTGATGCCACATTATTTATATATTTAATATTTTACTAATTCATGTTTTAATCATTTCATTGATGCCACATTGTTTATTATGAGTGTTGACATGTATGGGTCTAGTCCCGTGAATCTTATTGTATTTAGCATAGGTAGAGATTCCATTGCCAATAGCTAGAATATCCCCAAAAAGATGTCTAAATCTCAGTAATAGGGTTGATGGCAACGAATGGTTATGAAGGTGGGTTGAAGAAGATTGAGGAACTGACCACAAATGCTGAGCAAATTCAAGACGAGGTATTTAGGGAAATACTAAGTCGATATGCAGGAACAGAGTATTTAAAGGGATTCCTCCATGGTCAAACCGAGAAACAGCTAATTAAGAAAAATGTTCCCATAGTTACTTATGAAGATCTCAAGCCTACATAGATAGGATTGCTAATGGGGAGACATCAGATATCCTTTTAGCTGAACCCGTTAGAGGGTTCTATCTAAGGCATGAATGAATGTGTTGCTTTGCTTCTGTGTGTTTTGGGGTATTGGTTGCTTCTTTCTAATTGCTCTATTATCATTTTATCAAATGCAGCTCTGAGACTTCAGTGGGCTGCCAAAGCTGATGTCTGTCACTGCTAAATTTGCTAATAAGTGGGAATTATTTCGTGGCTTGCACGAGTCTTTTGTGATAAAGTATGGAACCTATCCCTATTTTCTTCTAGTTTTTCTTCCAGCTGCTTGTGAATATATGTATATAAGTTACCATATTAAGCAAATACATATAATATGAATATATGAATAATATACCACGCAGATAGTAACACTCGTATTTAGTAAACCCATGTTAGTCTAATTTCAAAGGGTTTTTGAATTTCCATTTTAGTCTATAAATTTTCAAGTTTATTACTGTACATTTTTTTAATGTAAAAACTCAAATTACTATTCTTGTTTATCCTCGGATTATTTTTTAATTCCATGGTTGTTCATTGTTTGCAGGTGTAATTTAATTTGCTGAAATTGACTCTACCATCCAATTTACAATTTCTAAGAGGTATGTATATTTAATTTGCTAAATCTTTATTTGATGTCTCTCTATTGAAACCTGCCATGTATTCCATGAGCTAAGTGAATTTTTGCTCAATTTGCAACCTTTTAATTTTTGCTAAATATCCTTGTTTGAAGCACCTAGCAATCTCAGTTCATTCAATTTTTGTTCAATAATTTTTTCTCAAAATTAATGTCTAAGCTTGAAACACCATTAAGGGTTTCTTCATGCTGTATGAATTTTCAAGTATAAGCCCTGTCTTTTCTCCTAACACATAAGCTGTAAATGAATACCACAACATTAAATTCAATCATCAATTGCATAAAAATGTACACCCCGTTATATAATAAAAAAATTTAAATAACATTCATATTTTATTGAAAAAAGGTAAAATTAGCAGTAGTCCCTATATTATATCTAGGATTACATTTTGAAAGAAAAATTAACAAACTGATCCCTATTTATTAGATCAAATAAGTCTTTCGCTAAAATTAAGTGAATTAAATGTTTTTTCTTCAATAAAAGGATCAAAATGCAATTTGAAGTATAATATAGGGACTATTATACACTTTTACCAAAAAACAATGGTTTTTTCGCAAACCTGTGGATACATGATCCAAAACGTTTAGTTTCACACATTTCTTGGCGAAATTTGCAAGAAATTTAGCCCCAAATGTATTGAGATCAAGTGCCACATCATACCTACATGAAAAAATAAGAATAAAAACATCAAATATAATTTAAATTATAATTAAAAAATAAATTTCTAATATTTAATATACTGACAACATACATTCAAAGGCATAGTTAGAGTGGCAGACATTAACTATCATCTGATTTACTGAAAGACAATAAATATATATATTACCTTTCGTCAAAGTTGGTTGTTGCAGCAAGGTTAACCATAACATCAACTTCATTCAACATCTCTTGTACTAAATTACAATCTTTAATGCCCAAATCTTCATGAGATATATCTCCAGGAATTAGTGTAATTTTCTTGGATGTAAATGAATTGAAATTTTTCCCGCATTTTTCTTTCAGAACTTTGAACAAATCCTTTCCTATAATCTGTCACGAATAAAAAACAATATCGTATGTTATTCAGATTCGAGTCTATATTTAATTTGACTCTATATTTGCTAATAAGTGGGAATTATTTTGTGGCTTGTACGAGTCTTCTGTGATAAAGTAAGGAACCCATCCCTATTTTCTTCTAGTTTTTCTTCCAGCTGCTTGTGAATATATGTATATAAGTTACCATATTAAGCAAATACATATAATATGAATATATGAATAATATACCACGCAGATAGTAACACTCGTATTTAGTAAACCCATGTTAGTCTAATTTCAAAGGGTTTTTGAATTTCCATTTTAGTCTATAAATTTTCAAGTTTATTACTGTACATTTTTTAATGTAAAAACTCAAATTACTATTCTTGTTTATCCTCGGATTATTTTTTAATTTCATGGCTGTTCATTGTTTGTAGGTGTAATTTAATTTGCTGGAATTGACTCTACCATCCAATTTACAATTTCTAAGAGGTATGCAAATTTAATTTGCTAAATCTTTATTTGATGTTTCTCCATTGAAATCGCCATGTATTTGCCACGTGAATTTTTCTACCCTATTTTTGTAATTTGTGATTAAATATTTCTATATTTCTATCACGATTTTTAATAAATTAAATTATTAGTATAATATGTCCCATCTCCGATACAAATATTTAATAAAATATTTTTTATATTTTTTATAATTAAATTTAAATTATTATTGGAATATGCTCGTCCGTTTTATCACAAATATTATCATCTGTTTTATCATTTAAGTTAAAACTTTTTATTCAAAATAAATCATAGCTTTTAAACTAAATACGGATGTTCACACAATGCTTTAACATGTACTTAAGAAAAGATGACTTGTAAAATGAAATTAAATTAAGTGTGGACTATCGTACATCTATATTTTAACGCACATGTGATTTGTCAAATAAAAGCAAAACATATGTCTATATTAAAACAATGTTCAATCTTATTTTAATTAATATAATTTGGATTAATTTATTTAATTATTATTTAATTAATATAATTTGGATTAATTTATTTAAATATTATTTAATTAATATAATTTGGATTAATTTATTTAAATATTATTAAATTAATATAATTTTATAAATATTATTTAATTAAAATAAATTTTTTCCATGTGATTTTCCACATCGTCAAAATTTATTTTTATTTTTTCCGAGGTATAAAAATGGAATGTGAAGTAATAAATTTATTGTCAAGTTTAATATATAAGAACATATTAAATCTAAGAAAATGGAATGCTGAAAATAATTAAAATATTATATCATTTTAATATATAAGAATTTATATTGTATAAATTATTAATGTGCAAAATTTATAAGATTCTAAAATATATATACTTGAATACATCACTAGTACGTAAAATATATACTTGAACTTACATAACTCACATAACTTACATAACTTATATAACTTACATAACTTACATAACTCACATAACTTACATAATTCACATAACTTACATAACTTACATAACTCACATAACTTACTTACATAACTCACATAACTCACATAACTCACATAACTTACATAACTTATATTTACATAACTTACATAACTCACATAACTCATATAACTTACAGAACTTACATAATTTACATAACTTACATAATACATAAATAAATATCATATCATAACTTACATAACTTAATTAGAGTTATAAATAAACAACTTACCCGTGTAATTTATTGTCAACTTTAGAATTCAAGAACTACAAAATGGATAAGAGTTGGATGAAATTGTCAAGGGTAAGCAATGCCTATTGAAATGGAGTACAAACTTTTCTAAATTTTGCATTTCAAAATGCAAGCCAAGAGAATATGATTCTTTGCCCGTGTAAGAAGTGTGGCAACATCAATTGGAATTTACGTGAAGTTGTCTACGGACATCTAATTGTTGATGGCTTTATTCAGGGGTACAAAAAATGGATTTTCCATGGAAAGTGTACATCTAGTGGAACTTCTTCAACGATTAATCCGACTTATCCTGGTACTGATTACCACTAGTACGTTAGACAACATGACATGGAAGGTATGTTGCAGGATGCATTTAATATGCACAGTCAGGGTGAGCAATTGTTTCCACCTGACTTTATTGCATCTGACGATTGTAATATTGGTGGAAATATTTTTTGCGAAATGGGAACAAGTGCACCTGATGAGGAGCCAAATAAAGAAGCGGCGAAGTTCTACAATTTACTTAATGAAATGAACGAAGAACTTTACGAGGGATCAAAATATTCGAAATTGTCCTTCTGCATTCGTCTCTTTCACCTAAAATGTTTCGGAGGGTGGACCGGAAACTTTTTTACAATGCTGCTAGAGTTTCTGAGAGAGATGTTTCCATTTGCAAAAATCCCCCAGTCTTGTCAAGATATGAAGAGACTAATAAAAGATTTGGGCCTTGGGTACGATAAAATTCATAGTTGCCCAAATGACTGCATGTTGTACTGGGGTGATCAGAAGAACCAACAGTCTTGTCATGTTTGCGGTAAGTCTCGTTGGATGAATGGGAATACAGAAGATGTGAATGGGGATCAAGGTGGGGCACAGTTAAGAAAGAAGCCAGTCAAGGTTATGCGATATTTTCCCTAATACTAAGACTTCAAAGGCTTTTCATGTCGTCAAAGATGGCCGATTCTATGAGGTGGCATAATGATCAATGAACAGATGATGGATTATTAAGGCATCCTGCTGGTTCTTTAGCTTGGAAATCATTTGACAGTAAATTTCCAAGCTTTACAAGTGATCCTCGGAATGTGAGGCTTGGGCTAGCAGCTGATGGCTTTAATCCTTTTAAAATCATGAGTACTTCAGACAAAGATTTTAGCCCAGTAGTGCTTGTTCCTTACAATTTGCCTCCATGGATTTGCATGAAGCAATCTTCATTTATTTTATCAACAATTATCCTTGGAGAGAAAGGTCCTGGAAATGATATTGACATCTATTTGCAGCCAGTTATTAAAGAGTCAAAACAATTATGGTCGGGTGTTGAGACATATGATGTATTAAGAAAGGAGAACTTTAATTTATGTACAACTTTATTGTGGACAATTAATAATTTCCCGACTTATGCTAATTTATCGGTTGGTGTACTAAAGGACATTATGCCTGTCCTTGTTGTGATGTGCAAACTTGTTCGAAGTGGTTGTATAATGGGAAAAAGTTCTCTTACATGGGCCATCGTCGGTGGTTAGATGAAAATCATAAATTTAGATTTTAGAGGACTCTATTTGACGGTACTGAAGAGTACATAGGAGCTCTTGAGCAGATCATTAGATCTGAAATCTTGTTTTTGTTAAAAGATATCAACTTTAGTTACGGGAAGATGAATCAACCACCTGTCACGCAAACAAGGAGAAGATCAAGGGATGAATCTGATGATGAATCTGACGAAGAGAATGATCCTAATGAGGCAGACTTGTGGCAAAATGAGTATTTTTTTTGAGTTGTCTTATTGGGAGCACAACATTTTACTCCACAATCTTGATGTCATGCATATTGAGAAGAATGTCTGTGAGAACATAATTGGGACAATTTTAAATGCCGATGAAAAAATCAAAAGACAATCTTCAAAGTCGACTTGATTTAGTTGACATGAGAATTTGGCATGATCTTCATTCTCAAGTACTTCCGAATGGGAAATATCGGTTGTTGCCTTCAATTTTTTCAATGTCAAAGAAAGAGAAAGAGGTGTTTTGCATGGTGTTGAAGGATATAAAAGTCCTAGATGCGTATGCGTCAAATATATCTCGATGTGTAAGTCTTAAAGATCGAATATTATATTCATTAAAATCACATGATTACCACATCTTATGCAAGATTTACTCCCAATTACTTTACGGTGCTACATGTCAAAAAATGTGACGTCCTGTATAATTGTACTATCCAATATAGTGAAAGCTATTTGTGGCAAAGTTTTGGATGTTGAAGAACTTAAGAAAGTACAGGATCGAGCCGCTTTGACTTTATGCAATTTGGAGAAGATCTTTCCACCTTCCTCTTCACTATTATGGTGCACTTGGTAATCCATCTCCCTCATGAAGCAATACTTGGTGGACCGATTTTTTATCGATGGATGTATCTTATAGAAAGGTGATAATTTATTTGTCAAGTATTTATTCATTCGCCTCTATACATTTAGTTACAACTTTTGATAAATATTGTATATCGTGTTTAGGTTCCTAAGCAAATTGAAATCTTATTGTCGCAATAAGCGTTATCCAGAAGGATTAATTGCTGAAGGTTACTTGGTAGAGGAGTGCATGACCTTCTGTTCTAGATATTTAGAAGATGTTGAAACACGATTGAATAGACCAAATAGAAATGCTGGGCTCAATGATCATAACTTGGCCGAAACTTATTTATTCCAAAGTTATGGAGAACTAATCGGCAAAGTTGAAATTGCAGAATTAGATGATATATCGTGGATACAAGCACATCGATATGTACTTTTTCACCATGATTCAGTTGAACTGTTACGCAAGTAAGTTCTAAAATTTCCTCACATATTCATCATTTTGATTTGTTTATCTTCTAACCAATTAAACTTGTTTTTAACATAGTGATACAAACAAATTTTGAGATCTCGTGCACACTCTCGAAGATTACAACATCGAGAGATTAATAAGTTATTCACAAAATCTTTTCATGAATGGTTAAGCCAAACGGTATGTAACTAAAGTTAATAAGTTATATTTAATTGCGAAATTTAGTTAATCAAATAAGAATGTTTTTACGTAATACATTTATAATTACTCAATTTACTTTCGATTCAATAGGTTTGGATTGGGAGGGACGTCAATGATGAAATTAAATGGCTTTCCCAAGGTCCGAACAGAGTAATAAAAAAATATAGTGCCTTCCTCATCAATAGATACAGATTTCATACAAAATATTGCGAGAGAATGAGAACTCAAAATTGTGGAATTGTTGTTAATTCTTCAATTACAAGTTATGCTAGTGCTAGGGACAGTAATCCGGTTGAGGGTAATGTGGAGTATTACGGACTTCTTACCGACATTATTGAATTGGATTATTATGGCAGATGGAAAGCTGTCTTATTTCGGTGTGATTGGGCTGATGTTACTACTGCTCGCGGAATTAAAAAAGATCAATTTGGTTTTACAATGGTTAATTTCTCTCGCTTGATTCACACTGGATAACAATTGATGGATGAGCCATATGTATTTTCTTCTCAAGTGAAACAAGTTTTTTATTCGAAAGATCCAACTGATGAGGGTTGGTATGTTGTGCTCCGGAGCACCCCTAGAGACTTGTTTGACATGGGTAATGGAAGTAGAGATGACATCGTTGAAAGATCAGAAACATTACCTTTTCCATAACAAAACTTGGATGAAAATATCCCTAGTACTAGTACACAACATCAATGGGTTCGACATGATGTGGATGAAGATATTTACGAATAATGATGTAGTAAGATTTTATGATTTTTTAATTATATGTAATATTATAATTTTAATCTTGGTAATGTTATATTATTTAACTATTTTATATGTACTATTATTTTTGTAATTTGTTACTAAAATTTTAACTATTTTATGTGTATTGTAGGAAAAATGCGTAGAAGAAGATTACGAGATTTAAGTATTGTCCAGAATACTCCAAATTCAGAAGAAGCAAATAGTGAACAGCAGACAGTTGTTGGATCTTTGAATGTGCCGGAGACACTTGACGAGCCTGCAGAATTTCAAAGTAATGTTAAGTTCATTTTACATGTGTTGACTTTTATTATTGATTTATTTGTCAATTTTAATATAATAATATACCGTTTTTCAGCTGAAAGTGGTGGGACGCGTAGAGTTCGAGGACGTACACTGCTTAAAGATTTATACGACTTAATCCTGTCGAGCATGTCAAAGTAAGTAGAATCAATTATGGTCAGCCTATTGGATCTGAAGCTCGACTTTTAGCAGGCTATTTGGGCATTATATCACGAAATGCCAATATGTTGCCCATCAACTACGAATCATGGCATCACATGCCTGATAGCAACAAAAATCAAGCTTTGGATAATATTAAGGTAACAAAACGTGAATGTAATTTATAATACTTTGGTTTAAGTTTCATTTATATTTACATTCTAAACTTGTGTTTTTTTAGGAGAGATTTGCTTTAGAGGTATCCGATGACTATATCAAGAAGGCATTGGGAAAAAATGGAGAGACCATAAAAGCAGTTTGAAAAAACTATCTTTTAAGAAAGACATAAGCCTTGAGGAAAAATTGAGAAATGTCCCGTCAAGAATGCTGAGGTACCAATAGGAAGATGCGGTTAGATTCTGGAATTCAAAGAAAGGAGAGGTATTACGTATTTCCAAACTCTTATATATAGTGTTTACTATATACATAATAATAATTTTATTCTGTAGGACCGTGAGCGAGTTGGAACAAGCAACAGACAAAAACAAAAATTCACGTACACGGCAGGGTCAAGAAGTTTTGCTTCTGTAGTTGAGGCCGAGGTATTATGAATTTATTAATTCTTTCAAATATTAATAACTTTGTACTATTAAATAATATTTTTACAACTTTATTGTAGGAAATCTCGTCTGGTCAAAAAGTTGGACGCCTTCAGCTTTTTAAGATTAGGTATAAGTAGAAAGATGGATCTCCTATGACATCCGAAGCTGGAGAAATTATGGTATATTTACTTAATAAAATTTGATTTATTATAAATATTTTTAATGTTTAATTAATTATGATTTAATTCGTCATTACTAGTTTTAAATAATGTTAAGTTTATGTTCCATTCCTTTTTATTATATATTTCGTTTCTAACTCTTTAATTGATTTTTTAGGAGAAACTAAAGGAGAAGAAGGCGAGTATGAAGCGAATGCTTCATCGATAGTTCATTAATCTTGAGAACATTGATAATGAAATTATCAATGATGTTTTGGGTCCTGAAAGGTACGATCGGGTTCGATTTCAAGGATCTGGTGTTACCCCGACACAATATTTTGGATCCGGCTCCCAGCAATACATGCCTTCCGGGAGTCGAGCTCAAGCTGAAGTTCAAAGGTTAAAAGACCAGATAGCTCAGATGAAAGCGAATACGGCTGAGCAAATTGCCGAGGTTCAAAGAAAATATGCAGAACTCCAACAACAACTTAGAGTTGAGGCAGCAGAGAGGGAGGCAGGGGCAGCAGCGAGGGAGGCAGTGGCAGTAGCGAGGGAGGTAGAGCAGAGCAAAAAGTACGATGAGCTTCAGCTGCAGCTTCAGCAAATGATGCAGATGCTTCAGTAGTCACAAAAGCCGCCATCTTAGACATTAGTTTTCTCCTTATAACAATGTTTTTAAAATTGTCACATTTAACATTTTGTCAGAATATTACTTAATTTATTAATTATATCATAGATCTTTTGTTGAATTTGAAGTATCATTTAGATTTAATGTTTTTGATTTTATTTTTTATGCTATATTTGCTCTTTTTGGTTGGATTTAATGTAGGAAGGGTTGAATATTGGTGAAAAATGTACATTTCAAATCTACCAACATTAGCGACGTTTGTGAAAAAAGCGTCGCTAAAAGTCATGGCTTTTAGCGGCGCTTTCCCAACAAACGCCGCTAAAAGCCATGACTTTTAACGGCGCTTCCCCTACAAACACCGCTAAAAGCCATGACTTTTAGCGGCACTTTTCCCACAAACGCCGCTAAAAGTCTTGATCTTTTGTGGCGTTTTTTTCAGATAAACGCCGCAAAATTTGGCAGTATCTCCTATAGCGACATTTTTTACGATGCTTGGGAAAATGCCGCTAGAAGTCTGTTTTCTTGTAGTGATGGCTTATTTGGGGTTATTTTGGTACAGTTGAATCATGTATTGATATATGTGTTTATGCTTTGTGATATGAGTTATATGATGGTTGTGTGATGCTTGATGGCTATAGGTATTATGAGTTTCAAATGGTTGAGTTAAAGATAATGGTATGCTTATAAATTTAGGCTTGATATTGCATATTTGAGTTTAGCCATCTTTGAAGATTTAAGGAAGTGAAGTTTGGTACAATTGGTATGGTACGTAACAACCCGATTCTGGGGCTAGTCGGAACTGTGGTTCTGAGACCACAAATTTGAAGTCAAGAAAATTATTTTATTGCTATTTTAGAGTCATAGCATGTTTATATTAGTGCATGAAAAATTTGATGAGTTAATTTTTACGTTTGTGAGCCCAATTGTGAAAAAGGACTAAATCGCATAAAGTGCAAAAGTCTTAAATTGATCGCTAAGGGTGTTAAATTGTTAAGAATCTTAATTTGGGGGTCTTTAAAGGGTAAAAAGACCCTTAGATCTTAGCTTGGTCGGCCATGGGAGATAAAAATGTTGAAAAGTCAACATTAGGTAATTGGATGACATAATGTGTAATAAAATAATGCCTAAGCCTAGCTATCACCTTTTCTTTCATTCTTTCTTCATTACCACCAATTTTTTAGCCATTCTTGGGGTTTTTGAGGTTCAAAAATTTCAGCAAATTATGTAACACCCCTTACCCGTATCCGTCGCCGGAACAGGGTACGAGGTATTATTAACAAATTACAGTATATACTATTAAATAAAACCCAACAAAAATATGGCGTGCAATTTGATCATGAATCATTATAACATATGCCATTAACAATACAAACCAATTTCAAAGGCTTCGTACAAAATGATTAGTTTGATACTATAAGTAGTATTTTAAACCTAGACAATTATAACACGTAACAAAATAACTAAGTCTGCTATACATGTCATATTTCAAAATGTTGAGTTCAGATACCAAGGGTATTGATAGTGCGGACGGATCTTCAACGATCTCTAACTCCTGTGCTAGCTAGATGACACTATAAGGCAAAGAGAGAAAAGAAAGTAAGCTTATAGCTTAGTAAGTAAGTATATAAATAACAGATTAAGCTTATAGCTTAGTAAGTAAGTATATAAATAACAGATAAGGAATCTAATATGTCTACAACATAACTCAATTATATCATATTTTTAATTGATTTTACTAATTACTCCAGTTTGATCAAGCTGTCCCTCTTGCGTCATGATCACCAAATAAATCATAACTCGAGTTACGAAACTCGAAATTCAAATCCATAAAATTTCCCTGAATCTAGACTCATAAAAATTCTTAATAATTTTTTTCTAGAATTTTTGGTTTAGCCAATTAGTACATTTTATTAGTTAAAGTTTCCCCTGTTACACAGCTCAACTGATCTGACCTCTGTTCACTACGAATTGAATTTCTCTCAGTACACAATTCAAATAACCATGAAACCTATTTCATTTAAAACTATACTCAATAAGGAATTTAGGCATATAAACTATATTTCTTAATTTTTTTTGTACATATTTTAATGATTTTTCAAAGTTGGAATAGGGGATCACATAGTCATTCTGAGCAAGTCACACATAATTTTAAATATCTCAAAATATAGAATTCCTTTGCTTGCTCTGTTTCTTTTATATGAAAATATACTCATTAATATTTAATTTCAAATCTTATTCAACCTCTAATTAAATTCCTTCTATTTTTGGTGATTTTTGAAAATCACGTCACTGATACTGTCCAAAATAGTTTTAATACTAATTTCACTCTTTCACACATTCTTTGTACTAACCTCATTTTAACTTATATATATATATATATATAGCACAAATCATTTTCACTACATTTCATACATCAAAATTATAGGCCCATGACTACAATGTCACCACAAAGCCATCCCGTTGAACAATTCGGATTAATCCTCGATACTTGATGGTTTCAGCACACAACCCCACCATCATATTTCATTTAATTTGGCTCTCTTGTACACATGGTGAACACTTAGTACCACTCATGCGACCTAGCCGATTTGTCTCGTAGCTCTCTTGTCTACATGGTGTCCTTCACTTGGAATCACGCATGCAACCTAGCTACATTTATCTCTCACGTAGCTCTCTTGTCTACATGGGATACATCCCATATCACACATGTGACCTAGCTACTACATAGTATCTCGTAGCTTACACATGATGTGCACTCGGCACCATACATCTGACCTAGCTACGCCCCCCTCTATTTTATTCGATCTTTCCTAATGTTCAACCGAGATCTCTCTCTATTACTTATTTCCATTCTTCCAATAGTCGATTTATACTTCAACATCATCTAATATATATAATAGTCTGAAATATAAGAATGTAAATGAAATTAATGTATTATTTACATACAAACTTACCTCGGTGCAAAATATGAGAATTTTGCAATTTAGTCCAAAACTTTCTCCTTTCCCCGTTCGAGGTCGATTCCACGCTTTTCTTGATCTATAACAACGTATTTAGTTCATTTAACACTCGAACTATTTATTTTAATTCAAAAATCACATTATACAAAAATTACATTTTTGCCCCCTAACTTTTACAAAATTATGATTTCGCCCCAAGGCTCGGAAATTTAATTTCAGCCCTTATTCTTATGTTTAATGACCTACTGATCATTTTTCTCTTCTATGGAAACATCAAATTCTCACTCTAACACATAGTTATGAACAATAGGTATTTTTATCGATTATGCTGCTTTTGCTCGTTTTCGTTAAAATCGCTTAGAAAAGATCGCTCTCCTAACTTCAAACATTCATATTCTACCATCAAACAACACAATACATGCCTATCATTCATGGGTAAATTTTAAACATACACCCTAACTCGAAATAATTGTAGAAATAAGTAAACCGAGCTACGAGGATTTCAAAATGTGAAGAACATTAAAAGCGGGCTTGAAATCACTTACTATGAAGCTTGAAAATTGAAGAAACCCTAGCTATGGAGGAGAGCAAATTTCGGCAGCAACTAGTGAAGATGATGACCAATTTTGTGTTATTTTTCCCATTTTATTTCATTTAATATACAAATGACCAAAATACCCTTACTACTAAACTTTCCAAAAATTCCCTCCATGTCCAACTTTTTTCCATAACTTAGGAATGGGTCAAATTGCTATTTAAGACCTCCTAGTTAATATCCCAAAGCAATTTCATACTAGAAACTTCTAAAACACGAGTTTTACAATTTATTTGGTTTAGTCCCTAATCTCAACTTAAACGCTCAATGCATAGAATTTCATCACGAAATTTTCACGAAATCATGAATCATATCATAAACCCCAAAATAATTATAAAACAATAATTTCTATCTCGAATTTGTGGTCACGAAACCACTATTCCGATTAGGCCCTAATTCGGGTTGTCACAAATTATTCCTCTTGAAAGTAAGTGATTCACATACTTTTTGTTGACGATTTTTGCATTTTTGGACCTCTTGAAGCATGAGCTTTCAAATGAGGGGACTATTTTGCAAGATGGTTGAAAGTCTAGCGTTTTTTCATTAGAGTAAATAGGTTGTTTTCAGAAATTTTATGGAAGAATATGAGTCTTGGTTGTGAAATAAACAACTTTTGTTAAGGGATTTCTCATAAAAACCCTAATTGGACCATTTTGTATAAGTTGCTAAAATAGATAGTAATGTTGTGAAATATTGGAAATTTAAGGTTGTCACAAGAGAGATAAATCGTAGGTTAGGCTTGGATGATAAGGAAATTCGATAAAAATTAATTTTCAGACCTAGGGGTAAATGGTCATTTTGTAAAAGTCTAGGGGCAAAATGATTATTTTTCCCAAATATAGATTTATTGAATTCCTAGATCGATAAAATGATTAAAGGTGTGAATTTTGTTATTATAGAGAAAGAAATTCAAAATCTGAACATAGACTAGGGGTAGGCTCAACAAATTGATTAGACTGACTAGTCGCTATATTTTGTAACCCAAGGTAAGTCGTATGCAAATAACATAACTACATTGTCATTTTATGTGTTGAATTGATTTAGCATAAATTGCTTGATTGTGGAAATGAGAATGCATGAAGACTATTGAGATAGTAACATTCCCGATTGAACCATAAGAAATAAATCAGTTATTCATGCCATGACATATGGGTTATTGTGAGCTAGTGTAAGACCATGTTTGGGACATGGCATCGGCATTGAGATGAAAGCTAGTGTAAGACATGTTTGGGACATGTATCGGCCTCGAGATGTAAGCTAGTGTAAGACATGCTAGGACATGCATCAGCTACGAGATGAGCCAGTGTAAGACCATGTCTGGGACATGGCATCAGCATCCTACCCTATGTTTGAGGCTTATTGAATATCTTGTAGTGTTCTGAATGGTTCAACGGTGAGAGTTATGATTTAAGATCATGAGAAAGGTATAACTAGAGTAATACAGGTACCTATTCGTTTTATATATATAAGATGAGAGTTCAATATATTCTATATGATGGGAATTGGATGGTGATGAGTAAGTTATGCTTATGCCTACTTTTGTATTAAGAGCATGTTGTTAAATGGTAAAGTTGTTGTTATATATTTGTATGCTTCTTACTAAGCTTTATGCTTACCCCTCTCTTCTCCATTTCCTTATAGTGTCGCCTAAATAGCTCGGGGATTCAATGAACATCAGAGGCTACGATCACACAATCATCTAAAGCACTCGGTATAGTTATAATCCTTGTTTTGTGTATGGCATCTATAGGACTAGACTTTAATGTTATGTGTCATTGAGAAATAGCCAAATGTGTTGACTTGGGATAAATCCCTTTATTTTGTATAAGGCCATGGATAATGGTTAATACTAATTTTGATTTATAAATAGAAATTGATATTTTCATAGACGAGTAAATTGCACAAATGAAATGTTGTCCATTATGACTATTTTGACTATATGATGTACCCTTGTTGTGGCATAGAGTGATTTTATGCAAGTTATGTATGTTGTGACAAAGAGGCTTGGTAAATAGCCTCATTTTGTCTACACGGATGGCAAACGGGCATGTGTCTAGGCCGTGTGTGACACACGGTGTGCCACATGGGCGTGTGATCTGGCCATGTGTCCCCTGCACGTAAAAATCTTCAAGTCAATATGCATGGTAGTAAACGCACAGGACGAGACACGACCATGTGTCTCAGCCATGTGAAGGACACGGCCTAGCACATGGGTGTGTGCCTTGGCCGAGTGACCCTTAAGAATTGTTGACATCAAAAAAAGAATGTCCATGTTTTTGCACACGGGCTAGGACACGGGCGTGTTATGGCTGTATGAAAGACACAGGCCAAGAACACGGGTGTGTGCCAAGCAGTGTGAAAATCCCTGTAGGTTTGAATTTAGAATTTTTGCCACACAGGTAGAGGACACGGGCGTGTCCTTGTATTACTTAGGCCGTGTGAACCACACGGGCCAACAGCACGACCATGTCAAATCGATCACACGGGTGTGTTGCCCCTCCCACACGAGTGCGTGCCCTTGTGTCTAGCAATATTTTTCTGAGTTTGGAACCTCGTAGGCCTTTGTTATTAGGTTCTTGATAAAGATCGAAAAGTTTTAAATTTGACCTAATTTTGGTGACTCAAAAATGTGAGAATGTATGTGTTCAAGTTGGGTAATGCCTCGTATTTCGTCCCGGCGTGGGGTACAGGTGTGTGGTGTTACATTTAAGTGGTATCAGAGCTATGGTTTAGTCGATTCTAGGACTAACTTAGCATGAGTATGAGCCTAGCTATACATGCCATAACAGTATATTGATAGTATGACGACTTCTGACAATTATAAATTGTATTTTCATATAGTAAATGAATCCGGATAGAGCCATAGCGGATGACGTGAAGAGTAATGCGCCGGCTCCTGCTGAAGGGACTGCGCCAGTTGAGAGTGAGCCCGTGACCATGGGCGAAGGAGGGGAGGCTAGAGAAGCCTACCTCCAAATGATGGATGCTTGGTACACGGAGTTCGTTCGTGTGAATCTGAACACTCCACCTCCTCCACCTCCTCCGATTCCTCAGTACGCCCCTGTAGCTTCGCAAGGAGCAGAGGTGTTTAGGAGGGAGAAGCCTCTGGTAGACAAGATTCAGAAGCAAGAGGCCGAGGAATTTTAGGCCAAAATAGATGACGACCTGGAGTGAGCAGAGTTTTGGTTGGAGAATACCATCAGAGTATTTGATGAACTGTCATGTAGGCCTGAAGAGCGCGTGAAGTGTTTGGTGTCACTCCTGCAAGACTCGGCCTGCTAATGGTGGAATACTCTTGTGCCTATTGTACCGAGAGAGAGTAACTTGGAAATTCTTCTAGGAAGAGTTTCGAAAAAAGTATATTGGCCAAAGATTCATAGACTAGAAAAGAAAGGAATTTCTAAAGTTAAAGCAAGGCAGTAAGACAATGACAGAATATGAACATGAGCTTGTGAGACTCAGCAAGTATGCGTGGGAGTAAGTGTTCTCAAAAGGCACCATTTGTAAAAGGTTTAAAGATGGTCTTAATGAAGATATCCGAGTATTTGTTGGCATTTAAGAGTTAAGGGAATTCGTGGTACTCGTTGAGAGAGCATGCAAAGCAGAAGAGTTGGTTAAAGAGTGGAAAAGGGTGGCTACTGAGTCGTGTGATTTAGGGAAAAGACAAATGGGAAATCGTATTATTCCTTATCTAAGAAATCCAAGGAATTCACTACTCGATTGAATGCTTCGGTGGGATTCTCGAATAGAAATAAGAACCAGTAGAACACGGCTTCTAGAGCCTAGACCACTTCCGTCAAGAGTGTCGGCAGTGTTTGGCCAAATAGGCTAGAATGTTCACAATGTGGTAGGTGCCATTTTGGCAAGTACTGAGGTACAGAAAGAGGGTGCTTCAAATATGGGTCATTGGACCACTTCATCCAAGACTGTCCCGAGATAGATGACAAGGAGAGAAAGCATGATGTGAGAGCAAGTAGTGCTCCTTTGAGGGATAGACCACAAAAGAACCCTGGAAGCGGGGCTACCAGCAAAGGTACACCAAAAGATGCTGTAGTGAGGTCTTAGAGCAGAGCGCTTGTAAGGACTTAGACTATTCATACCCGTGAAGGGGCAGAGTCTCCCAACGTGATCAGGAGTACCTTCTCTATCCATGATATGTCTATTGTTGCTTTAATTGACCCAGGGTCTACCCACTCTTATATTTGTATGGAATTGATATCACGTATAAACATGCTAGTAGAGTCCACTGAATTTGTGATAAAGGTGTCCAACCCTTTTGGCAGACATGTTCTAGTAGACCAAGTGTATAAAAATTGTCCTTTGACAATTAGAGGTCATTGTTTTCCGACTAACTTGATGTTATTGCTATTTAATGAATTTGATGTGATCCTTGGGATGGATTGGTAACTTTTCATAGTGTTGTAGTGGACTGTGGGAGAAAAGTTATTAAGTTGAAATGCAAAGACTGGAATATTCTTCGGGTTGGACCAGATAAATTGGATAACTTGCCCATGATAATATCGTCTCTGACTACTGAGAAAAATTTGAGGAAAGGATATGAGGCTTATCTCGCTTTTATGTTGAATACTCAAGTGTCTGAATCGAAGATTGAATCAGTACCAGTGGTTTGTGAGTTCATAGATGTGTTTCCGGAAGAGTTACCTAGATCACCTCCAGCTAGGGAAGATGAGTTTGTTATCGAGTTGGTCCCTGGTGTGGCACCTATCTCGATCACTCCATCTAGGATGGCTCCAATGGCATTGAATTAGTTGAAGGTATAGTTACAAGAGTTAATGGATAAGGGCTTTGCAAGATCGAGCTATTCATCATGGGGTGCTCTGCTACTTTTTGTGAAAAAGAAATATGGGTCAATGAGATAATGTATTGACTATAGACAACTTAACAAGGTAACTGTGAAGAACAAGTATCCTTTGCCAAGGATTGATGATTTTTTAGATCAATTGAAGGGAGCCACCATGTTTTCTAAGATTGATTTGAGGTCTAGCTACTATCAATTAAGAGTTAAAGAGCAAGATGTATCGAAGACTGTGTTTCGGATGAGGTACGGGCATGATGAATTCCTCGTCATGCCATTTGGTTTGACTAATGCCCCAGCGGTGCTATGGATTTGATAAATCATATTTTTCGATCGTATTTGGATAAGTTCGTAGTGATCTTTATCGACGACATACTAATTTACTCGTGTCAGGAGGGTGACACATGGAGCATCTGAGGACGGTTTTACAAACTTTGAGAGATAAGCAGCTATACGCCAAATTTAGTAAGAGTGAATTTTGGCTTAGAGGGGCTGGATTCTTAGGACACATCGTGTCGGGAGATGGGATTAGAGTTGATCCAAGAAAGATCTCGGCTATTGTTGAGTGGAAACTGCCGAGGAATGTGGCAGGGGTTCGAAGGTTTTTGGGTTTGCCCAGATACTGCAGACAGATTGTAAACGGATTCTCTATGACAGCTACTCCGATGACAAGGCTGTTACAAAAAGATGTTAAGTTCGAATGTTCAAAAAAGTGCCAACAGAGTTTTGAGAAATTAAAGACTTTGTTGATCAAAGCACCGGTGTTACTGCAACCGAAGTCGGGCAAAGAATTTGTGATATATAGCGACGCCTCTTTGAATGGTTTGGGGTGTGTGCTTATGGAAGAAGGTAAGGTTATAGCTTACACTTCGAGACAGCTGAAGCCATATGAGAAAAACTATCTAACGCACAATTTAGTGTTGGCTGCCATCATGTTAGCATTGAAAATTTTGAGTCACCATTTGTATGGCGAGAAATGCTGAGTATTTACCGATCACAAAAGTCTCAAGTATTTGATGACTCAAAAGGAATTGAATCTACGGCAACGAAGGTGGCTAAAGCTAATAAAGGATAATGAGCTGATAATTGACTATCACCCGGGAAAGGCAAATATAGTCGCCGACGCTTTGAGTAGAAAGTCATTGTTCGCCTTGAGGGCCATGAATACTCAGTTGACTGTGTCTAACGATGGTTTGGTACTAGCAGAGTTGAGAGCTAGGCCGACATTCCTACAAGAGATTGGTGAAGCTCAGAAAGGTGATAATGAGTTACAAGCTAAGATGGCTCAGTGTGAGACGGAAAATGAATCCGGATTACGTTTTGATACCGATGGATATATAATGTTCAAAGATAGAGTTTGTATACCCAAGGACAATGAACTTATTCAGAAGATTCTACGAGAGGCACATAGTAGTTGTTGGTCCATCCACCGGGGTAGTGTAAAAATGTACAACAACTTGAAGAAAATGTACTGGTAGTCGGGGATGAAAAGAGACATTTTCGAGTTCATTTCTAAGTGTCTTGTATGTCAGCAAGTGAAGGCTGAACACGGAATACCTTCAGGACTACTTTAGCCTATCACGGCTCTCGAGTGGAAGTGGGATCAGATTTTTATGGATTTCGTGACGAGATTTCCAGTAATCTTGAAGAAAAAGGATGTCGTTTGGGTTATTGTGGATCGGCTAACAAAGTTGGCACATTTTATACCAGTGTGTACCGACTACTCCCTTGAGAGATTGGCTGAGTTGTACGTTTCTGAGATAGTGAGATTGCACAGGGTACCCTTGTCGATCATTTCGGATAGGGACCTGAGATTTACCTTGAGGTTTTGGAAAAAGTTACAAGAGGCATTGGGAACAAAGTTGAGTTTTAGCACGGCATTTCAGCTGCAAACTGATAGTCAGTCGGAAAGAGTGATTCAGATTTTAGAAGACATGTTGCGGTACTGTGTTCTCGAGTTTCAAGGTAGTTGGGAAAGGTACTTACCATTGGTTGAATTCGCCTACAACAATAGTTATCAGTCAAGTTTGAAGATGGTGCATTATGAGGATTTATATGGGTGAAAGTGTCGAACGCCCTTATATTGGACCGAACTTAGAGAGAGTCAGATTCACATGGTCGATTTAGTCAAGGAGACTGAAGAGAAAGTTAAAGTGATTCACGACTATTTGAAGACCACCTCGGATAGGCAGAAATCCTATGCGAATTTAAAATGGAAAGAGATCGAATTTCAAGTCAATGATCTAGTGTTTTTGAAGGTATCCTTGTGGAGGAAAGTTCTCAGATTTAGTAGAAGAGGCAAACTGAGTCCTCATTTCATAGGACCATATGAGGTTACTGAGAGAGTAGGGCTGGTTGCCTATTAATTGGCTTTACCACCAGAATTGGAAAAGATTCATGACGTGTTTCATATGTCCATGCTATGCTGATATAGATCAAACCCTTCGCATGTGATTGCGCCAATAGAGGTTGAGATTCATCCGGACATGACTTACGCCGAAGAGCCGGTCAAAATTTTGGCTCGAGGAGTCAAACAGTTGAGGAATAAGAGTATAGCCTTGTGAAAGTTTTGTGGCATAGACATAGACTCGAGGAAGCCACATGGGAACCCAATGAGACTATGAGAGATCAATACCTGAACTTATTCACCAGTAATATTTTCGGGGACGAAAATCCCTAAGGGGGGAGAATTATAACAGCCCAATTTTAGGGTTAGTCAAAATTGTGGTTACGAGACCACAAATTCAAAGTTGGGAAAATTATTTTATTTTTATTTTAGAGTCATAGCATGTTTATATTAATGCATGAAAATTTTGATGAGCTAATTTTGACGTTTGTTAGCCCAATTGTGAAAAAAGACTAAATCGCATAAAGTGTAAAAGTCTTAAATTGATAGCTAAGGGTGTTAAATTGTTAAGAATCTTAATTTGGGGGTCTTTAAAGGGAAAAAATACCCTTAGATCTTAGCTTGGCTGGCCATGGGAGATAAAAATGTTGAAAAGTCAACATTAGGTAATTGGATGACATAATGTGTAATAAAATAATGCCTAAGCCTAGCTATCATCTTTTCTTTCATTCTTTCTTCATTACCACCAATTTTTCAGCCATTCTTGGGGGTTTTGAGATTTAAAAATTTCAGCAACTTATTCCACTTGCAAGTAAGTGATTCACATACTTTTTGTTGACGATTTTTGCATTTTTTGGAGCCCTTGAAGCATAAGCTTTCAAATGAGGGGACTATTTTGCAAAATGGTTGAAAGTATAGGGTTTTTCCATGAGAGTAAATAGGTTGTTTTTAGAAATTTTATGGAAGAATATGATTCTTGGTTGTGAAATAAACAACTTATGTTAAGGGATTTCTCATGAAAACCTTAATTGGATCATTTTGTAAAAGCTGGTAAAATAGTTAGTACTTATTGGAAATTTAGGGTTGTCATAAGAGAGATAAATGGTAGGTTAGGCTTGGATGATAACGAAATTTGATCAAAATCAATTTTCGGACCTAGGGGTAAAATGGTCATTTTGTAAAATCTAGGGCAAAATGGTAATTTTGCCCAAATATAGATTTATTGAATGCCTAGATCGATAAAATGATTAAAGATGTGAATTTTTTTATTATAGATCAAGAAATTCAAAATTCAAACTTAGACCGGGGGAAGGCTCAGCAAATTGATTAGACTGACTAGTTGCCATATTTTGTAGCCCAAGGTAAGTCATATGCAAATAACACAACTACATTGTCATTATATGTGTTGAATTGATTTAGCATGATGTACCATCCCGAATTAGGGCCTAGTCAGAATAGTGATTTTAGGACCACAAAACCGATGTTAAAATTATCATTTTATGATCATTATGAGGTCTAGGATATGAAAATAAGCATGTGTTCAAGTTTCATAAAGAAATTCTATGTGTAATTGTCCAATTGGAAATTAAGGACCAAATTGAATAAATTACAAAACTTGGGTTTTAGAATCAATTAGTATGAAATTGCTATGGATTATTAATTAGAGGTCCTTAAAGAGTAATTTTCCCAATTTCCAAGTTTTTGGACAAAAATGGGCATGCATGGAAAATTTTGGAAGTGTAGTAATGAAGGGTATTTTGGTCATTTGGTTAATTAAAGAATAAAAAGGGAAAAATAAGCCAAAATCATGTCATTCATCTTCTCCATGCTGCCAAAATTTGCATACTCTCCATAGCTAGGGTTTTCAACATTTCAAACTTAATAGTAAGTGCTCTCTAGCCCCATTTTTAATGCTCTTCGTATTTTTGAGTTCCTCATAACATGCTCTCTCTATTTCTACCCATATTTCAAGCTAGGGTTCATGTTCAAAAATTTACCTATGCATGTGATGTTTGTGTTTTGATGATTTATGGAGGAACATGAGTGTTTAAAGGATAGTAAACAACTTTAACTAAGTAGTTTTTCATGGAAATAGCTTAAGGGACCATTTTGTAAAAGTTGTGAAAATGGGTAGAAAAATGTGAAATGAAAGAAAATGTGGGCTGCTATAGGTGAGAAAAATATTTAGCTACGCTTGGGTAACTTAGAAATTTCATGCATTTCATTATACGAGCATTAGGACTAAATTGTAAAAGTGTGAAAGGCTAGGGGAAAATTGGTCATTTTGCCCGAGGGTGAGTTTTAAATCCTACAATGAAAATGTGATGTATTAATAGTCAAATTTTATTGATATAGACCCCGAGGAACCAATTCCAGAGGTCAACCGTGGAAAACAAAGGTTTCGAAATAACCGAAATACAAAACCGAAGCAATTACCAAGTAAGTTTGTATAACCCGAAGTAAACTCTTAATACACTTAAACATGCATGTTCTTGAATGTATGAAAATTTAGATATTCATGGCATGATAATTCATGAAATGTGCTTGAGTAAATGAAAGATGATAAATGTCCCGGTTGAAATAGAAAGAGAGATCCGATGGATAAATTATGGCTTTCATGACATGAGATCCTACATGTGTTGCAGAAAAGGATTTAGCCCGGACGGGTAATCCGATGATCTCAAAATAGAAAGGACCTAGCCTGGACAGGTGTTCCTTGAGTGATTGAGCCTTCCGAAGAATATGGGAGCATAAGGATTTAGCCTGGACGGGTAATCCGATTGAGGACTGTATTTAGCCTGGACTGGCAATTCAGATTCGAGCTCATGAGAGCAATTGTTGTTGAGAGGGATTTAGCCTGGACAGGAATCTCGACATTCTCTATGAGTTACTACTATGGGGATTTAGCCTGGACTGGTAATCCCGCTGTAAGATATAAGGTTTACAGGGCTGCGTACTCGAGACGATCACTTGTATGACTTGACGATAATTGGGTTATCCATTGAGATTTTCGAGGAATTCAACGGGACTAGCATGAGAAATAGAAATGGAAATATTGAATTGATGAGCTCATCTAAGACTAATGACATGATGTATTGTTATGAAATTAATTTGATGATTGAGTGTATGTGATAGGGAAACTATTTCATGCTTGTTGGAATTATTGCCTAAATATGGTTGTATGCTAATTAACCGGCAAGTTTACTTTCTAGTTATTCGGACTTACTAAGCATATAAATGTTTACCTCCTTCTCTTTTCCCTGTCTTACAGAGCTCGTGGACTCGTGAAGATTGGAAGACGGTTGGAGAATCAACACATATCGACTTGTTCTGCTTTAGTATATAGATACTTTTATTTTGTTTAATGGCATGTATAGGATTTTTGATTATTTTATTATATGTGTCATTTGGCTAGCCAAGGTAAGGGCCTAAATGGTATACTTATTCCTTTTTATATGGCAACGAGATATGACTCATATTGATGTAGGTTGTAAACCTACTAATGTTGCATGTTTATGTTTAAATGTTTCATGAGATATGATGATGAGGCTTATCATGAATGGATGATAGAAATGGGACCTAATAATTTGAGAGTGGACATAGCATATAATGGTATATGGTTATAATATGGCCTAAGTGTAAAATGTAAAATGTGCTATGTTAATCCCTAATACGAAGAGGATAATTCAGCATTTACTAAACCGATGAGATGAGGTTAACATGCAATGAGTTATGTCAAGGTTGTTTAAGAGTATAATTAGGCCATGTTAAATACCATTGAAGTCTCTAAGTGTGTATGGATGAAAGAGGGTGACCAAAGGCTTGGAAAATAGCCCTAAAAAGGTCCACACGGGTAGAAACATGGGCATGTGTCTAGGCTGTGTGTGATACATGGTTAGCCCCATGAGCATGTTGCCTGGCCGTGTGTCCCCTGCACTTAAAATTTTAGGTCAATTTTCATGGTAGTAAACACATGGGTAGAAACACAGTCGTGTGTCTCAACCGTGTGGAGGATACGGCCTAGCACACGAGCGTGTGCCTTAGCTGTGTGCTTTAAAATGAATGATGACATCATAAATAGAATGTCCAGGATTTTGAACACGGGCGATGACATGGGCATGTCTAAGCCATGTAAGGGACACAGGCTAGGGAAACAGCCGTGTGTTTGGCCATGTGAAAATCCCTGTAGGTTCTAAATGAAAAATAAATCTAAATAATTCAATACAAGTGAGACACACGGGCGTGTGCCTAAGGACACGGGCGTGTGCTTTGCCTCTACATGGGTGTGTGAGGCATAACCCTAGTAACTTTTCTAAAAATTTTCTATAGTTCTCAGTTTAGTCCCGCATCGCTTTTAATGTATGTCTTGGACCTTGTAGGTCCATAATCGGGACACTATAATGTTATTTGGTCGATTTTAAATTAGAATGAAATTCTATAACCCATATTTTCTGAAAGTGTCTGAGTATGTGTCTGGTAACGCCTCGTACCTTGTCCCAGTCTCGGGTACGGGTAAGGGGTGTTACACATGAATTGCGTGATTGTGAAAATGAGAATGCATGAAGACAATTAAGACAGTAACATTCCCGATTGAACCATAGGAAATAAATTGTATATTCATGCCATGACAAATGGGTCATTATGAGCTAGTGTAAGACATGTCTAGGACATGCATCGGCCTCGAGATGTAACTCTGTTGAGGCTTAATGAATATCGATAGTGTTCTAAATGGTTCAACGGTGAGAGTTATGGTTTAAGATCATGAGAAAAGTATAACCGTGTTGTGAGTAATACAGGTACCTATTCGTTATATATATAAGATGAGAATTCGATATATTCTATATGATGGGAATTGGATGGTGATGAGTAAGTTATGCTTATGCCTACTTTTATATTAAAAGCACGTTGTTAAATGGTAAAGTTGTTATATATTTGTATGCTTCTTACTAAGCTTTATGCTTACCCCTCTCTTCTCCATTTCCTTATAGTGTCGCCTAAATAGTTCGAGGATTCAACGAACGTCGGAGGCTACGATCGCACTATCATCCGGAGCACTCGGTATAGTTATAATCCTTGTTTTGTGTAAGGCATGTGTAATATCCCGAATTAGGGCCTAATCGGAATAGTGGTTTCGTGACCAAAAATTCAAGATAGAAATAATTATTTTATGATTATTTTGAGGTCTATGATATGATTGCATAATTGTGTGAAAATTTCGTGAAGAAATTTTATGCATAAAGTGCTTAATTTGAAGTTAGGGACTAAATTGAATAAGTTGCAAAACTTGCATTCTAGAAGTTTCTAGTATGAAATTGCTTTGAAATATTAATTAGGAGGTCTTAAATAGCAATTTTACCAATTTCTAAGTTTAGGGACAAAAATTGGACATGGATGGAATTTTTGGAAAGTTTAGTAAAAAGGGCATTTTGGTCATTTAGGGGTAAAATGAATTAAAATACAAAATTAAAAGCCAATTTTGTTCATCTTCTTCACCATGGGCGTGTATACCAAGGGATACTCCGTGGCTAGGGTTTCCAAGCTTCCAATCTCGATTGTAAGTCTGTTCTAGCCTCGTTTTTAATGATTTTTACGTTTTCGGAGTCCCGGTAACTTGATTTATCTTATGCTAGCAATAATTCAACCTAGGGTTCATAATTGGAAAAATACTCATAGGTGAAATTTGTGTATTTTGGTTTTTTATGATAGAATATGAGGTTTTAAATTATGTTAGACAACTTGTGCTACTCGGTTTTAAGTGAAAACGAGTAAAATGGCTTAATCGGTAAAAATACCAAATAGTCATAAGTACATGTTAGAGTGAGAATTTTATGTTGCCGTACAAGGGAAAATTTATTAGCATGTCATAAAACATAAGAAAATAGGATGAAGTTTAATTTCCGAACCTTGGGGCAAAAGTGCAAATATGCAAAAATTTAGGGGTCAAAATGAAAATTTGTAAAAATATGATTTTTGGACCCGTATGAATAGTGTGACTAATTATTAGGCTAAATGTGATATTATAGATGAAGGAAATCGAGATTCGGGCTTAAATCGGGAAAATACAAGGTTATGGACTAAAATGGTAAATTGCCGTTTCTGGATCGAGGTAAGTTCGTATGATAATAATAATGTAATGTTATGTTTGAATTATATTTCTTACTATTATTGCATATATTGTATGATTTAATATATTGGAAAAGTTGATGGAATGGTGTTTATAATGTGGAAATATGACATGAAAGAATGTTACATGAAATGCAAGAAAATGATGATACATGACAAGTGATATATGAAATATGTGATATATGTTATGTAAATTCTTAAAAGCTGATTTGATATTTGACTTGTGTCTTATTATACTATGAATGGACAATTGGTACTATGGATAGTGAGATCAACACTTCAAGTAAGTTCGTACATAAATAATCTATCGATTCTTTTTATGTTATTATATTTTGATATCATATGAAATGTGGCTGCCTATCAAATGGTTATTTGATGTAAGTTATGAATTTAAATTGATTACAGACAATTTAGTAAAATGTTGAAAAGTGAGGAATTTCCCGATTGAACCTTCGGAATAGAAACGATACAAATGAACTATTGTGAGGTCACGTGTGTAGTACTAAGTGCGGGCTACTACGTGTACCGGATAATTGTTCGCATGTGTAGTACTAAGTGCAGGCTACTATGCGTACCCGAAAACTGTGATCACGTGTGTAGTACTAAGTGCAGGATACTACGTGTACCATATTATTGGTCGCATGTGTAGTACTAAGTGCAGGCTACTATGCGTACTAGATAGCTTCGGCTAGAAGTGTGGAAATGGGAAAATGTGCAGGCAATTGTGTATCTGTTATTATTCTGATGAGTTCAACAGGAAATCGATTAAATGAAAATACATGTGAAAGTGATTATGTGATGAACAAATGCAAGTATATGTTTATTTGAATTTATGAGCAATATGATCGATATTTGAGCGAACCTCGGTAAAATGGAATGGATTAAGTGAATTGTGTAAAAGTGAACTTTAGTAGTAAAACAGTGTTAAACAGCAGCAGTGCATGACTTTGAAAATTTACCAAATATTGTGTAAGTTGAATTAAATTTCAAAAAAATTATGGAATTAAATATTAATGAGTCTATTTTCATATAAAAGAAACAGGGGGAGAAAAAGAGTTATATATTATGTGATATTATAATTTTTGTGAGATAGTGTCAAAATAAATTCGAGATCCCCCATTCTGAATTTAGAAATTCACCATAAATTGTACAAACATTATTAAGAGTCATACCTTACATGCATGGATTCCTTATTAAGTCTATTTTTAATGTAAACAAACGGCATGGTCTTTGAAATTCTGTACAGGGAGAAATTTGGTTCGTAGTGCATAGGGGTCAGAGTAGTCATACCCTGAAACAGGGGAAAATTTAATGAATAAACTGTACTAATTGGCTAAACCAAAAAATTCTGGAAATTTTATGGGAGAAAGATATATGAATGTAGTTTCAAGGAAAATTAACAAAACTAAATTTCGAGTTTTGTAGCTTCAGATATAAATGATTTAGTAACTGTAACTCGATAACACAGCTTAACCTGAACATGTGTAATTGTACAATTATAGTGTTTTATCTTGAAAAGCGTGGTAGTAATTGCTTATTATTTTCATATGAACTTACTAAGCATAAAGCTTACCCATCCTCTCCATTTCTTTAGTATTGGTAGGTCGGCTCGGAGTTGGAGATCGTCGGAGGCAAAATCACACTATCAAACTATCATTTTTGGGAGAATTAATTCAAATATTAGAAATATCAAGTGAGTGGCATGTATAGGAAGTTGGTTTGTGATATGTATTTTTATTATGATTTTGACCATACGTATCAATCTGCATTGAGTTATCGTATATGATCATGAGATGTAGTCCTTATCCATTATGGTTTATAAGTTTAATTAATCGTGCCATGTCCTATGTTTTGATGTAATGATATAGTTAGCTTTGTTTGTTATGCATGTGTTCGAAAAGTTTTGAATTAAATGAAATTTTATGGCCCGGTTTTCGTCTATGTGTATTGTTAAGTCTGGTAATGCCTCATACTCTGTTCCAACCTTGGATACAGGTAAGGGGTGTTATAGCATGTATAAGACTAGACTTTAATGTTATGTGTCATTGAGAAATAGTCAAATGTGTTGACTTGGGATAAATCCCTTTATTTTGTATAAGGCCATGGATAATGGTCAATACTCATTTTGATTGTAACACCCCTAACCCGTATCTGTCATCGGACTAGGGTTAAAGGCATTACTGGACATTTCAGAACATTTAACATTCATTTTATAATCATTATTGCATCAGAGATCAAACATCAATGTAGAATCCCTTATATGGGTCATCGAGACCTTAAACATGCATTGTAAAAAGATCGAGACTAAGCTGAACACATACAAAATTTTTCCATAACTTAAACATTTTTTCAGACAAGCACAGGTCACACGCCCGTGTGAACAGGCCGTGTGAACAGGCCGTGTGCCTCACACGGCATTAGACACGCCAGTGTGTCTAAGTTGTGTCCAAATAGGCATACATACTGAATTGATCACATGGCCACAAGACACGCCCGTGTGCTTTGGCCGTGGTCGAATCTGACTTGGGCCCTGCGGCTAGCCACATGCCCATGTGCCTTGGTTGTGCTCAATCCTGACTTACAACTGTAGGGTATCCCAGGGGATAAACAGCCATGCAACATAGTTGTGTGTCTCACACGACTGAGACACACACCCGTGTCCTTTCTCATGTGGACAAAAATAAGCCATTTAGTAGCCAACTTGCTACCCCAAATGGGTCAAACCTATAAGTACCAAACCAAGCATATTTACACAACAATTTTAGCCAATTTCTAAACCAAACTATGCAACATTCATGACCTAACATTATTAACCATTTACATGCTTATAAACTCAACTCAATTGTGTCAAAACATAAGACCAAATCATATCAAAACATATGGTCTCATAATCTTTAAACTCATGACCAAATCTCATACCAAAACTTGCTAAATCTACCATTTCTCTTAGTCATTCATGAACACATGAAATAGATTGTTTTGCATCACATTTCATATACCAAGATCAAAACATAAACACAACCATATCAAACCATATCACATGTCTAAATATAAACATTACAAAACCTATCCAAAGTACTTCTAGCCTATACATGCCATACTTTACTAGATACATTTTCAAAAGGTACCAAAATGAGATTCGATAGTGTGGTGATGATCCTCAATGATCCCCGAGCTCACAGTAGCATTGATATCTATAAGAACAATGCAAACATACACAGAGTAAGATTTCAAAAGCTTAGTAAGCTCGTACCAAAAATCATCAACAATTTATATAATATAAAACATCAACACATGAGTACTTATTAATTCTCAATTCATCTATCAATTCTATGCCAACACAATTCATATGTTTATACCAATTTAATGAACTTCATATGCATAACATCATCTATCACATAGGTATCATACATACCTGAACCTTCCCGTTTTCATTCATTTTCATTCTCACCTATTGTTCGGATATTTTAAGACTTTCTGAAGATTAATCATGCTTTAACATCCGCACACTTAGTGCTTTAAGGGTTAGCCGAAGCTAGAATGTTTCTGCACAATTAGTTTCATTTCATTTAACCGAACCTATCTCGGTATTGCACACTTAGTGCCTCAGATAGCCAAAGCTATTTTGAATCCACACTTAGTGCCTCAGATAGCCAAAGTTATTTTGAATCTCACAGTTAGTGCCTCATACCATTGATTTATCATCGTATTCAGCCATAATCAACTATATATACAATCTATGTATAATCCAGGAATCAAAAATATATTTGTAGCTTCATGTTTTACGTATGAACTTACCTCGTACTCGGAATTGTCGACTCAGACTGTTTACTCTATAATCTTTTACTTCCCTCCGTCTAAGTTTGAATTCCTCTTTTCTTGATCTATATGAATTCAAAATTAATCCTTTTATTCAATAAATCATTCAAACCAATCCATATACACACAATTAGGGCATTTTGCAAACTAACCATCACATTTTCACATTTCGACACTTTAGTCCCTAAATCACAAAATCACAAAATACACATAATTTGCTTGTACACAAGCTTAGCTGAATTCTCCTAGTATTCATACTAGTCCACACATTTCATTTATTTCACATTTTAGTCCCTCAATTTCTCATTTTCACAATTTAGTCCATTTTACTCAAAATCATCAAAAATCCAAAGACAAAACATGTAAACCCAACATCAAACTTTCATTTATCAACAACTAACTTTACAAAGATCATAATTTCATCAATGGCACATTTCAAAATCATCATAAAAATTTGAAATTGAGGCATGGGTTTGATAATATACAAAGCAACGATTACAAAAACATAGAAATTATCGAAAACCGACCAAAATACATACCTAAATCAAAGGAAACCAAGGTCGAACCCTAGGTAAGCTTTTCTCTTTTCTTTATCTTGTGATTTTTCGCAATAAGGATGAATGATTCATCCATTAACATGTTTTATTTTATTTAATATATGTTTAATATGCTAATGACCAAAATACCCCTTTAATAAACCATTTTAAGTTCACATATAATAAGGCCATTTATGTCCATTATCAATGTGAATGGCATAATATCCACATAAGGACCTCTCAATATTAAAGACAAATCAAATAGACACTTTTAATATATAACAGGTAACTTCTACATTTTACGCGATTAGGTCCTTTTTTTTTTGCAAATTAAGCACACAAATGATCAAATTTTCATACGAGACTTTCACCTGTGCTCATTTACATATCAAAATCATGAAAAATAATATTTAACTATTTTTCTGACTCGGATATGTGGTCCCAAAACCACTGTTCCGACTAGGGTCAAAACTGGACTACTACATTGATTTATAAATAGAAGTTTATATTGTCATGGACGAGTAAATTGCACAAATGAAATGTTGTCCATTGTGGCTATTTTGATTATGTGATGTACCCTTGTTGTGGCATAGAGTAATTTTATGCAGGTTATGTATGTAAGGGTGACAAAGAGGCTTGGTAAATAGCCTCATTTTGTCCACACGAGTAGGCACACGGGAGTGTGTCTAAGTCGTGTGTGACACACGATGCGTCACATTGGCATGTGATCCGGCAGTGTGTCTCCTGCACGTAAAAATTTGGAAGTTAGTATGCGTCGTAGTAAACGTACGAGTAGAGACACGGTCGTATGTCTCAGCCGTATGAAGGACACGGCCTAGCACACGGACGTGTGCCTTGGCCATGTTACCCTTAAGAATTGCTGATGTAAGAAATAGAATGTCTAGGTTTTTCTACACGGGCGTGTCATGACCGTATGAAGGACACAGGCCAGGAACATGGGCGTGTGTCAGGCCGTGTGAAACCCTCTGTAGGTGTGAATTTAGAATTTATTCCACACGGGTAAAGGACACGGGCATGTCCCTGTATTGCTTAGGCCATGTGAGCCATACGGGCCAATAGCACGACCATGTCAAATCGGTCACACGGGCATGTTGCCCCTCCCACACGGGCTTGTGACCCTATGTCTAGTAATATTTTTCTGAGTTTGTAGGAAGATCCGAATCATTCTTGAATGGTTTTAAATGATCTTTTGGAACCTCGTAGGCCTTTGTTATTAAGTTCTTGATAAAGATCGAAAATTTTTAAATTTGACCTAGTTTTGGTGACTCGAAAATGTGAGAATGTATGTGTTCAAGTTGGGTAACACCTCGTATTTCGTCCCAGCGTGGGGTGTTACATGGTATGTTTTGGTGATTTATGTTTATGTAAAATGGAAGTATCGAATGTGCAGGATTTGTGTTTGAATTGGTTGGTTTAGTTGATTAGATATGCTATATGTTGGTGATAATTGATGTGGTGTAGGAACATGCAAGTTTAGGTGGCAAAATGGCTTGGTGAATAGCCTATTTTTGTCCACACGAGCAGACACACGCTTGTGTGTCCCCTACTATTGAAATTAAAATCAAGTCAGTATGCTCCACACGGCCTCGCACACGGGCGTATAACTTGGCCATGTGGCATAAGTCAGTATACGCTACAAGTTTGGCACGGCCTAGCACACAACCTGGCATACGGGTGTGTATGGCCATTTTTAGTGCGCACGGGCGTGTGTGTTGGCCGTGTGACCCAATTTAGAGAGTTACATGGGGTCAGAGATGGGCTGGGACATGGCCATGCTTCCAATTCGATTTTTTGCACTGCCTGTGACACGGGTGTGTTTGTTCTCACATGGCCAGGCCACACGAGCGTGTGTCCCCTATTTTTAAAAAGATTTCTTAAGTGTTCAAAAGTTTCCAAAGTTATTGGTTTATCCCGAACCACTCCCAATGTATGTTTAGGGCCTCGTAGGCTCGTATTAGGAACAAATTGATTGAGATTGAATGATAAATGCATGAATTGTGAAAATGTATGCTAAATGAATGTTTGCTTGTTTTATAAGTCTATTAATGCTTCGTAACCCTATTCTGGCATTGAATAAGAGTGAGTGGTGTTACACAAATGCTGCTCTTTGTAAGCATCCTAATGTGGCACGCTTGAACTTCCTGATATATGGATATTTGGAGCTCTTGAGTAAAGGCTCTTCGTGAGCTTCCAGATTAAAAGCTCTTTGTGAACTTCCTAATTATGGCTCTTGTGAGCTTCCTAATATATAGCTCGGATAAGCTTTCTGATAGATCTTTGTGAGCTTCATGATTAATGGCTCTTTGTGAGTTTCCTATTGTATGGCTTGAGAGAGGATTTTCTGATTATGTGCTTTAAATAGCATTTCTAAATATGAATTGATAGATTTCTGATTTGTACACTTAGAGTGTACTACCTGGGTATCCATTGATGTTTTCAATGATTCAATAGGCAAAATCCTGAAATGAGAAAATACGAATATTGTAACACCCCGTACCCGAGACCGTCGCCGGAGTCGGACACGAGGGGTTAACAGCTTAATCCATTTACTTACACAGTCCATTTTTTTTAAAAGTTCCAGGCAGTTGGCTAACTGCGTCACTATCACCTTAAAAATCATATCTTGAGTTCCACAACTCGAAAATCAGTTTCGTGATTTTTCTCTGAAACTAGACTCATATATGCATCTACAAATTTTTTTCTAGAATTTTTGGTTGGGCCAATTAGTACAGTTTATTAGTTAAAATCTCCCCTGTTACAGGGTTCGACTACACTGACCTTCCTGAAATACGACTTAGATAACTCCTTGTACAGGGCTTCAATGCTTATGCCACTTGCTTCTAAGGAAACTAGACTCAAGAAAGAATCTATACATATATGGCATGACTTCTAATTATCCCTGTTTAATTTATAATGAATTTCCAAAGTCGGAACAGGGAATCCAGAAACCGTTCTGGCCCTGTCTCACAAAAACTTAAATATCTCTTAACATATTGTTCATATGATCATTTCATTACTTTCCTATGAAAATAGATTCATCAAGGTTCAGTTACATAATTTATTCGCTATTTAATTCCATTCCTACTATTTTTAGAGATTTTTCACATCCACATCACTGCTGCTGCCAGCATCTATTTTTAAGGTAAACTTTACCTATTTCATGATCCTCCATGGATCAACTAGAGTTTGTCATACATATACCAAAGGTGATCATGAATAACCATTCTCATGACTAGCCGTTACCAACATTTCCATACCTCTCGACGGAAGACATACAAAACGATTATAATGCTATGATCCAGTATACTTAAGCCATTTTCGCATGGCTATCCAAATTTACACAAAACCGAAAGGTACATGACCTACAACAAAAGGGTAGTCCTATACATTAACCAAAATATCCTCTCACTACTAGTCTATTCTATACATGCCATAAGATATTCCAAAACGTAGCAGTACCAAATAGTGGATGGTGATAATGTGACTAGTTGCTGACGATCCCCGAGCTTGTAGCTTCCAAATGAGATCTATAAAACAGAGGAAACAAAGTACACGGAGTAAGCATTACAATGCTTAGTAAGTTTCAAGCAGTGTCAACAGATAACAATCAAATTATAACATAGTTGTTCGTATTTTTATTTCACTCTTCCTTTGGGCATACCATCTCCTTTTCCGAATATGCACATCTCATCATATGTAATAGGCAGATAAATTCTCACTTGATGGTGACCTCTTATGATCATAGGTACATTACATATTTTTACCTGACTTCCCACATTGACCAAATGCACAATAATCATAGAACAGTCTTATTGCTTTACTCACATGTGCATCACATAACGACCTTGTGATTTAGTCTAAATCAAACTTAAATATAATCTCAAAATACATACCTGACCAACTTAACGCATTGAGCGTATTTATTACTAATTGTCACTGTGAAGTCGCATAATCTTACGCTTTACTTGAATCTTCAGCAAAACCTTTAGTTCGGGGCTTACCCGGACAAAGTCTCCACACGTAGTCATCGGGTCATTAGAGCTCGGATATAGTACAAGCACGAAGCCTACGATCATTAATTGGTGATAATATTCTCGCATAAAGCCTGCGGGGTTTTAACCCGGATATAGTACTAACACAAATGCCCTTCGGGACTTATCACATTTATACACTTCCACATCCATCACGTTGGCCACTCGGCCCTATCACATATATACACTTTCACATTCATCACATTGGCCATTCGGCCTTATCACATATATACACCTTCACATTCATCACATCGGCCATTAGGCCTTATCACATATATACACACTTTCACATTCATCACATCGGCCATTAGGCCTTATCACATATATATATCTCATACATATTTCATATTTTTCTTGTACATCAATTTCACCAATAGCTTATAAGCAACTCAAATAGTTTCATCAAAGTTTACAACAAAATCACATATTCACTACAAGCAGTTTTCCTGAGCAACAGTTACTAAATTGTTTATAACTGGAGCTACAAAACTCAAAATCAATTGCCGTTAATTTTCCCCGAATGTAGACTCATGTATCTTTCATCCATAAAATTTTAAGAATTTTAGGTGTTGCCAATCAATACCAGATTTTTCTTAAAGTTTTCCCCTGTTTCACTGTTTGACTAATCTGACTACTCCTCACTACGAATCAGATTTCTCATTGTACAGAATTAAAAATGTGTTATATTCAATTTCATTTGAAACTAGACTCATTAAGGAGTCCAAGCATATAAATTTTACCTTATAACCATTTTTGTGCAAATTATAACGATTTTCTAAAAACAGAACAGGGGATTTCAGAGTCATTCTGACACCGTCTCACACAACTTTAAATATCTCTTTATAGGAAATTTCTTTGCTCACACGGCCTCTTTTATAAGGAACTAGACTAATTAAGCTTTGATTACATATTTTATTCATCCTATAATTCCACACCAACAATTTATGGTGATTTTCTAAAATCACGTTACTGCTGTTGTCCTAAGCAAATTATTACAATTTGCTCTTAAATTTCCAAGTCCAAACACTTATGAACTTACCATTTGAGTTTAAAACATATCATGGCCACATCATATCTTATTAAATCAACTCATTATGTTCTATTATGATTGAATTTACTCAACGTTTAATCACTTAAAACTTACCTCGAAAGTGGTCAACGATTAGATGTCCACGACTATTCGTTTACTTTCTCTTTTCCCCTATCCGACTTTGATCCTCTTTGCTCTTAAGCTTAAGTAAAACAATAGATTTGCTTAAGTACTTAACTAATATTATTCACTTAACAATCACATTTGGCAATCACATATCATTTAATCTTTGATTAACCAATTTAACACATACCAAAATCCAATCATACATCTAACCTTTATCTCAATACCAAACCGAGTTATAAGATCATACATTATACTAAGCATATCATTAAACATACCTATTCAATTTAGCTAATCTCATAGCCGATTAATCACCTTACCCCACATTACTCAATGCCGAATATTAACCCAACATCACAAGCATAATCACCATGAAACTTACCTTAATACACATTTTATCTCATTTCCAATACATATATCATCAAACAAATATTTATTCACATAACAACAATTCATTCACATCAAAGCATAGTTGAATGTATCATTCTTCTTAAATTCAAAAATAAATACATGGGCTAACTTCAAAATCTATTTAACAACTTAACTTTATAAACACATATTCGGCTAGGAAGAAAGATTGATAATTTAAACCACACAACTCAAATTCTTACAATTTAAGCTTAGAAATTTCTATTCATGTAAATTTTAGCAACATGGAGTCCATTAAACACTCCAAAGTTTCATTTGAACAACAATTGTTCAACCTTCTAGCATAATTTCAATCTGACAGCAAGCATTATTTAACATTCAGTTGTTTTATTAAACCATCCGAATAGCTTAATTAACACCAATTTATAGCCCTTGAACAATGAATTAAACCCATTCGATTAGCAACAAAACTAATATTTAACAACCATTGTTCTCTTTTATTTCAAGCATGCAGAGACCAATTTCTCCTCATATTACAGCACATTCAAATCAGCATTTACATGCTGGAACAATTTGTTTTCAAGCTGCAAATTTCCAGCATCATTTATGCATTTAATTGTCAAATTGTTACGTCACTACTAACAATTGAAACTTAGTAAGAATAACATAATATTTTAGCTATTAAACTCAATTTATCAACCCTAATTGGCATGAAAATAGAACCATTAATTTGTTCAAATTTTGGACAGCATAACGAAGGCACAAAATTGGACGGTAGTAATTTTTACAACTAATCCAAGAGCTTTTCTTTTCTACAACCCACATTCATGCCTTCCAACCACAACCCATCATCATTTTTCTTTACAACATAGATAAAGATAGAGGAGAGCTTAGAAAACTTACCAACTTAGGATACAACTCCTAACAAGCTAAATCCTTAGTTTCCTTCAACATGCAAGCTGTCTCCATTTTTTTTTTTTTGTTGCAGCCCTCTCCTTCTTCTTCGATGGATTACCGGGTTACATGAAATTTCAGCTACCTAACTAGCTAAAATCATAGTTTTTCCTCCTTCTAGCCATCTTCTAAGTCAAAAATTAAAGCAACCAAAAACTTTCTTCTTCTTGTACGGCTAAGAAGAACAAGATGATACTTTTTCTTTTCTTTTCTTCACCCTTCATCCCCTTATTTTATTACTAACTCTTTTATTTTATTCTTTCCAACATGAAGCATTAACACACCATGCTTAAAATATGCTATGACCCATAGCATGGCCGGCCACTAGCTCAAATTTTGGGCAATTTGACATGCAACCCCATCATTTCTATAACATGCATTAATAGGCCACTTTACATTTGCCTAGCACATTTCTAAATTTTCTCACATAAGTCCTATTTACTAGAATTCACCTACAATTAAACAAAATTCAAATATGAAATTTTCACACATGCATATATACATATAATAAGCATCAAATATGACAGCTAATTATTTTTATGACTCGGTTTTGTGGTCCCGAAACCACTTCCCGACTAGGGTCACATTAGGGGTGTCACAACTCTCCCCCCCTTTAGGGATTTTCGTCCTCGAAAATTTCTACCGATGCATAGTTTAGGATAACATCCTCTTATTGAATTATATCCATATAGACATTAGCTCATCGATAGCAATTGTAATTCACTCTGATTTCAGATCGATCTACAAAATCATTTTCTTATCTTAAAACAAATACATAAACATTTCTACAAGTATGCACATATATCTCATTTTCTTGATTTCATAAGCAATAATCACTTAATTTAATTCACAAATGCATTTCAAACACATATTAAGCACATATTAACATGTATAATTCACATCATCAACCCACATATTTGTAACCCACATTTTCATTCATGTATAAGCTGTAACCTGACCGAAAGTACACACATACTCAAACACCCCAATAAATATCCTTTATAACTCCATCGTATCTCAATATTCAACTTAACTTATTTCCAACAGAAAATTCAACTTCCACACACCTGAACATTTAATTCATTCAGCACATTCAATCATCGTTAATGCTACCCGTATACAGTCGATTAGGCATAAAGCCTCGTATAGTACATCGGCATGGGATTTATGTTAGCACGCAACCCATATATCCAAAATTATCAGCATTCATCACAAATTCTTACAGACTTTCAAATGTCGAACTTAATCGAAATAATTTCTTGAATATGATTAACAACAAAAAAATAGGGGTCATTTAGCAATAGCACATATGACTTCATATACCAAGCATTCCGTAGACTAAATCCGTAACACATTTATAACTTGAATTCATTTCTTAACAACATATCCACCATCTTTTTACTTTCATCTGATTTTCTCACACCTTTCGTACATACCTGTATCACTTATTCTGATCTTACTTAATTTATCATCTTAAATATACCCGTTGAATCATTCGAAATCATTACAGATACTCATTAAGCACATATAGCTCTTACAATGCCATATCCTAGATATGGTCTTACATATTCTCACATATCGAGCCGATGCCATGTCCTAGATATGGTCTTACACACTATCTCAAATCAATGCCTTCATCCCAGACGAGGTCTTACATGAATTCCACTTCACACACTTAGTGCCCACTGACCGATCTCGCACTCATAGTGCTCAGTTAAAGGAATTTGCACACACACAGTGCCTCTAATCATTCACACACATAGTGCTCTTATTCATTTGTTATTACACATTGAAATGACTTAACCAAGTCTATAAACATCATGTATATACACTTTTAAACATATCATCTCATTTAAGTTTGAATTTGTATAGTAATGAACACTTAAACTTTACTCAAATTACCGGCACGAAGCCTACTAGGCACGAAGGCCCGAATACACGTCACCAGCATGATTGCTCTTCGGGACCTAGCCCGGATACATCACTAGCACGAATGCTCTTCGGGACTTAGTCCGGTTGCATTACTAGCACGAATGCTCTTCGGAACTTAGTCCGGATACATCACTAGCACGAATGCTCTTCGGAACTTAGTCCGGATACATCACTAGCACGAATGCTCTTCGGAACTTAGTCCGGATACATCACTAGCACGAATGCTCTTCGAAATTTAGTCCGGATACATCACTAGCACGAATCCTCTTCGGGATTTAGCCCGGATATATCACTCTCAATTCTCATGTACATATACACATATAGCAATACACATTAGTATATCATTTACGTTACTTGAATTCAAACACAACATGCTTGTCGACCATTCAACTTCCAGTTCCATAGCCACATACAAAAATCACATTTATAGTCATAACACTCTTTCAAAATTGCATCACTTATACCCTTAATTCAATCCAAATCGAAATTCAAATACGAGTACATGATACGTACCTGATCAACTTAATAATTTAGGCATATCTAAGTGAAGTTATATCGCAAATTCTCATAGTCAGAAGCTTGCTACAGCTCGATCGGGATCAAGATTCATTACCATACAGCAACCACATTTTAATAGTCAAAAATCATCACACCATCATTTTATCACTTTATGGCATGTATAAATAGACTCACGCGTGCTACGTTAGTCCTAGAATCGACTAAACCGTAGCTCTGGTACCAATAAAACTGTAACACCCCGTACCCGAGACCGTCGCCGGAGTCGGACACGAGGGGTTAACGGCTTAATCCATTTACTTAGTCCATTTTTTTTTTAAAAGTTCCAGGCAGTTGGCTAACTGCGTCACTGTCACCTTAAAAATCATATCTTGAGTTCCACAACTCGAAAATAAGTTTCGTGATTTTTCCCTGAAACTAGACTCATATATGCATCTAAAAATTTTTTTTTAGAATTTTTGGTTGGGCCAATTAGTACAGTTTATTAGTTAAAGTCTCCCCTGTTACAGGGTTCGACTACACTGACCTTCCTGCAATGTGACTTAGATAACTCCTTGTACAGGGCTTCAATGCTTATGCCGCTTGCTTCTAAGGAAACTAGACTCAAAAAGGAATCTGTACATATATGGCATGACTTCTAATTATCTCTGGTTAATTTATAATGAATTTCCAAATTCGGAACAGGGAATCCAGAAACCGTTCTGGCCCTGTCTCACGAAAACTTAAATATCTCTTAACATATTGTTCATATGATCATTTCGTTACTTTCCTATGAAAATAGATTCATCAAGGTTCGGTTACATAATTTATTCGCTATTTAATTCCATTCCTACTATTTTTAGAGATTTTCACATCCACATCACTGCTGCTGCCAGCATCTATTTTTAAGGTAAACTTTACCTATTTCATGATCCTCCATGGATCAACTAGAGTTTGTCATACATATACCAAAGGTGATCATGAATAACCATTCCCATGACTAGCCGTTACCAACATTTCCATACCTCTCGACGGACGACATACAAAACGATTATAATGCTATGATCCAAGATACTTAAGCCATTTTCGCATGGCTATCCAAATTTACACAAACCGAAAGGTACATGACCTACAACAAAAGGGTAGTCCTATACATTAACCAAAATACCCTCTCACTACTAGTCTATTCTATACATGCCATAAGATATTCCAAAACGTAGCAGTACCAAACAGTGGATGGTGATAATGTGACTAGTTGTTGACGATCCCCGAGCACTGTAGCTTCCAAATGAGATCTATAAAACAGAGGAAACAAAGTACACGGAGTAAGCATTATAATGCTTAGTAAGTTTCAAGCGGTGTCAACAGATAACAATCAAATTATAACATAGTTGTTCGTATTTTATTTCACTCTTCCTTCGGGCATACCATCCCTTTTACGAATATGCACATCTCATCATATGTAATAGGCGATAAATTCTCACTTGATGGTGACCTCTTATGATCATAGGTACATTACATATTTTTACGACTTCCCACATTGACCAAATGCACAATAATCATAGAAACGTCTTATTGCTTTACTCACATGTGCATCACATAACGTCCTTGTGATTTAGTCTAAATCAAACTTAAATATAATCTCAAAATACATACCGACCAACTTAACGCATTGGCGTATTTATTACTAATTGTCACTTTGTGAAGTCGCATAATCTTACGCTTTACTTGAATCTTCAAAAAACCTTTAGTTCGGGGCTTACCCGGACAAAGTCTCCACACGTAGTCATCGGGTCATTAGAGCTCGGATATAGGACGAGCACGAAGCCTACGATCATTAATCGGTGATAATATTCTCACATAAAGCCTGCGGGGTTTTAACCCGGATATAGTACTAACACAAATGCCCTTCGGGACTTATCACATTTATACACTTCCACATCCATCACGTTGGCCACTCGGCCCTATCACATATATACACTTTCACATTCATCACATTGGCCATTCGGCCTTATCACATATATACACCTTCACATTCATCACATCGGCCATTAGGCCTTATCACATATATACATTATCACATATATACACACTTTCACATTCATCACATCGGCCATTAGGCCTTATCACATATATACACTTTCACATTCATCACATCGGCCATTAGGCCTTATCACATATATACACACTTTCACATTCATCACATCGGCCATTAGGCCTTATCACATATATATATCTCATACATATTTCATATTTTTCTTGTACATCAATTTCAGCAATAGCTTATAAGCAACTCAAATAGTTTCATCAAAGTTTACAACAAAATCACATATTCACTACAAGCAGTTTTCCTGAGCAACAGTCACTAAATTGTTTATAACTGGAGCTACAAAACTCAAAACCAATTGCCGTTAATTTCCCCCGAATGTAGACTCATGTATCTTTCATCCATAAAATTTTCAGAATTTTAGGTGTGGCCAATCAATACCAGATTTTTCTTAAAGTTTTCCCCTGTTTCACTGTTCGACTAATCTGACCACTCCTCACTACGAATCAGATTTCTCATTGTACAGAATTCAAAATGTGTTATATTCAATTTCATTTGAAGCTAGACTCATTAAGGAGTCTAAGCATATAAATTTTACCTTATAACCATTTTTGTGTAAATTATAACGATTTTCTAAAAACAGAACAGGGGATTTCGGAGTCATTCTGACACCGTCTCACACAACTTTAAATATCTCTTTATAGGAAATATCTTTGCTCACACGGCCTCTTTTATAAGAAACTAGACTAATTAAGCTTTTATTACATATTTTATTCAGCCTATAATTCCACACCAACAATTTATGGTGATTTTCTAAAATCACGTTACTGCTGTTGTCCTAAGCAAATTATTACAATTTGCTCTTAAATTTCCAAGTCCAAACACTTATGAACTTACCATTTGAGTTTAAAACATATCATGGCTACATCATATCTTATTAAATCAACTCATTATGTTCTATTATGATTGAATTTACTCAACGTTTAATCACTTAAAACTTACCTCGAAGTGGTCGACGATTAGATGTCCACGGCTATTCGTTTACTTTCTCTTTTCCCCTATCCGACTTTGATCCTCTTTGCTCTTAAGCTTAAGTAAAACAATAGATTTGCTTAAGTACTTAACTAATATTATTCACTTAACAATCACATTTGGCAATCACATATCATTTAATCTTTGATTAACCAATTTAACACATACCAAAATCCAATCATACATCTAACCTTTATCTCAATACCAAACCGAGTTATAAGATCATACATTATACTAAGCATATCATTAAACATACCTATTCAATTTAGCTAATCTCATAGCCAATTAATCACCTTACCCCACATTACTCAATGCCGAATATTAACCCAACATCACAAGCATAATCACCATGAAACTTACCTTAATACACATTTTATCTCATTTCCGAATACATATATCATCAAACAAATATTTATTCACATAACAACAATTCATTCACATCAAAGCATAGTCGAATATATCATTCTTCTTAAATTCAAAAATAAATACATGGGCTAACTTCAAAATCTATTTAACAACTTAACTTTATAAACACATATTCGGCTAGGAAGAAAGATTGATAATTTAAACCACACAACTCAAATTCTTACAATTTAAGCTTAGAAATTTCTATTCATGTAAATTTTAGCAACATGGAGTCCATTAAACACTCCAAAGTTTCATTTGAACAACAATTGTTCAACCTTCTAGCATAATTTCAATCTGGACAGCAAGCATTATTTAACATTCAGGCTGTTTTATTAAACCATCCGAATAGCTTAATTAACACCAATTTATAGCCCCTTGAACAATGAATTAATCCCATTCAATTAGCAACAAAACTAATATTTAACAACCATTGTTCTCTTTTATTTCAAGCATGCAGTAGACCAATTTCTCCTCATATTACAGCACATTCAAATCAGCATTTACATGCTGGAACAATTTGTTTTCAAGCTGCAAATTTCCAGCAGTCATTTATGCATTTAATTGTCAAATTGTTACGTCACTACTAACAATTGAAACTTAGTAAGAATAACATAATATTTTAGCTATTAAACTCAATTTATCAACCCCTAATTGGCATGAAAATAGAACCATTAATTTGTTCAAATTTTGGACAGCATAACGAAGGCACAAAATTGGACGGTAGTAATTTTTACAACTAATCCAAGTGCTTTTCTTTTCTACAACCCACATTCATGCCTTCCAACCACAACCCATCATCATTTTTCTTTACAACATAGATAAAGATAGAGGAGAGCTTAGAAAACTTACCAACTTAGGATACAACTCCTAACAAGCTAAATCCTTAGTTTCCTTCAACATGCAAGCTGTCTCCATTTTTTTTTTCTTTTTGTTGCAGCCCTCTCCTTCTTCTTCGATGGATTACCGGGTTACTTGAAATTTCAGCTACCTAACTAGCTAAAATCATAGTTTTTCCTCCTTCTAGCCATCTTCTAAGTCAAAAATTAAAGCAACCAAAAACTTTCTTCTTCTTGTATGGCTAAGAAGAACAAGATGATACTTTTTTTTTTTCTTCACCCTTCATCCCCTTATTTTATTACTAACTCTTTTATTTTATTCTTTCCAACATGAAGCATTAACACACCATGCTTAAAATATGCTATGACCCATAGCATGGCCGGCCACTAGCTCAAATTTTGGGCAATTTGACATGCAACCCCATCATTTCTATAACATGCATTAATAGGCCACTTTACATTTGCCTAGCACATTTCTAAATTTTCTCACATAAGTCCTATTTACTAGAATTCACCTACAATTAAACAAAATTCAAATATGAAATTTTCACACATGCATATATACATATAATAAGCATCAAATATGACAGCTAATTATTTTTATGACTCGATTTTGTGGTCCCGAAACCACTTCCCGACTAGGGTCACATTAGGGGTGTCACAAATATGAAATGAATCAATACACGTATCCGCCTGAAATACATGAAAATAATTATACATGATATATAGAAATACGAGATGATAATATATGAACATGGAATTTGTTTGATGAATATGTTCATCCATGATTATACATCTATACACCTAAAGTGTATTACCCGTGTGACACTGACATTTCAAATGATTTAATGGGCAAAGTTCTGACATGAAATAACCTGAACTCGAGATTATTATGAAAATGTACTTGAAATAAAGGATATGATTTGTATATATTATATGAATAGATGATATGGAAAGTATATGTACATGGAAATCTAATTATTGTTGAGCCCATACATGTTTCTTGATATTTATATGAAATATATGACTAACAAGGTAATAAGGATATGTGTTAGGGCTCGCGATCAAGTTGATTGAATGTGCCTTGTATGTTTATATTGAATTTAAATGAGTGGTTAGCTAATTACCATGTTATATGAACTCATTTCATGCTTACTCTATTTTCTTTTCCCCTGTTCTATAGTAATTCGAAGGCTCATTGGATTGAAAGCTTGGCGGAGATTACTCACACTATCATTAGCCCATTTTGGTAAATATATATGGTAAATTAATTATGGTTATAATGGCATGTACAGCTTAATTGGTCAATATCGACATATAAATGCTTTAATTGTAACATGTAACACCCCGAACCCGAGACCATCGCCGGTGTCGGACACGAGGGGTTAGCAAGCCAAGTTCACTTGTTTTGCCCATCCATTGGACATTTCCAGTCAGGCTGGAAAAACTGCGTCACTGTCGCCTTAAAAATCATATCTCGAGTTTCAAAACTCGGAAACTGGTTTCGTAAATTTTCCCTGAATTTAGACTCATATATCCATCCATGGATTTATTTCTAGAATTTTTGGTCGGGCCAATTGGTACAGTTTATTAGTTAAAGTCACCCATGTTACAGGGATCGACTGCTCTGACCTTCGCGCGGTATAACTTGAATATCTCTCTGTACAGGGATTTAATGCTGGTGTCGTTTGTTTCTAATGAATCTAGACTCAAAATGAAATCTGTACATATAAGGTATGTCTCCTAATTCTTTTTGGATAATTTATAGTGAATTTTTAAAGTTGCGACAGGGAACCCAGAAACCATTCTGGCCCTGTCTCACAATAGCTTTAATATCTCTTAACCTGTAACTCCTATGACCATTTCGTTTCTTCCATAAGAAAATAGACTCATCAAGGTTCATTTACATAGCTTATTCACTATTTAATTCCATTCCTATGAATTTTGGTGATTTTTCACATTCACGCCACTGCAGCTGGCAGCATCTGTTTTAAGGTAGGGCTTACCTATTTGGTAGTCTCCATGAACCAACTAGTCTTGCCATACATAGGTTCATATATGATCATTTTAACCATGCCAATGGCTGATCATATGACCAACATTCCCATTTCAAGCCATAGCCACATCATGACACCAAATATATGCATACAAACCACAATTAGTCTAAGTTCATGCTTCCTTTTTTTGAGCCATTTTCGCATGGCCGTACATACTTACATTACAACATATTTAACAAACAAGAGGTAGTCCTATACATGCCATCTCAAGTTCAACCAAAATTTATACCAAAATGGAGGCTTGATAGTGTGGATGACTTGACTTCAACGATCCCAAATCCGATTGCTTGAGCGAAATCTAGAAAACGAGAGCCAAAGCAACGGGGTAAGCATTTTATGCTTAGTAAGTCTCAAGGAATATAATCAACTCTAATTACAGCAATACATTCACATAGCCAAATGCATCATTTCATTAATACACATTCTTACTTCACACTTCATCATTATATAATTTCACAAAGTATCAATCAATTCAATAACTGAAATTCATTAGTCGATTGAGCGAATGTTGCTCAAACATGTCGACTTTCCAATGCACATATAACGTACCTTATCCTTTGGGCTTTTCGAGTGTACTAATTGAATTCATTACAGCAACCAACACTCACCTCCAGCCCAAGATTCTTCGAATATAACCGGATATAATCACGTGCACAAATGCCTTGGTCTTAGCTCGGATAGAATAACTTCATACGAATGCCTTGGGTCTTAGCCGGATATAGCCACTAGCACAATTGCCTTGGTCTTAACCGGATATAATTTCAGCATAATTGTCTTGGGCTTAGCCCGATATCATTCAATTTCTCATGCACACATACATCAATAATCATTGGACATACATATTTCATTTTCGTTACTAAGGCTCAAACACAATTATAATCATTAGCATATTCGCCTTGGGACTTAGCCGGGTGGAATTCAAATACTCATACACACATAATCAATAATCATACACATCCATATTTCATCTCACATAATTCAAGTAAGGTCACTTCTTGAGGACTTACCTCGGATGTTGTCGAACGGCTTTTTCGGCTATTCGATCACCTTTTCCTTCCCTTGTCCAATTGTGGCCCTCTTAGCTCTTGAGCTAATTCAAACAAATTCAATTTATTAAAACCTCATTGTGCTTGCTTATGGCGAATATGACAAGGATTTTAAATGGTCATATGGCCACTCTTTAGCTTGAATACACAATGGTCATGCACATTTTATACTACATCAAGCAATTCAATACAATTTATTTGAGCATCAAGGAAATGCTAAGGCCTTCAATAGGCTACCCAAGGCCGAATATTCATGTACATGTTGAGGTCAATTTTGCACTTAATACCTCACAAAAACAGCATGCAATTTACTAATTAATGCTTTGCACATTGTGGCCCAAAACTTATAATATAGCATCAAGCACTTATATGTGTGCTAGGCAATTGTGCTTGCAATTTCACAAGCATTCTTCCACATTTTCTTCTTTAAACCAATATATTCATCACTTAGTTCATAACCAAACATAATGTGCAATCATATATATGCACATATGAGCATGGCCGAATTTTCAAGGTGTCCATAGCCATCCAAAACACGAATTTTTAACTAACATGCAAAAGCATGAATCATGCTCAAGAATGCATCATGGCGAATATGACAATCATGCTCCTTTTCAACTTCAATCATAATAAAACAAAGAGAGAACTCATAGTCTTACTCAAGAGTAGACAATCCATCTTTGCATGCATCATCATCAAGCTTCACACTTAGCATGCAATGGCTTTATCACTATAACAACTTTGGCGAATACCATTTCCATGGCATAACAAGGATTTGAGCCATGGCTAACATGCACATCAAATTAGCAACCAAACCATGCATGAAACTCCCAACACAACCTCATACATACCTTAATCTTGATGTAAACTTAGCCAAATCTCCTTCTAGGTCTCTTCCAACCCAAGCATGAAGCAAAAATCCTCCCCTTTTCCCTTAGTATTTTCGGCCAAGAAGATGAGAAAGGATGAACAAATTTTCTTTTCTTTCCTTAGGACATTCGCCAAGCCTATGGAGAAGAATGAACACTTTTTTCTTTTTTTTTTTACTCTTATTTTATCATTTCTAACATCATCCATTAGTAAAACATGTTGGGAACATGTTTTCCTTGCCCATAATTTGTCATGGCCGCCATCCACCTTAGGGAATGGGATAATTGACATGCAACTCCATTTATTTCACTTTATGCATTATTAGGCCACTTAAAAATACACCTATCACATTTTCAAGTCCTAGCACATGGGTCCTTTCTTATAAATTAGCACCTAATTAATAAAAATCGAGACACGAAATATTTACGCATACCAATTCCACATACAATAAGCACGGAATATAACACTTAATTATTCTTGTGACTCGGTTTCGTGGTCCCGAAACCACTCTCCGACTAGGGTCACATTAGGGGTGTCACATAACAAGCCATTGGAATGGCTTGTCATGGATATGTTTGATATGTGGTTGAAATGGATGATCGATAGAAATTATATTGGCATATTGATGATTAAATTAAGTTAGCATATTTGATAAGGTACGTATATATGTGAACTTGGTAATTTAAGTAAGTGTGTATACTTGATTATATGAGGTATTATATCATGTATAGGACTTGATTTTGAGTTAGGTTAAATGACCTATAATAGATGGTGAATGTGTTAAACTGTTGGTGTAAGAGGATGACAAAATGGGTGAGAAATATGGCTTGGAAAATAAACTATTTTCGTCCACATGAGTAGAGACACAGGCGTGTGTCTTAGCCATGTGTGACACACAACCTAGAACATGGGCGTGTGACCTGGCCGCCTGTCCTCTGCATTTTTAAAATTTTAAAATAAAATGCCCAGGTATTTACACATGGCTTAGCACATGGGCCTGTGTCTTGGCCGTGTGACCCAAGTCAAAGAGTTACACGGCCTGAGACATGATGTGTCCCTTGGCCGTGTGAACCACATGGTCTGACCACATGGGCGAGTGACCCTTGCACCTAGGAAAAATTTTTGAGATTTTGCAAAAAATTCTTTGAGTACCCAGTTTAGCCCCACCTCATATCTAATGCATGTTTTGGACCTTGAGGGTTCATATAAGGGACTTTATGTTTGATTTCTAACATGAATACTGTATAAAATCAAAATATCTGTTTACTTGATCTGTATATTCTAGTAATGCTTCATAACCCTGTTCTGGTGACGAATACGAGTTAAAGGTGTTACAGGAATGTTCTTTGATATGGTTAAATGTGGTCATTATGGTTTAGGTAATGTAGTTGACATATAAGGCTAATTATGCTAATTTTTTAATGGCCAATTTGGTATGTCAAGTGTGAGTTTGATATGTGAACCTAATGGTAAGTTTTGGCATGAACTTAGTTATAGGTTGGTTGAGTGTGGGCTAAACTATGCAAATGTGAACATGTGTATGATTGTTGTGATTGGAGGTGCCCATTGGGCATATTGGTTGTGTGAATATATACCTTTTTTATTTAGCTTGTTGATGCATTTTGAATGCTTGAGTACACCTGGAAAATTGGTTGTAGGTGTGTGCATGATTGGGTGGGAAAAAATGACTTGAAAATGGCCTATTTTACGTCCACGCAGCTAGAGACATGGACGTGTGTCTCAGCCGTGTATGACATGCAGCTAGGCGACACGGCTGTGTGTCCCCTGTAGCTTTCAAAGGGTTGCAAGTCAGACTGTTACACGGCCTAACACACGGCTTGGCATATGGGTGTGTGAGGTCATTTCGAAGGGTACATGGCCTGGTACACGGCCTAGCACATGGGCGTGTGGCTTGCCCATGTGACCCAAGCCAGTGAGTTACATAGGCATAGACACAGGCTGGGACACGACCGTGTGTCCCTACTTCGGATGTCTGCATGGCCTGGTCACATGGTCGTGTGACCCCTGTAATTTGGATAATTTTTATTATTTCCTAAAAAATTATTTAAGCTTCCAATTTAGTCCCAACTTGTTTCTAATGTGTTTTTAGGGCCTCGAGGGCTTATATAAGGGGCAATATGCATGTTATGGATTAGTTTTTTCTATGTTTAATGATGTGAATTAAAATGTTCTAAAATTTTTGTTTGTTTGAAATTTACACTCCTGTAATGCTCGATAACCTTATTCTGACGATGGATACGGTTAGGGGTGTTACACTTGTTGCCTTATGTTATGAAACACATCCCCCTTTTCACTCATTGTTTCACTCTCTTTCCAAAACCTCCTTTCTTGCTATAAGATTGTGATACAATGAACCTAGTCATGGTTAACCAAGCTTCACACACCCCTTATGCCGTCCACCACCCTCATTTGCACCCTTATCTCCATTTTTTTTCATTTTTCTTCATCTTTTTTTTTCTCTCAAAACAAAATAGAACCACCACCACCTCCTTTTAACTTTTGTTCTCCAAACACCACAACCAAGCTTTCTACCACCATCAAAGATCTCTTAACCACCGTAGACGCTGCCCCTTTTCACTCATCCTCCTTTCCAACATCGTGACTACCGCCGTGAACCATTGCGAGTCTCCTCGACCTCCACCTATTTCTCTTCTTTTTCTATTTTATCCTTTCTTCCAATTGTAGTGACCAAAACCTCTTCCTTTTGATATTTGCTCACCACCATTGGACCGTCACACCTCCATAGTCAGACCGCAGCTGAGCCACCTTATCGGACCACCGTCGCCCTTACCCCGATGACCAAAATTTTCCTTTTCGCTTCTTCTATCTTTTTTTGATTCCTTAGTAACTAAAAAATCATATTTTTCTTTCACTTATTCAATTATTTATTTCTTGATCACTCAAACATCAATCTCATTCCATTCTCAATCCTTCGATCATCTCATATTAAATCAAGTGTAAGTAAGGTTGTTTGATTTGTAAATTCATTTTAGAAATACCATGGTTTGCCCAAATGGTATAGGGTGATAATATCATCATGTTATTTTATTATTGATTTAACATAAGTACTAATGTGATTTCCTATCAACTTGAAGGGCCAAACGATATTCAAAGAGGAGAACCTTAACTTCGTATTTGAAAATCATTCTTTCATGAGTTCTAAATCGTGGGGTAAGCGTTGTGGAGACTTTTAATACTCAACCCTTCTTAAGTGACGAAAATACCATCAAAGAAACTTTAATAAGGAACGTTATTTTGTATTAGATTGTCTTGTGAGATAGATCGAGAGAAATCTTTTCTAGTGGGATTGTGGCAATCAGATCTATGATAAAAGGTGGGGGATCTTTAACTTATGTCGTGTGATGAGTGTTTATTTTTATTATATTAGTATGTTAATAACTGTTTATCTTGATCTTGTGACACCCTAATTTGACCCTAGTTGGAAAGTGGTTTGGGACCACAAAACCGAGTCACAAAATAATTAATTGTTATATTTTATGCTTATTATTTATGAATAAGTATGTGTGAAAATTTCATGCTTTAAATTTTGTCATTTGGATGTGAAAAAAATAAAAGGGCTTATGTGAAAAATCTTGAAAATGTCATAGGTTAATTGGAAGTGGCTAAAAATTGCATGGTTTGAAGCATGAGGGACTTGCATGTCAAACATTCCTTTTTCTTGGTAGTGGACGGCAAGGATGGGCATGAATGACACATTTTGGCATTTTGTGCTTTGTATGTTAGTAAATAATGTTAATAATATATTTGTTTATATTAAAGAAAATGGTTTCATAAAATAGAAATAATAAAAGTTAATGAAATAAATGAATAAAACATGTTTGAGGTGAAAATAACAAGGCCATTTCTTCTTCTTCTTCTTCTTCTTCTTCTTGCCGTGAGTTGAGAAAGAAAATAGAAACCTTTGAGCTTAGGGCATTCGGCAAAAGAAGGCTTCAAATAAGGTAAGGTTCATGTTATTTTCTTTGAAAAGTTGTGAATTTTGGTTGGTTTTGAAGCTTGCAACAAGACCCATGTGAAAATTTTTGTGTTCATGAAGCATGTAGCAATCGGTCATGAGCTTAATGGGGTATATTTTGTATGTTTGATGATTTTGGGAGGATAATTGATTCTAGTTGAGTATGAACAAACTAAATGTGCTTGATGGCTCAAATGAGCTTGGAAAGTTGGCCAATGTTGTTTAAGTTCATGAATTAGGGCATAATTTCATTCGGCCATGGAAATTGAGCATGGAAAAAAAATCTGGTGTGGGATATATGAAGCTGAAAATTTAGTTTGAAGTGTGGTAATTGTGTTAAAGATGAACATTAAACCTTTATGTTTTATGGTCTTGTAAGTTAGGTGTAAAACCCATGGCCTTTTATGCTTGGCATGGAATTAGTGGTTAAATGAGTTATGAACCTATTATAATTTGAAAATTTGATGGTTTTATAGAGAAGGGGGCATTCGAAAATAGAGGTTAAATTATAATAACCTCACCTTAGTGAATTGAAGTAAAATTTGACTCTTTATAGGATTAAATTACCAATGACCGAATGTGATGAAATTGTCAAGAAATAAATTTGATTAAATGAGATTCGGTTAATGGTGGGTGTATAGAATAATTGAATGCTAATTTGATTAACTCTCTAATGGTTAAATGTGTTAAACCTTAAAGCATGATTTAGTTTAACCAAGGGAGAACTTGTATATTTGTAGGAGGGTATGTTTGAACATGTATTGATAATTGATTTTGAAGGTTCGGCTTTATGCCTTGATAGTTGGTTTTGAAGTATATGATGTCTTGGTATAAATATATGTGCATTCGGTTACTTTCATAACATGCATTTAAAGTGTCCTTTGGATGCAATTGCTTATGCACTTGAGGGTATATGAGTTAATTTTCTTTATGGCAAATTTGGATAAGAAGCTAACTAATAATATGCTAAGGTAGTCATATGGATAATCGGCTTTGTGAATATTATTAAAGGTGTAATTAGTTATATGCATAGGTCATCGGTAAAATTGACCACATAACTAGTATATGTATATAAAGCGACATGGTGATACCTAGGTAAATGTATTTGGGATGGTTTTTATGAAATACCGAATGTGTGCGTATGTATCGAGGTGTTGCCTTATGTATGAGTTTCATTGAGAAGATTTACCTTGTTGTTTTTAATGATATAACAAGGTGATTAAAATAGTTTAAATTTTGTTAATTAGACTCAAGAGCATAGAGGGGCAATTTTGGATAAAGAGAAAGTAAACGAATAGCCGTGGATATCTAGTCGTCGACCATTTCCGAGGTAAGTTTTAAGTGATTAAACGTTGAGTAAATTCAATCATAATAGGACATGATGAGTTGATTTAATAAGATATGATGTGGCCATGTTATGTTCTAAGCTCAAATGGTAAGTTCTTAAGTGTTTGAACTTGGGAATTTAAGTGTAATTTGAAATAGTCTGCTCAGGACAGCAGCAGTAACGTGACTTTAGAAAATCACCATAAATTTATGGACTTGAATTAGAGGCTGAATGAAACATGAAATTAAAGCTTAATGAGTCTAGTTTCTTATAAAAGAAACCGTGTAAGCAAAGGAATTTCCGATAATGAGATATTTAAAGTTGTCTGAGACAGTGCAGAATGACACTGTAATCCTCTGTTCTGTTTTTAGAAAATCATTATAAATTGTACAAAAATTTTTAAAAGACAAAATTTATATTCTAGATGCCTTAGTGAGTCTAGTTTCAAATTAAATAAACTAGAACATATTTTGAATTTTTTACACTGAGAAATTTGATTCGTAGTGAAGAGTGGTCAGCATAGTCAAACAGTGAAATAGTGGAAACTTGAAGAAAAATCTGGCATTGATTGGCCAAACCAAAAATTCTGAAAATTTTTTGGATAAAATATGTATGAGTCTATTTTCATGTAAAATAAACGGCACTTCATTTGGAGTTTCGTAGCTCCATTTACGAATAATTTAATGACTATTGCTCAGGAAAAACAGCTTGTGCTGAATTTGTGATTATGTTGTAAACCTTAATAAAACTATTTGAGTTGCTTATAAGCTATCGATTAAATATTGGTAATCAAAGTACCAAATCCATATTAAAGTGAAGCTATAAGCCGTAAATGACTAGTATACCTAGTCAATTTTGTTATGATGAAATTGATGTACAAGGTGTGTATATGTGATAAGGCCTAATGGCCGATGTGATGAATATGAAAGTGTGTATATGTGATAAGGCCTAATGGCCGATGTGATGAATGTGAAAGTGTATATATGTGATAAGGCCGAATGGCCAATGTGATGAATGTGAAAGTGTATATATGTGATAAGGCCGAGTGGCCAACGTGATGAATGTGAAAGTGTATATATGTGATAAGGCCGAATGGCCAATGTGATGAATGTGAAAGTGTATATATGAGATAAGACCTAATGGCCAATGTGATGGATGTGAAAGTGAATAAATGTGATAAGTCCCGAAGGGCATTTGTGTCAGTACTATATCCGGGTTAAAACCCCGCAGTCTTTATCCGAGAATATTATCCTGATTAATGTCCGTAGGCTTCGTGCTCGTACTATATCCGAGCTTTAAAGACCAGACGGCTAAATGCTAGGATTCAAGTAAGACTTTGGTATTGAGTATCTGCAATAAGTTACCATCAAATAAGTATTATGTATTTAAGACGTTCAGTTACGTATTACTTACTCATCGGTGGAGTGATTTTGAGGTGAATTATCAGTATCAAAGAGGTAGGTAAATGTGATTAATATTATAACTCCAAATATGAGAATGATCTAATTGGTAATGGTATGCTTGTATAATGAAGTATGTGATGAAATATTCTTATGTATTAGTGCATATTCTGCTCAAAAGCCTTATGATTTGAGTATGGGTTGGGTTCAATTTGGATGTGCCAAGACAAGGTAAGGATTATGTTTTGTAAGCTTACGATATGTGATAAGGAATATGTTTGGTTCTTTATGTGCCTCAGATAATTTAGTACTTGTCATGTTGGAATACTTAAAAATATGGATGTGATTATGAACAAGTGGAAAGGATTATTGAAAGTTGAAAATTGATGAAGAATGTGCTTTGGAAATATTTGACCATCTAGGTCATTATCATTCGAAAGTATATATGTGATGACCAAGTGATGCGTTTATTGATATTATAGTTCGAGATGAAGCTCTAGATTAACTTCATCGAGCAGTTGAAATGAATGACCAATGATAGTGAATGAGAACACTTTGTTTTGCTTAAAACTTACTAAGCTTACAAAAGCTTACTCTGTTCGATCATGTTTTGGTTTATAGGTTGTGGATTCTGACTACCAGTTTGGGGATCATTAGCACTTCGTCACACTATCTAACATTACGGCAACTATGTAATTAGACTTAGCTTATGGCATGTATAGGATAGACAATATAGTAGAATGATATTTTGACTACTGTATATAAGCCATATGAAAATGGCATCTTTTGGATGTTTACCTATAGAAGTTTACATTTTATCCCTGGCTGTGTTTAGTGTTTATCCAAATGAATGATCCTAAAAAAAAAAAAAAAGTTTTACCGTTCTGTCATGAGTTACAAGTCCGGTAATGCCCCTTACTTATTCCGGCGATGGTTACGGGATAGGGGTGTTACAAGTACGTTAAGTACTCATAAAGAGGGTTGAAAACCCTATCGAGGAGAAACCCAAATAAGTGACCCTATCTGTTGTTCTTGAAAAGTACATTGTGTGATGTGATGATATTATGTGATTGTGATGTTATTGCAAATTTCATTTATGTGATATTGATATATATGTAGATCTCATTCTCATAACATATGATGTGTGGCTTGTATGTTATCGGTTATGATTTTGTTCTGTGATTATGAAAATATGAATATGACTATGTGATATGTGATCTTATGTGTAAAACATGTTTACAACATGCTAATGTGGATTGATTAAAATTAGAAAAATATGATATTGTAAGCATGACATCATACGTATGTGAAATGTGAAACAAATATGTTAAAATGAGAAAAAGGCCATATCATATGCATGGGGTGGGATTTGTGAAAAGGGGAAGATATGTGGCTATTTATATGCAATTATGCGGCCATTTATCGGCAATTATGTGGTGGCTTGCCCACAATGTGATATGTGGCCGTTTTCGGCATTTATGTGGTGGCTTGTCCACAAATGGTGTGTTATTGGATGGACGAGTTCTGGGAACTCGATATATTGTGTGTAGCGGAGATGGGCAGCAAATTTTATAAAATATGTATCATTTTTAAAGTACGCATCAACATGTTCATGCATAAGTATCAGTATTAGAACATCTGATTATTGTGATGATTAAAATGATGATATTCATATATTGATATGTATGTGATTATATTTGTGTTGATCCCACACTGGGATTTTAAAGCTCACCCCTTTTTAATTCTTACTTTTCGGACAATAATCGAGGTTAGGACGGGCTCGGCTTAAAGAGGTGCTCTCGGTCATTTTCAGAAAAATATATTATTTTGGTACTCGATATTTTTGCGATGTGTTTTTATTACTGTTGACTTTTTCTGGAGATTTTCTTTTGGACTTTAAATTATTTTGATGCATTCATTTGAAATCAGAATGGCCACTAAGGAGATTCGTGCAAAGAGTCCTTTTGACTGCTTGTGAAGTTGTAGCTCTTTCTCCTTCGAAAAAAAAAGAGAGGCCTTTTTTACTTCATCTTAGTCTCCTAGAAACCTCTTCAGTTTAGATGGTTTAATCTTAACAAAGATGGTTCGTCTTTGGGAAATCTAGGCAAAGCTGGTGCAGGTTCTTCTATTCGATACCAGGATGGCAATTGAGTTGTCGGGACTTTCTGTCATATCCCTAGAGCAACTAGTGTGGAAGCAGAATTTTGAGCTCTTAGAGATGGTCTCAATTTAGGTTGGAAGTTTAACATTTTGAACCTAGAGATTGAAGTGGTTACTGTAATTCAATTTACGAAAAGCTTTTCTAATTAAAACCTTTTCCTAACTCCCTTGATTGATGAGTGGAAGATGCTCTTCCATTTTATGAGTTCTAGCTCGTTCATGCATGCCTTTCATAAAGGGAGAAAATGTGTGAATGCCTTAGATAATTTGGGGAGTATTTTTCAAACATCTTCTCCCTTGAATAATCTTTATTTTAATGACTTTTCTTGTGTTTGCTCTAATCCACTTGGTTGCTTAAATTGTCTTTGTAACACGCCTCACCTCTAACGCCCCAATTTTCGGGAATTCTGTGAATGTTGGCATAGGTTTAATTATGTTAGTGGGCCTCTAGAAAGCCCAAACTTAAGATAGAACCCAACAATTTTAGTTAATTTTTGTTCCATAAGAAAAAGGGGGTGAAATTATAAAATAGGACCTATGTGAAAATGTTTGAAAATGCTATAGGCTAAATTGACGTGGCCAAATAAATAGGAGTGCAAAATAGGAGGATTTGCATGACAAACCTCCCATTTTACGTGAAGTGGCTAGTCATCATGTTGTTGTAGACAAAATGTACACTTGATATCCATAATTTATGGTACAAATTGATACAAATTGATAATAGGTTAGGTAAATGTTCCATGATAATGGGTTAGGTAAATGTTTCATGATAATAGGTTAGGTAAATGTTCCATGATAATGGGTTAGGTAAATGTTTCATGATAATGGGTTAGGTAAATGTTTCATGATAAGAATTTCATGTCTTTTGTATTAAAGAATTAAATGGATGAAATATGAAGTTTTATTAAAAGAAAAAGGGGTGAAAAGAACAAAGTTTTGTCCATCTTTGTTCATCATAGCTGAAAGTTAGAGAAGAGAAAGGAGAGGAGAAAGCTCTTGAGTATTTGGTCATTAGGAGGAGGAAAATTGAAGGTAAGTTCTTGGTACCTTGCTTCTATTTTGAGGTTCATGAGTTCTTCTTGATTCTACCTTAACTGTTTAAGTATATTTTGATTTTTAGTTGTGTTGTGAGCATTTAGTCATGAATTAAAATGAAGGAAATGGTTGTTGTTTCATGTTCTTTTGATGAAAAATGGAAGATAGGTGAAGTTGAGCCAAACAAATAAGCATGCATGTGCCTTAGATGTTAAAGGGAAAAATCAGCTAACATGTTGTGCTTTAAAATGATGAAATGGAGATTACACTTAAGTAAAATCATAGATATGTGATGATTGATTGGTGATATACATGTTTAAATAACATGCATGCAAGGTATGTGTGAAAGAGTGATTTGGTAATAAATCTGCTTGGGATAGCAGCAGTAACGTGACTTTGGAAAATCACCATAAATTGTGGGAGATGAATTAGAAGCTGAATAAATTATGTAATTAAAGCTTAATGAGTCTAGTTTCAAATGGAATAAACAAGAACATATTTTGAATTCTGTACAATGAGAAATTTGATTCGTAATGAAGAGTGGTCAGATTAGTCAAACAGTGAAACATGGGAAACTTTGAGAAAAATCTGGTATTGATTGGCTAAACCAAAAATTATGAAAATTTTATGGATAGAAGATATATGAGTCTATTTTCATGGAAAATTAACGGAACTTGATTTGGAGTTTCGTAGCTCCAGTTATAAATAATTTAGTGACTGTTGTTCAGGAAGACAGCTTGCAGTGAAATTATGATTATGTGGTAAACATTGACAAAAATTTGTTAATGAGTTGCTTATTGATTTCTTATAAGCTTACTATGATCTGTAGGTGTGGTTGGCCGAATATTGTAAGGGGTTAATACGTAGTTTGTATTTGAATAGTTAGATTAACGTGTTAGTAATCCAATTGTAGGCGGTTCGTGTGTGGATCTCGTCAACATATCGTCGCAAACAGGTGTGTAACTAACACCCTCTTTCTCAGTCTAGATCGGCAAAAGCCGAAAAGCCGAAATGCCGAAAATCGGTATTTTGTAGATTTTGAGTGTGTGAATGCTCTTGAGGTAAATCGATTAATGTTTTTGGTAAGCTGCAATGTTTGGACCAAAGTGCATGATTTACGTGCCCTCGATATTTTTGGGCTTAATGGGCCAAAATTGGAATGATGGGCCAACGGCCCAATTCAAGAAGAACCCTCGATGCGTGATTCGTTAGTACGTGAAAGATAGGAATATGCATGAAAAACCCTAAAATAGATAAATTACTGAAATACCTTTAAAATGGAAAATTTACGGTTTTACCCTAGTAGATAAATTACCAAATACCCCTAGGGTTAAATTGACCTAAATGCATGTTTGATCGTTGTTATTTATTGCATGCCATGTTGTTATTATCGATGCATGGTATTGGGATATTGACGGAGGAAGTACTGAAAGTGGCTTGTCCACATCTTTGGAGGCTTTGCCTCAATTTTCGTTAATCGAAAGCAAAGAAGGCTACAAGCGTGGAGTGTTGGGCTGGGTGGGTTGAGCTATTCCCCACATGGAGTGTATGGCTGGTACGGGTGGAGTGTAGTGGTTGGTGGGTTGAGTAGTCTCCCCAAATGGGCTTGCATATGTTTACTGATGTTGTATGTATTTTGAAATGGGCCTATGGGCCATCATTTATCTGAATAAGGCGCTAAGGCCCAGTTTATTGTAATCTGAAAAGGGCTCTGGCCCAGTACCACTGTTACCCAAATGGGCTTGCATATGTTTACTAATGTTGCATGTATTTTGAAATGGGCCTATGGGCCATACTGTTATCTGAATAAGGGGCTAAGGCCCAGTTTATTGTAATCTGAAAAGGGCTCTGGCCCAATACCACTGTTACCTGAATGGGCTTAGGCCCAATAGGCTTGAGCTGACTTGGGCTTTGAATGGGTTTTCCTTACACACTGAGTTTCCCCAAACTCACCCTTTTATTTTCATCTACGCAGAAATCCCCAACCATAGTGGGCTTGGAGCGTGAGGGAATTCGAGTGGCCACCCATTCGAAAGTTTGATTTTCTTCGTGAACTGGACATCCTTTTAATTACGTTTGAGGTTTTAGGCTTTTAAATGTAATAAGGCCGCTTATTTATTTTTGATGGTTTTAATATGTATTACTAAGATAGGTAATACTTATTTTAACTGTTGAAATTGGATAGCTTTAGGCGTTTTCAAAAACAACAGTTGATTTCAAAATAACACGACAACAAGCAAAGCTTCCATAATGAAAGTATTTTCCAAAATTAATCACTTTTCCTAAAAATGACTTAATCGAATCGGTTTCTAGAAATATCCATGACGTTAAGGTGTGGCAATGGCGGTATGCATGTCTAGGATTGGATCCGAAGGAGCTTGGTATTAGCAATCCGATGGACTCACCACCTCTTTTCGGTTTCCTACCGGTGCATGACTTCCATTCACTTTAACCCTTAATGAATTAATCTTTTGAACATCAAGTACGATTTTCTGGACTTAGAATGGAATTTTTTTTTATGTTTTTGATGTGGCATGCCGGATCCGGCCATAACTTCTGGGCCGGGTTTGGGGTGTTACATCACCCATATTCAATGCCGAAACAGGGTTCGAGGCATTACTGGACTTACATCACAAACAATCATACAAATCGAGTCATAAATTTGTGTCCAAATTAAAACCATTCACATTCAATCATAAAAGTCCCTAGCACGAGCCTATGAGGCCCAAAACATGTTCCAAAGTGGTTCGGGACTAAACCGACAACTCGGGAAAATTTTACAAAACCTAGAAAATTTTTCCACTAAACAGAGGTCACACACCTGTATGGATATGGGACACGCCTGTGTAGGCAGGTTGTGTGGCTACAACGCCCTTGTCCTTGCCCTATGTAACTCAGTCATTTATACCCTTCGATAACTGGATATTGTGATAGAATCTCCGACGATCTCCAACCCGAGCTAGCTTAGACACCTTATAAAATGAGGAAAAATGAAGGGGTAAGCTATATAACTTAGTAAGTCCATATGAAAATAATAAGAGATTTATTGACATGTTTTTTTCATATTCTCATAATATGTTCTCAAGGTAACACAATCATAATTGCACAAAATTCCATTATTTATTCATATTCTAGCCAAGCTGTCTACACGAGCCATAGTCACTAAATTATTGATAACATAAGCTACAGAATTCTAAATTAAAATATGTTAAAATAATTTGAAACTAGACTCATATATCTTTCTACCATAAAACTTTCAAAATTTATGGATTAGCCAATAAGTACAGTTTATTCTTCAAAGTTACCCCTGTTCTGCTGTTTGATAACTTCGACCTTTCTTTACTAAAAATTAATTATCTCATAGTACGGGATTTAGATAATGTTCCAGTCTATTTATCTTTAAAAGACTCATTAAGGATTCAGTCATATGAATTCTAACCGATAATTATTTTCATACAATGTTTAATGATTTTCCAAAGTTAAGACAAGGGAACCTGAAATCACTCTAACCCTATCTCACAGAAAACCAAATATCTCATTTCTTCTATGTAAAACTAGAATAAATAATATTTAATTTCATATTTTATTCAACCTCTAAATCAATTTCCACAATTTTTGGTGAATTTTCAAAGTCGGACTACTGCTACTGTCCAAAGCTGTTTTAATGTAAAATAATGATAACTAAGTTTATAACACCTTTATAAATCATTTCAACCATCTTGGTAAAAATACATATTTATACATCATAAGTATAGACCCATAATCACAAGATCTTGCTCATGGGCATGACTTACTTATTTGCATCCTTACCAAAGGAGCATCATAAACCGAAATCATTTCCCATGAGTTTTGCACACATACTTGTACCACTTGCAACATAATCAAAATTTTTCTCAATCATGACACAATCATTAAATCACCCGTTGAACCAATTGGAATACTAAAAGATACCCGATAAGCCTCATACAAAAGGGTAAAATGTCGATGCCATGTCCCGAACATGGTCTTACACTGGCTCTCATACATCAGTGTCGATGCCATGTCCTAGACATGGTCTTACACTGGCTCACATAACAATGCTGATGCCATGTTCCAAACATGGTCTTACACTAGCTTGCATATTGAGGCTGATGCCATGTCCCAGACATGGTCTTACACTAGCTCTCATAACAATGTCAATGCCATGTTCCAAACATGGTCTTACACTGACTCACACATAACCCTAGTATCATGGCATGGATATCTAATCTATTCCTACGGTTCAACAGGGAGTTTTACCATATCAAATCTCTTCATGCATATTCGTAACAAAAATCGCATATTCAATGTAATTTCACTCTTTAACACCAAGTTACCATTCATTACCATGTCATCAAACATCATAGACATATGTTTTAGGTCATTGCATATACATAGCATATAATATAATTTCGTGAAGCATAACACCATCACGTACATAGTACCACATACATATAATTCAACGCATCTGAATTATCATATCAATTCAAATTTCAATCACAAATCACAATAACATTATTGTCTTACCAATTTTATCATACGACTCATTTGTTGATTCCTCGTCGAGTATATCCATAATGAATCAGACAAATTATATAATAATAATTAGGCATTTCAATTCAAATAAGACATTGCATTATTATTATCACACGAACTTACCTCGAATGCAAAAACGACTAATTATTTCATTTTTGTCCTTAACCACGTACTCTCTTGATTTAAGTCTGAATCTCGATTTTCTTGATCTAACATTTCACATATTGCTTATTTATTACTCACAATATTCAAATTGACCCAAAAATCATACTGTGCAAATTTATAATTTTGCCCCTAAACTTTCACTTATTTGCAAATTAGTCCCTAAGCTCAAAAAATAAACTTCATTCAATTTTATTCCAACCCAAGCCTAGCCAAATATTTATTTTACTTACAGCAACCCACATATTTCACATATTCACACTTTTATCACACAATTTAACATATTTCACAACTCAGTCCTTAATCGACATTTTTATCAAAAACTACTCTACAAATGTTTTTTATCTAACAATAAGGATGCATTTTCTATCATCAATTATCAAAATACACATTTTATCAACAATGGAAAAATTCATAAACTTTAACAGTTTTGAAAATGAAGGTACAGGATAGCTAAATTGAGTTACCATGACCCCGAAAACATAAAAATAATTAAAAACGGGACAAAAATCGTACCTAGATGAGCCATAGAAGCTTGGTTAAATATCATGCTCATCCATGGCTGTCCATTTTTCTTCATTTCAGTAGAAGAAAGAAACATAAAGATGATTACTTTTGCATTTTTGTCTTATTATACCTTTTTAACTTCATTACCAATTTACCCTTTTAATTTCTAACTAATTTCAATAATACCAAACAAATATCTCCCACTAACTTATTAATGGGATAATTTTCACATAAGGGCTTCCACTAAAAATTCTATAGCTATTTAATACCTTTAGCTATTAGAATGTAACTTTCACACTTTACGCGATTTAGTCCTTAAAGCCAAATTAAACACTTCTCACATATAATTTCTTCATGAAAATTTTACACAATTATATAAACATATCATATACCTTATAATAATTATAAAAAAATTATTTCTAATTTGGATTTTTTGGTCTCAAAACCACTGTTCCGACTAGGCCTAATTCGGGATGTTCCACTTAGCTGATAACAACCAGATCTCAAATCTATCTTCGAGAATACTGTAGCCCCTTTCAACTGGTCAAACAAATCATCAATCCTTGGTAAAGGATACTTGTTCTTTATCATAAACTTGTTGAGTTGACGATAATCGATACAAAGCCTTATGGATCCATTTTTCTTCTTGACGAATAATACCGGTGCACCCCAAGAAGAAAAACTTGGTCTCGCAAAACCCTTGTCTATCAACTCTTGTAACTAAGACTTTATTTATTTCAACTCAGTTGGAGACATTCTATACAGAGCTATAGATATCATCTGGTACCAAATCAATAGTAAACTCCACCTTTCTGACCGGTGGCAACCCTGGAAACTCTTCTAGAAACATGTCCGAATATTCACAAACTACCGGCACAAATTTGATTTTCAATTCAGAGACCTTAGTATTCAGTACATACGCGAGAAATACTTCACAACCCTCTCTTACATATCTTTGAGCCGACATCGACGAAATCACAGTAGGCAATTCACCCGACTCATCTGACTCAACCCGAAGAGTTTCATTGTTTTAACATTTCAGTTCAATAACCTTTTGTCTACAATTCACTACGACATCATTTATAGTCAACCAATCCATTTCAAGTATCATGTCAAACTCATCAAATGGAAAAAAGCATTAAGTCAAACAGAAAACAGTGACCCCGAATCATTGAAGGACAACTCTTGCAAACTTTATCAACTTAAACATGTTTGCCTAAGGGGTTCGACACCTTAATCACAAACTCAATAGACTCAACAGGAAAATTCTTACTAGATACAAAATTCATGCAAATATAGATATAGGAATGAGTCGATCCAGGATCAATTAATGCAACTACATTAGTATCATAAAGAGAAAATGTACTAGTGATCACGTTAGAGGAGGACGCATCCTTGCGAGCACGAATAGCATAAGTTCTCGCAGGTGCTCTAGCTTCCGGTCTCATAGTTGAGTCTTTGGATGAACCTCTGCTACTGGTCCCATTACTCTTATTTCTCACTGGCCTCCCTCTAGCAGTAGTGTTACTTGATTCAATTCTGAAAATTATCTTTTTCAACCATTTTCGGGCAGTCTCGAATACAATGATCTTGGGAGCCACATTTAAAGTAGCCTAATTATTCATCCTACATTCACCAGGATGTCGTCTACCACAGTGTTGGCATTTAGGCTTATTAGATCTAGCATTACCTACGCTCACTATCGACGTAGTCTGCTCCTTAGAACCAAAATATTGCTTCCCACGATCTCTATTGTGATACCCTGATGAAGCATTCGATCGAGTATACAAATCCCTCGATTTCTTTGATAAAAGTTGAAACAACTTATTCATCAGCCTCTTTCTCAAATCTCTAGCCTCAAACTCAACTTTTCTCTTTTTTTTTTGCTCAACTCTTCAGCTTTGCAAGCTTGTTCAACTAGCACAACAAATTCTTTCAACTCTAAATTCCCAACTAACAGCCTGATATCCTCATTTAGCCCATCTTCGAATCTCTTACACATAATAGCCTCTGTTAAAACATATTCCCGAGAATACTTATTGAGTTTAACAAACTCCCGCTCGTATTCAGTCATAGTCATTCGGCCTTGTTTCAACTCCAAGAACTCTTTGCATTTTTTATCAATAAACCACTTGCTGATGTATTTCTTTCTGAATTCCTCTTGGAAGAAATCCCAAGTAACTCTTTCCCTCGGTACCACAGATATAAGAGTGTTCCACCACTGATATGCCATATCACTCAGAAGTGATATAGTACATTTCAAGCACTCATCAGAGGTGCAAGAAAGCTCATCAAATACCCATATAGAGTTCTCAAGCCAAAATTCTGCTTTTTAAGATCATCATCGGCGTTTGCTCTAAATTATTTAGTCCCTTGCTTTCGAATCTTATCAACTGGAGGCTTATTCAATCTTATCAATTCCACACCTTGGGGAGCTACGGGAACCAGTTAGGGGGTTAGGTAGGGGTGGAGGATGTTGCGCAGCCAGATTTTCCCAAATAGGTGGGCATGAAAGATGTTGAGTAGCTAGATTTGTCCGAACAAACTTGGCAAACCACTCATTCATCCTTTGGAAGAAGGCTTCCCTAGCCTCTCCTCCTTGACTAACTGTCACTAGCCTACTTTTAAATGGCGCGGTCCTTTGGGTGGGAGCCGGCACATTACTCTCAACATCATCAGCCACTTTTCGGTTAGGATCCATTTACTATATCAAAACACAGTTCAAATTGTCAGGAGTCGTCACACTATCAAAATTTAAATATGGCACAAGCTATGTTAGTCCGAGAATTAACTAAATTGTGGCTCTGATACAACTAAATGTAACACTCCTCACCCGTAGTTAATGTCAAAATAGGGTTTGAGGTATTACCAGACTTACATCACAAATAATTATACAAATCGAGTCATAAATTTGTGTCCAAATTAAAACCATTCACATTTAATCATAAAGTCCCTAGCACGAGCCTACAAAGCCTAAAACATGCTTTGGAAGTGGTTCGGGACTAAATCGACAACTCGGGAAAATTTTACAAAACTTAGAAAATTTTTCCACTAAACAGGGGTCATACGCCCTTGTGGACACGCCCGTGTAGGCAGGCTGTGTGGCTACACACGCCCATATCCCTACCTCGTGTAACTCTCTGTTTTGCAATGCATGAACAAGTTGATGTCACATGGCCAAGTCACACGCCCATGTGCTAGGCCATGAGGATAATTAAATTTTTACAAAATAAGTGCAGACTTTACACGCCCAGGACATATGCCCGTGCCTGAGGTCATGTCATGTAACAGCCCATTTTTAGTCAAATCAGAATAGTGGTTTTGGAACCACAAATTCGAGGTTGAAAATTATTTTAATATCATTTTCGATATTTACAGCATGTTATTTGATATATGTGAAATTTTCGTGAGCTAATTTTACCAATTGGTTGGTTAATTTGATAAAAAGGATTAAATTGTGTAAAATGCAAAAGTTGTATTCTATTTGTTAAAGGTGTCAAATAGCTTTGGCTTTTAAATATGATGGCCTTAAATGGTAATTAGACCATTAAAATGGTGGGTGGACAATATTAGACATTTAATGGATGTTTTAAATGGTTTTCCATTAAGGTTATAACGGTAATTAGCATAATTATCATATGTTAAATAAAACAAAATGTTTAATTTTCATTCATCTTCTTCAAAATACATCCAAAACCGATTCTATTTGAAGAAAATAGGGCTAGAATTCAGCTAAGCTTCAAAATCTAGTTGGTGAGTGATTTTTAATGATTTTTACGTTTTTGAGATCGTTGCTTCGCATTCTAGCTAGCCCGTACCTTTAATTTCAAAACTATTGAAGATTTTGAATGATGCCATTTTTGAATGCATGTGTATTTTGAAGTTTCTTAATAGATTTTGAAAGGTTGTTGATAGTTAAACAAATTTTGTTAAGTGATTTTTTATGAAAATACAAAATAGGGATTAAATTGTGAATGTGTAAAGTTAGTGGTTAAACTGTGAAATAAATGAAAAATGTGGGCTGCTAGGGACATAATAGTAATTCGACTAAGCATGGGTATTTTGAAATTTCATAAATTTTTAATTTTGTGTAATAAGGACTAAATTGTAAAAATGTGAAAGTTTAGGGGCAAATGTGTAAAATAGCCCTAATGTATATTTTGGATTGAATTGAATGAATAGATGATTGAATAAGTAAATTTTGAATATATTTAGATCAAAAAAGGAGAAATACGGACTTAGATCGGGGAAAGAATAAAGTTACTGAATAGTTGACTCGATTCGCCGTTTTAGCATCCGAGGTAAGTTTGTTTGTATTAAGCACTGTAATAATTATGCTTTTAGTGCTTTGATATTGCATAAATTGTATATACGGGACTATAGTTATGTTCAACGACAAAATGGCTACTCGTGGCATTTAGTGTGCGGTTCGACATAGCTTTGGCTATATATGGCACTTAGTGTGCGATTTGAGATAGCTTCGGCTATGTACGGCAATTAGTGTGCGAGATATCAAGTGTGGAACTTAGTGTGCAAGATATCGAGTGTGGCACTTAGTGTCTGAGATATCGAGTATGGCACTTAGTGTGCGAGGCATTGAGTATTTAATGGCATTTCGTGTATGTATGAACTGGTTATGGATTGGTACAGGTATGTACATGTATATTATGAGCTTGAAATTGAAGAAGCTATAAAGCTTGTATATAAGCTTATGATTAAGCAGGTGAAAGGTTTGTTAGTAATCATAAAGCACATGATAATATGTTTAGATTGATGAATATTGTATTTGTGATTAGTTAAGTTCATATCATACGAGCTTATTAAGCTTATTGCTTATTTTGTGTATTTTCCCGTGTTTTATTGTAACACCCCACACTCGTACCCTACACCGGGACAGAATATGAGGTGTTACTAGACTTAAACACATCCATTCAAACGTTTCTGAGTCACCAAGACATGATCAAATTTAAAACTTTTTCTAACTTTGTTTAAACTCCTTAATATGGGCCTACGAGGCCCCAAACTTTCATTGGAAACCCTTCAGAACCAACTCGGGTCTTTAAACCGACTTAATAAAAATGACCTTTGAAATAGGGCACACGCCCGTGTGGCCATTATGACATGACTGTGCTGATGGCCCATGTGGTTCACATGGCCTAAGCACAAGGGGACACGCCCGTGCTCCGAGCCCGTGCGAATTAAATTCTAAATTTGAACCTACAGGATTTTTCACACAGCCTAACACACGCCCTTGTCCATTACCCGTGTTCCTCACACGGTCGTGTCTCTGCCCGTGTGTTTACTACCATGCATACTGACTTGCAAATTTTACATGCAGGGGACACACGGCCGGATAACACGCCTATGGGGCTGACTGTGTGTCACACATGGCATAGACACACGCCCGTGTGCCTACCTGTGTGGGCAATATAAGGCTATCTACCAAGCCTTTGCCACCTTGTAACACAATCAACACCAACAAACATATCAAAGTCTAACTTAATATGATTTCTCAACCAAACAACCATAGCTAAGGCCTACATACATTTCATAAATTCAACCATGCCAACTATTTCACATTCATGAAAGACTAGCTTGCATTCATATAATAACTTTCAATATTAGCCATTTTTCATGGCCTTATACAAAATAAATCAAATATTAGATTGGGCCAACACATTTGACCAAATTAACATTGACATAAAACTCAAAAGTCTAAGCCCTATACATGCCATATTCAAAATGATAGGACTAGCTATACCAAGTTCTTTGGATGATAGTATGATTGATGCCTCCGACATCCAATGACCTCGAGCTAGTTATGCAGCTAGAAACGCAAAAATTTATATACTTTTTCATACCTAACTTTACTTCAATTCATGCAAATCCAGGTAAATTCTTGTCGAAAAATAATTAAATATTATAAAATAATTAAAATGTGTTAAAAATATAAAACATGGTGAATTTAGTTAATTTTATACTTAATTTTGATTAATTTTGACTATTTTCGATAGATTCGCGCAAAAGGCGAAAATTGGCTCAGTTGACACTACTGAAAGCACAAAATCGAAAAGCAATTTGTAGTTTTGAGGCACATTAATTTCCAGCCTAAGACGGTCCAGAAATGTGTATTAATTCATAATTTAATTAATTTTAATTTATTCCCCATTTAATTTGGGTTAAATAAATTATTTTTAATTAATTATGGAGAAAGGGTCCAGTTGAACCACACTGGTCGAACCATATTGAGTGAACCGATGCAGCCACTAATTGGGCAGCCCAGAGCCGTCCATATGCTGACCTAAATCAGCATTTTAGCTAATTAAATATACTTGCAAAAAGGTCATTGAAGAATATCAAAATGCATTCAACCTCTCCTTTAATTGTGGCTTTATGAAATTGCCCCAAGAATAAAATAACAAAGTTGAAACTCTCAACTTTTCCATGTGTGTGGTCGGCCAAGGGAGGTCTCTTGGGCTGATTCTTTTTGCTATTTTTAGCTTTCATACTCAGCTATAAAAACCACCCCTTGCTGATCTCTCATTCCACAACATTCTCTCATTCCCTCTCTCACTTTTCTCTCATTTTTCCATCCTATTTCCCTTTTGTTCAAGTGCCGATTTCTTCTCTTGGGAAAAAGGCTCTCATCAGCCATCTTGGAGATGCAATTAAATGTTCATAAGCCACCTTGATAGCTGAGGGCAACGAAGAACGAAGAATGGAGCAACTAGTCAAGCCACGGAGAAACACCAGATTTGCTTCTTGTTCCCTATCTCTTTAATTTTTGTTGTTGTTTTGACGAACATGTTTATGAATATTTATGCTATTGAAATGGTTATTTTAATCAATTTAGCTTAAACTTAAGTTTGTGTTGGGTTGATTATATTCTACCTGCTTGAATTGTTAAAATGATGTTTATGCTGTTATAGGCCTCGGTAAATTGCTTGGTTAAGCAAAATCATGTCTAAGTTATTCTTGCGTTATGACTGTGAGGTAGCTAATGAATTAATTATTTAAATGGATTGCAATTGTAATTAATTGACACTGTAACACCCCTATCCCATAACCGTCGCCGGAATAGGACGAGACGTTACCAGAAATTAGGAATCGGATTAGAACAGTAAAATTTTGAACCCTTTCTTAAATAAAAGATCATTTATTTATATAACTAATAGACACAAACAAAGATCAAATTTAAAACTTATAAAAGTAAACTTCCATAAGATGCCATATTCGCATGGCTTATATACAATAGTCAAAATATCATTCTACTTATAGTCTATCCTATACATGCCATAAGCTAAGTCCAAATCACATGATTACTACAATAGTAAATAGTGTGACGAAGTGCTGACGATCCTCGAGCCAATAGTAAGAGTCAACGATCTACAAAAATAAACAGAGAAACATAACATTCAAAGTAAGCTTTCATAAGCTTAGTAAGTCTTAAGCAATTTAAACAGTTGAACTTAAAAACAAACCAAATGTTTGAAATCACATAACACTTTCTGAGTACAATACTATTTGGCCGATTATGCACAAACACATATCATTTTACTCCGTTTATACTCAAACTCATATAAATATAGTATTTACAAGCTTCCGGATTAACTTTAATTCTTTCAAATTTCACTACTGTATCATTTCTTACCCACACTTATTTTCAACATTCATAGTTAAATGGCATATCGAAAACTATCTTGTAACTTTACATAATAACTGAATGCACACATATACAAATATACATATGAATTTACAACATCTTTTCGTATGCTTCTCATTACACATTCTTAATTCCCGTCAGATCAATCTCACATATAATATATATATATCACATACCAGGATCACTTAATGTGTAATACGAGTTCAATTTATCATCTTAGGATAGGATCTTGTAGTCATATACTTTATCAAATTCACTAACACTCGGCCTGCGAGGTATAAAACCCGAACATAACACCAGCACAAAGCCTACGTGACTTTAAACTCAGATATAATACCAGCACTAGGCCTGCGGGATTTAACCCGGATATAATACCAGCACGAAGCCTGCGGGATTTAACCCGGATATAATTCCAGCATATAGCCTGCTGGTCTTTAAGCTCGGATACACATCAAATATCATGCATATTTAATCATATATTAACACATCTCGTTCAACATATCACATTAGTAGTCATTTGCTACATTCGGATATAAGCTTCATATGAACACTATCATTTACATTTCGATTCACACCAATCATCAAATTCATTTAATTCACATGTACTTAATTAGGTTGTTCGTACCTGAATAATTTACTTTACGGAATGAATCCACATATCGTATTAGCCCATAGTCTTATAGCACCACACTCTTAATAGTTTACCTCATCGAAGTTCACATTTAATCACTTTAGTGCCAAGCCATATTCGGCTGCCACAAAGGACTAATAATAATAATTTTATACACATCATGGTTTCCTTTAGATATTTAATAATCACAAATCGTGATATCTCTACCAGCACATATACGGCATAGTTTATTCATTGTAACACTCATTTAGTGCATCAAATTTCCAAATCCAATTCAACTTAAATATAATAGTCATAATCGGCTTATAGCCTTAAATCATTACATATTCGGCACATTAACCAAATAAAATTTACATTCTCTGTAACGCCCCGTACCCGAGACCGTCGCTGGAGTCGAACACGAGGTGTTAATAGACTTAATTTATTACTTAAACAGCTCAAACAATTTATTTTTAAAATTTTCAGTCAAGCTAACAATCTGCGTCATAGTCGCTTAAAAATTCATATCTCGAGTTACGAAACTCGAAATCCAATTCCGTAAATTTTTCCTGAAACTAGACTCATATATCTATTTACTAATTTTTTTATAGAATTTTTGGTCGATCAAATTAGTACAGTTTATTAGTTAAAGTATCCCCTATTTCAGAGTTTGACTGCTCTGACCTCTGTGTATTACGAATCAAATATCTCCCTGTACAGAGTTTAAATGACTATACCATTTGCTTCTAATAAAACTAGACTCAATAAGAAATCTGTACATATAAGTTATGACTTCTAATTATTTTTGAACAATTTATGGTGAATTTCCAAAGTCAGAATAGGGGATCCAGAAATTGCTCTGGCCCTGTTTCACAAAAATTTAAACGTCTCATAAAATATAACTCATATACCTGTTTTGTTCCATCCATATGAAAATAGACTCATAATTCTTCAATACCATATATTATTCATCATCTAATTGTATCTCTACTATTTTTAGTGATTTTTCAAACTCACATCATTGCTGCTGTCTGAATCTATTTTATGGTAAATTTTACCTATTTCATGGTTTCCATGGATTAGCTAGCAATTTAGCATACATAACACCAAATATGATCATGATTAGCCATTCCAATGGCTAATCATTACCAAGCATTTCCATACCACTCAATAACCATATCATAAGACCATATACACAAAATGATTATAATGCTATACACGCCATACTCAAAATATACAAGCCATTATGCCAAGATGGTATACGGATAGTGTGAGCATGCCTCCGATCGTTCCCGATTTCTGAGCTGGCTTGTCAACACTACAAGGAATGAAAAGGAGGAAGTAAACATAAATGCTTAGTAAGCTCACATGCAAATAGCAAGTAACGCAACTATATAAGCAAACATAAAACATCATTTGCATAATCATCACCGAGACATTCATATCACATTTTCATTTATCATCTTACCATATTGTTGTTATATCGAGTTTTCAACCCGACAGTTAAGTACATACCTGTTCAAAGTATTCATTTCAAAACATTTACCAATACGTCCCTTTCATCTCGAGTATTTCTCCGCTTGAGTAGAATTTACCCGTTGAACACATCGAATATAATTGGATACATGGAAAGTTTGCACATAAGTGCCACATATGTAGCCAAGCTACTATGTAACCCGCCCATAAGCGAACTCGGACTCAACTCAACGAGCTCAGGCGTTCGCATCCATGAGTGAAATCGGACTCAACTCAACGAGCTCGGATGCCTAGTTACATCTCTCGAACTCGGACTCAACTCAACGAGTTCGGACATTTGCATCCATAAGTGAACTCGGACTCAACTCAACGAGTTCGGATGCCCAAACATCCTAGTGACATGTCACTTGTATCCTAATCTATTCCTAAGGTTCAAACGGGCGTTTTCCTCGATCACACATCTTTGCCATCTTCCACGGAATATCGAAATTGATACTTCGGTGATAGTTCATACTCACCAAGTAATTCACATAATTACATATTATTCAACAATAACCACAAAGCATAATATTTCATGATAATAATCAGCATCATATCATATAAACAACATTAAATTGCTTAAAATGACAATTATGTTACTACATTTACACATGAACTTACCTCGTATGCGAAAATGGCTACTTTTACCATTTCGTCCACAACTTGGTATTTTCCCCATTTTAGCCCGAATTTTAGTTTTCTTTGCTCTATCATTTAAAATATAGTCTAATTAGGACTCACATTATTCAAATTGACCCAAAATCATATTTTGACAAAATTACAGTTTTGCCCCTAAACTTTTGCATATTTACACTTTTGCCCCAAAGCTCGTAAATTAAACTTCAGCCTATTTTCTTATGTTTTATGACATGCTGATCATTTTTCCCTTCTATGGAAACATCAAATTCTCACTCTAACATGTACTTATGACTATTAGGTATTTTTACCGATTAAACCCTTTTGCTAGTTTTCGCTTAAAACCAAGTAGCACAAGTTGTCTAAAATAATTTAAAACCTCATATTCTATCATAAAACACCAAAATACACAAATTTCACCTATGGGTATTTTTCCAAATATGAACCCTAGGTTGAATTATTGCTAGTATAAGCTTAATCGAGCTACCGGGACTCCAAAAACGTAAAAATCATTAAAAACGAGGCTAGAACGGACTTACAATCGAGCTTGGAAGCTTGAAAAACCCTATCCATGGTTTCTCCTTGCTATATTCGGCCATGGGGTTGAAGATGAGCAAAATTGGCTTTTAATTTTGTATTTTAATTCATTTTACCCTTAAATGACCAAAATGCCCTTACTACTAAACTTTCCAAAATTCCATCCATGTCCAATTTTTGTCCATAGACTTAGAAATTGGTAAAATTTCTATTTAAGACTCTAATTAATATTTCAAAACAATTTCATACTAGAAACTTCTAGAATGCAAGTTTTACAAATTATTCGATTTAGTCCCTAATTTCAATTTAAGCACCTTATGCATAAAATTTCTTCACGAAATTTTCACACAATCATGCAATCATATCATAGACCTCAGAATAATCATAAAATAATTATTTCTATCTCGGATTTTGTGGCCACGAAACCACTATTCCGACTAGGCCCAAAATCAGGATATTACAACTCTCCCCCCTTTAGGGATTTTCGTCCCCGAAAATCTTACCAGAAAAGTGGTCTTCACTTTTAATCTCATATTCGGTGCCAAAGAACTTTCACTTAGGCTGTACCTCCAATACATCTCTTTAATTTCTAATATGATCTAAAAGCTTACAGTCTTAACTCTCAACTGTTCTTAAATTTTCAACCCTTCTCAGTTTCCCATGATATCATGACATGAAACCCAGATCTCAACTTGATTTAATGGAGACTGGAATTCCAAGAAATCCAACAATCAAAGAGACCTGAAATTCCATGAATCTGATGAGTAGGAATTCATTCAATACATATATGATTTATAGATCTCGCCAAACATTTAACAATAGGACACATCACATTTTCCTCTTTCCGCCATGGAAATATTTCTGATATGGCCTCAAGAATAATCCTTCTCATTTCCATCCCAATATCAACACTGACAAGGATAATTTTGATAGATCCCAATGTTCACTTTAACCCTTTAACAACTCGATTTTATGTAACATCAAATGCTCTAAACTATCACATTACCTCACCGTCTTGAAACACATCACAATTCATACAACAAGACATTCTTGAAAGTCAAGAAGTCTTTACTCAATGTAGACTAGTCTAGTTCGGGCGCTTGATTACCAATATTCTCATCTATCCAAACTTTGTCAACATGTAATAAACTTTTCAGCTTTCACAAGACGAAAACCTTATCATTCGTAGTGATTTTAACTAATATCCAACTCTTTCTAATAAATATACACTTCTCGTTCGGACTATTTACTCTTTTATCCGTACAAAATGAAATTATATTATCGACTTGAAAAAAATAATCGACATAATTGTCACATGAAATCTTTCAAATAAATAATTCACCATACCGACTGAAACTCGCGCTTTTATCACCTATGCCTTTACTGATGTCAAATCTTTATATAGAAATTAGAAAACAAATCCCAATACTAAAATCACCACATTACCAATATCAAATTAGAAGTATAGTCATATTTGACATGATTATCACGAGCTGAAGAACGTACTTCGAACATGAGTCATAATTGACAAATTATGGAACAAAGATAACAAGAAAACCGAATAAAGAAATCCAGAATAAAGAAATCCAGAATAAAGAGATCCAGGATAAAGAAACCCAAGATACGATACTATGCCGAAGAATCGAAAACCAAACTCATAGAGAAAATACAGAATACCCCGATAATTCTTCAAAGAGAGAAAGTCCAAAAGAAAACATCATTTAATCCCACTGGAATCAAATATAACAAGAACAATATATCTTCCCATACATATATATCAGATGAAGCATCAAGTAGAAGAAACAGAATCATAATATCATATGTATTCTCTCTTCAATTCTTATCAGACGAAATGAAATAGAATACCCGATGAAATAGAGCAATATAAATTATAAACCAGTCAGACTACCAATGCTTTCATCCAACACGAATTAGAAGACATTCCCATATAACAAGAATTTCTTCAAGATCAATAGCCATAGAAATATTTACGAGAACGGTAAACACATAGAACATCTCAAAAAGACGCTAAATCATCCGGTCATAATCATCACACTCGGATAGTTCACATTTCAAATAACATTTCCCCAACTAGTTCAGCCATCACAAATTTCATATTAAACCATTCACTAAAGAAGGTCAGCTCTGAATAAATTTTGATTTACACTTTTCTCGACCTTGCACCTGAGTAATTCGATTTACCAAAGAGAATTCCTTCTCTAATTGGGATAGTGCATAACTCCAATAATCTTTACGTCAATCCGATACTTTACTGGCTCTGACTTTACTTATCAGCTCATTTTCAATCTCTGATCATACTTATAATTATTCTATCACTAAACTCTTTGGGTTCTCAACCGGAAACTTATTCAATACAAATCTCATGAAATTCCATTATAAGTACCACTTGGTAAGGGGAAGGGGTTGTAGGACCTCTGACTCGACTTTCTTATACATACACATATGACATAACTCCCATCATCATAGCAACATCATCAAAATCATGTCATTCATTCAGGCAATGTAACATTCATGTTGGCTTACACAAATTTTCCTATTGTCCATTTAGACAATATACTTATGCATACATTCTATGTTTTCTAGATAGCTTTACTTATCCATTCATTTAATTAAATTAAGTCATGCTCATGACATCATATAAGGCCAAACAAACATAGATATTTGCATCACAATCACAACATTCATTTCGTGCATCATCATGTACATATCATTACAATCATATAATTCAGTCCAACAATTTAACATAGATAAGTTCATTTCATTATAATCCTTTCTCTCATAAAAATTATATATTATTAGCATTCAATAACATTCGACGTCCAAATCAAGACAAGGACATTTTCATTCGTATCATAATATTATGACTTTTATTCAAACCTCTACTACTTTCTATTTATTCCGTTCATCTTATCAAGTAAGCCATATACACTACATCATATGAGCATGAAGCAAATATGGATATTTATCACATATGTATCATAAACTTTTATTCATACTTTTCTGAACCGAGACTTATCATAATCATAATTTTACTCAAATACCTTCACATAACATTGAACATGGTCGGCATTTCGGTTGGAGAGTACCTGTCTAAATAAGGCGGTACTCATACGCGTCGGAAGACATCAAACTATCACAGATCAATGGCATGTATAGCTAAACTTTTACACATGCTAGGTTAGTCCGAGAACCGACTAAACCTGCTCTGATTCCACCAAATGTAACGCCCGCACAGAGACATCCATCGAGTCGAACACGAGGTGTTAATAGACTTAATTCATTACTTAAACAATTTCAAACAATTTATTTTAAAATTTTCAGTCAAGCTAACAATCTGCGTCATAGTCGCTTAACAATTCATATCTTGAGTTACGAAAATTGAAATCCAATTCCGTAAATTTTTCCTGAAACTAGACTCATATATATATTTACTAATTTTTTTATAGAATTTTTGGTTGAGAAAATTAGTACATTTTATTAGTTAAAGTATCCCCTATTTCAGAGTTTGACTGCTCTGACCTCTGTGTATTACGAATCAAATATCTCCCTGTACAGAGTTTAAATGACTATACCATTTGCTTCTAATAAAACTAGACTCAATAAGGAATCTGTACATATAAGTTATGACTTCTAATTATCTTTGAAAAATTTATGGTGAACTTCCAAAGTCAGAATAGGGGATCCAGAAATTGCTCTGGCCCTGTTTCACAAAAATTTAAACATCTCATAAAATATAACTCATATACCTGTTTTGTTCCATCCATATGAAAATAGACTCATAATTCTTCAATACCATATATTATTCATCATCTAATTGTATCTTTACTATTTTTAGTGATTTTTCAAACTCACGTCACTGCTGTTGTCTGAATCTATTTTATGGTAAATTTTACCTATTTCATGGTTTCCATGGATTAGCTTGCAATTTAGCATACATAACACCAATTATGATCATGATTAGCCATTCCAATGGCTAATCATTACCAAGCATTTCCATACCACTCAATAACCATATCATAAGACCATATACACAAAATGATTATAATGCTATACATGCCATACTCAAAATATACAAGCTATTATGCCAAGATGGTATACGGATAGTGTGAGCATGCCTCCGATCGTTCCCGATTTCTGAGCTGGCTTGTCAACACTACAAGGAATGAAAAGGAGGAAGTAAACATAAATGCTTAGTAAGCTCACATGCAAATAGCAAGTAACGCAACTATATAAGCAAACATAAAACATCATTTGCATAATCATCACCGAGACATTCATATCACATTTTCATTTATCATCTTACCATATTGTTGTTATATCGAGTTTTCAACCCGATGGTTAAGTACATACCTGTTCAAAGTATTCATTTCACAACATTTACCAATACGTCCCTTTCATCTCGAGTATTCCTCCGCTTGAGTAGAATTTACCCGTTGAACACATCGGAATATAATTCGGATACATGGAAAGTTTGCACATAAGTGCCACATATGTAGCCAAGCTACTATGTAACCCGCCCATAAGCGAACTCGGACTCAACTCAACGAGCTCAGGCGTTCGCATCCATGAGTGAAATCGGACTCAACTCAACGAGCTCGGATGCCTAGTTACATCTCTCGAACTCGGACTCAACTCAACGAGTTCGGACATTTGCATCCATAAGTGAACTCGGACTCAACTCAACGAGTTCGGATGCCCAAACATCCTAGTGACATGTCACTTGTATCCTAATCTATTCCTAAGGTTCAAGCGGGCGTTTTCCTCGATCACACATCTTTGCCATCTTCCACGGAATATCGAAATTGATACTTCGGTGATAGTTCATACTCACCAAGTAATTCACATAATTACATATTATTCAACAATAACCACAAAGCATAATATTTCATGATAATAATCAGCATCATATCATATAAACAACATTAAATTGCTTAAAATGACAATTATGTTACTACATTTACACATGAACTTACCTCGTATGCTAAAATGGCTACTTTTACCATTTCGTCCACAACTTGGTATTTTCCCCATTTTAGCCCGAATTTTAGTTTTCCTTGCTCTATCATTTAAAATATAGTCTAATTAGGACTCACATTATTCAAATTGACCCAAAATCATATTTTGGCAAAATTACGCTTTGCCCCTAAACTTTTGCATATTTACACTTTTGCCCCAAAGCTCGTAAATTAAACTTCAGCCTATTTTCTTATGTTTTATGACATGCTGATCATTTTTCCCTTCTATGGCAACATCAAATTCTCACTCTAACATGTACTTATGACTATTAGGTATTTTTACCGATTAAGCCCTTTTGCTAGTTTTCGCTTAAAACCGAGTAGTACAAGTTGTCTAAAATAATTTAAAACCTCATATTCTATCATAAAACACAAAAATACACAAATTTCACCTATGGGTATTTTTCCAAATATGAACCCTAGGTTGAATTATTGCTAGCATAAGCTTAATCGAGCTCTAGGGACTCCAAAACGTAAAAATCATTAAAAACGAGGCTAGAACGGACTTACAATCGAGCTTGGAAGCTTGAAAACCCTAGCCATGGTTTCTCCTTGCTATATTCGGCCATGGGGTTGAAGATGAGCAAAATTGGCTTTTAATTTTGTATTTTAATTCATTTTACCCTAAATGACCAAAATGCCCTTACTACTAAACTTTCCAAAATTCCATCCATGTCCAATTTTTGTCCATAGACTTAGAAATTGGTAAAATTTCTATTTAAGACTCCTAATTAATATTTCAAAACAATTTCATACTAGAAACTTCTAGAATGCAAGTTTTACAAATTATTTGATTTAGTCCCTAATTTCAATTTAAGCACCTTATGCATAAAATTTCTTCACGAAATTTTCACACAATCATGCAATCATATCATAGACCTCAGAATAATCATAAAATAATTATTTCTATTTCGAATTTTGTGGTCACGAAACCACTATTCCTACTAGGCCCAAAATCAGGATATTACATTCTCCTTGCCATATTAATTTAACTCTTAGGCATATAAAAGGGAATCAAGCTTAAACACTTAAGAACTTACCTTGAAGGTTGCCGGACGATTACAATGGCAATTCGATTACTTTCTCTTTTCCCTTATCCAAATTTGCCCCTCTATGCTCTTGAGCTTCAATTCAAAGATTTTAAACTAGTCATTATTCGACTATTCAAGCATCACTTTCAAAATATAATATATATATATATATATATATATATATATATACATTCGACTTTCACACCTACTGATCGTAGTAAGCTTATAAGAAATCAATAAGCAAATCATTAACAATTTTTTTTTTGTCAATGTTTACCACATAATCATAATTCCACTGCAAGCTATCTTCCTGAGCAACAGTCACTAAATCATTTATAAATGGAGTTAAGAAACTCCAAATCAAGTGCTGTTAATTTTCTATGAAAATAGACATATCTTTTATCCATAAAATTTTAAGAATTTTTGGTTTGGCCAATCAATACCAGATTTTTCTTAAAATTTCTGTTGTTTCACTGTTTGACTAATCTAACCACTCTTCACTTGAATAAAATTTCTCATTGTACAGAATTCAAAATATGTTCTCGTTTATTTCATTTGAAACTAGACTCATTAAGGAGTCTAAGCATATAAATTTCATCTTATGACCATTTGTTTTACAATTTATAATGATTTTATAAAAACAGAACAGAGGATCTAGAAGTCATTCTGACCTTGTCCCACATCACTTCAAATATCTCATTATCAGAAATTCTTTTGTTTACACAGTTTCTTTAATAAGAAACTAGACTCATTGAGATTTAATTAAATAATTTATTATGCTTCTAAATCATCTCCACAATTTATGGTGATTTTCCAAAATCACGTTCTTCTTCTTGTCCCAAGCAGTTTATTACCAAATCACTCTTTCACACATACCTTGCATGCATGTTATTTAAACATGCATATCACAAATCCATCATCACATACCTATAATTTCACTTAAGTATAAACTCTATTTCATCATTTTAAAGCACAAACATTACTCAATATTATCCAAGTTCACACACAACATGTTAGCCGATTTTCCCCCTTAGCATCTAAGGCACATGCATGCTTATTTGCTTGGCTCAACTTCACCTATCTTCCATTATTCATCAAAAGAACATGAAACAACAACCATTTCCTCATTTCAATTCATGACCGAATGCTCACAACACAACCAAAAATCAAAATATGCTTCATGAGTTAAGGTATAATCAAGAAGAACCCATGAACATCAAAATAGAAGCAAAGTACCAAGAACTTACCTTCAATTTTCCTCCTCCTAGTGACCGAATATTCAAGGGTTTCCTCCCCTATTTGCTCTCTCAATTTTCGGCTATGAAGAACGAAGAATGAATAAAAACCTTCCTTTACTTCCCTTTTGTTATTCTTATTATTCTTTATTCCTAAACATTTTATGACACAAAATGGCATATATTAATTTGTGTCATACCTATGCCATAACTTCAATAAAAAAAATTTGTACATGTTGTTCATCATGACCATCATCCATTATAACTATTATAATGCTAAAATACATATATTATCTAATACCCATCACCTTGGCTGGCCACTACACATAAAATGGGAGGTTTGACATGCAAATCCTCCTATTTTGCACTACTATTTATTTGGCCACTACAAATTAGCCTATAGCATTTTCAGAAATTTTCACATAAGTCTTATTTCATAATTTCACTCACAAATGACAAAATCAAAGTATGAAATTTTCACACATGCACTTTCACATGTAATAATCACAGAATATAACATTTAATTATTTTTGTGACTCAATTTTGTGGTCCCGAAACCACTTCCCGACTAGGGTCAAATTAGGGCTGTCACAACTCTCCCCCCCTTAGGGATTTTCGTCCCCGAAAATCTTAGTAGTGACTAGGTTAGGACAACGTCCTCTTATTGAATTATGTCCATATACACATTAGCTCATCAATAACAATTGTAATTCATTACTGCTTTCACATCGATCTATAAAATCACTTTCTTATCTTAAAACAAATACATAAACATTTCTACAAGTATACACATACATCGTATTTTCTTGATTTCATAAGCAATAATAACTTAATTGAATTTATACTCGCATTTCAAACACATATAAATCACATATTAACATGTATAATACATAACATCAACTCACATATTCATAACCCCATTTTCATTCATGTATAAGCTGTAACCTGGCCGAAAGTATACATATTATCAAACATCCCAATGAATATCCTTTATAACTTTATCACATCTCAATATTCAACTTAACTCATTTCTAAAAGAAAAGTCAACTTCCACATACCTGAACATTTAGTTCATTTATCACATTCAATCATAGTTAACGTTACCCGTATACAGTCGAATAGGCATAAAGCCTAATATAATACACTGCATGAGATTTATTCTAGCGCATAACTCGTATATCCAAAATTATCAACATTCATCAAAAATTCTTACAAACTTTCGAATGTCGTTACTTAATCAAAATAATTTCTTGAACAAGATTAACAAAATAGTGTCCATTCAGCAATAGCACATATAACTTCATATACCGAGAATCTCATAGACTAAATCCATAACACATTTTCAACTAAGCACTTAAGTGTACATATAACATAAATCCATTCCTTAACAACATATTCGCCACTTTTTTTTTCGTATCCACTTATAACAAAATTACAGCCGAAACAATAATCAATCATCAATTTATATCTATTAATCCCCAATTCAAACTCAAATACCGAATATCAGTATCTAATTAAAATTAAACATATAACTTCAATTCTACTTCCTAACATTTGTCAATTTAAAGAGCATCGTACTTGTCTGAGTATGTCGTTTACTTTAAGCCATAGTCCAACCATGGTCTTACATGTTATCATATATTGAGTCGATGCCATGTCCTAGACATGGTCTTACACAACATCTCAAATCAATGCCTTCGTCCCAGACGAGGTCTTACATGAATCTCATTTCACACACTTAGTGCCCACTGATCGATCTCACACACATAGTGCTCGGTTAAAGAACTCGCACACACAGTGCCTCAATTACCGATCTCGCACACATAGTGCTCGGTTAAAGGAATTCACACACACAGTGCCTCAATTACCGATCTCGCACACATAGTGCTCGGTTAAAGGAATTTGCACACACAGTGCCTCTAATCACTCGCACACATAATGCTCATATTCATTCGTTATTACACATTGAAATGACTTAACCAAGTCTATAAAACATCATATATGTACACTTTAAACGTATTCTTTCATTTAACTTTGAATTCATATAGTAATGAACACTTAAACCTTGCTCGAATCACCGGCATTAAGCCTGCTAGGCACGAAGGCCCAAATACACATCACCGAGTTTCATGCATATTTATTCACATTTTAATACATTTCATATAACATATCATATTTGTAATTCACTTACTTCGTTTCAATATATACATATCATATACACCTTGACATTATATCATAGATATCATTTACATGTAGGCTCATTCCAAATACATTATTTCCTCTTCAAAGTTCTCATTCACATATTTAAAACATAACATCATATATAGCATTAACAAAGCATAAACTACACAGCAATTCCATCTCTAATAGATGACATATATATGTATATATTTCACCCATTTACATTAAATCCTGAACCAAAATATAACTTCTCATGCATACAATATACATCACTATTATCCTAATATAGTTTTCCATATTTATTTCATAACACTTTCAGCAAAATTACTTTGCATTTCAATACTTCAAATATATATCATACTTCTATTCATACCTTTCTCAATTTTGATACATCATAAGCATGCTTCAATCCTCTCAATACCATCTGCTACAGCTTGATCGGGATCGGAATTCATTATATTACGAAAAACACATTTTAACTGTCAGAAATCATCACACTGTCATTTTATCACTTTATGGCATGTATAGCTAGACTCACACGTACTACGTTAGTCCTAGAATCGACTAAACCGTACCTCTGATACCAATAAAAATGTAACACCCCTATGCCATAATCGTCGCTGGAATAGGACAAGACGTTACCAGAAATTAGGAATCGGATCATAACAGTAAGATTTTGAACCCTTTCTTAAATAAAAGATCATTTATTTATATAACTAATAGACACAGACAAAGATCGAATTTAAAACTTATAAAAGTAAACTTCCATAAGATGCCATATTCGCATGGCTTATATACAATAGTCAAAATATCATTCTACTTATAGTCTATCCTATACATGCCATAAGCTAAGTCCAAATCACATGATTACTACAATAGTAGATAGTGTGACGAAGTCTTGACGATCCCCGAGCTAATAGTAAGAGTCAACGATCTACAAAAATAAACAGAGAAACATAACATTCAAAGTAAGCTTTCATAAGCTTAGTAAGTCTTAAGCAATTTAAGCAGTTGAACTTAAAACAAACCAAATGTTCAAATCACATAACACTTTCGAGTACAATACTATTTGGCCGATTATGCACAAATACATATCATTTTACTCCGTTTATACTCAAACTCATATAAACATAGTATTTACAAGCTTTCGGATTAACTTGAATTCTTTCAAATTTCACTAGTGTATCATTTCTTACCCACACTTACTTTCAACATTCATAGTTAAATGGCATATCGAAAACTATCTTGTAACTTTACATAATAACTGAATGCACACATATACAAATATACATATGAATTTACAACATCTTTTCATATGCTTCTCATTACACATTCTTAATTCCCGTCAGATCAATCTCACATATAATATATATATATATCACACACCAGGATCACTTAATGTGTAATACGAGTTCAATTTATCATCTTAGCATAAGATATTGTAGTCATATACTTTATCAAATTCACGAACAATTGGCCTGCGAGGTATAAAACCCAAATATAACACCAGCACGAAGCCTACGGGACTTTAAACTCAGATATAATACCAGCACTAGGCCTGCGGGATTTAACCCGGATATAATACCAGCCAGCACAAAGCCTGCGGGATTTAACCCGGATATAATTCCAGCATATAGCCTGCTGGTCTTTAAGCCCGGATACACATCAAATATCATGCATATTTAATCATATATTAATACATCTCATTCAACATATCACATTAGTAGTCATTTGCTACATTCGGATATAAGCTTCATATGAACACTATCATTTACATTTCGATTCACACCAATCATCAAATTCATTTAATTCACATGTACTTAATTAGGTTGTTCGTACCTGAATAATTTACTTTACGGAATGAATCCACATATCGTATTAGCCCATAGTCTTATAGCACCACACTCTTAACAGTTTAACTCATCGAAGTTCACATTTAATCACTTTAGTGCCAAGCCATATTCGGCTACCACAAAGGACTAATAATAATAATTTTATACACATCATGGTTTCCTTTAGATATTTAATAATCACAAATCGTGATATCTCTACCAGCACATATACGGCATAGTTTATTCATTGTAACACTCATTTAGTGCATCAAATTTCCAAATCCAATTCAACTTAAGTATAATAGTCATAATCGGCTTATAGCCTTAAATCATTACATATTCGGCACATTAACCGTAGTAAGCTTATAAGAAATCAATAAGCAACTCATTAACAAATTTTTTTTTTTGTCAATGTTTACCACATAATCATAATTCCATTGCAAGTTGTCTTCCTGAGCAACAGTTACTAAATCATTTATAACTAGAGCTACAAAACTCCAAATCAAGTGCCGTTAATTTTCTATCAAAATAGACTTATATATCTTTTATCCATAAAATTTTCATAATTTTTTCTTTTTCCAATAAATACCATATTTTTCTTAAAGTTTCCCTTGTTTCAGTGTTTGACTAATCTGCCCACTCTTCACTATGAATCAAATTTCTCATCATACAGAATTTAAAATATGTTCTCGTTTATTTCATTTGAAACTAGACTCATTAAGGAGTCTGAGCATATAAATTTCACCTTATGAAAATTTTTGTACAATTTATAATGATTTTATAAAAACAGAACAGAGGATCTAGAAGTCATTCTGACCCTGTCCCACATCACTTCAAATATCTCATTATCGGAAATTCTTTTGTTTACACAGTTTCTTTTATAAGAAACTAGACTCATTAAGCTTTAATTACATAATTTATTATGCTTCTAAATCATCGTCCACAATTTATGGTGATTTTCCAAAATCACATTACTGCTGCTGTCCCAAGCAGATTTATTACCAAATCACTCTTTCACACATACCTTGCATGCATGTTTTTTAAACATGCATATCACAAATCCATCATCACATACCTATAATTTAACTTAAGCATAAACTCTATTTCATCATTTTAAAGCACAAACATTACTCAATATTATCCAAGTTCACACACAACATGTTAGCCGATTTTCCCCCTTAGCATCTAAGGCACATGCATGCTCATTTGCTTGGCTCAACTTCACCTATCTTCCATTATTCATCAAAAGAACATGAAACAACAACCATTTCCCTCATTTCAATTCATGACCGAATGCTCACAACACAACCAAAAATCAAAAATATGCTTCATGAGTTAAGGTATAATCGAGAAGAACCCATGAACATCAAAATAGAAGCAAAGTACCAAGAACTTACCTTCAATTTTCCTCCTCCTAGTGACAGAATATTCAAGGGTTTCCTCCCCTATTTGCTCTCTCAATTTTTGGCTATGAAGAACCAAGAATGAACAAAAACCTTCCTTTACTTCCCTTTTGTTATTCTTATTATTCTTTATTCTTAAACATTTTATGACACAAAATGGCATATATTAATTTGTGTCATACCTATGCCATAACTTCAATAAAAAAAATTTGCACATGTTATAACTATTATAATGCTAAAATACATATATTATCTAATACCCATCACCTTGGCCGGCCACTACACATAAAATGGGAGGTTTGACATGCAAATCCTCTTATTTTGCAGTACTATTTATTTGGCCACTACAAATTAGCCTATAGCATTTTCAGAAATTTTCACATAAGTCCTATTTCATAATTTCACTCACAAATGACAAAATCAAAGCATGAAATTTTCACACATGCACTTTCACATGTAATAATCACAAAATATAACATTTAATTATTGTTGTGACTTAATTTTGTGGTCCCGAAACCACTTCTCGACTAGGGTCAAATTAGGGCTGTCACAGACACAGTACTTAATCAGTGCATGTTTATTCTTCTAAGGTAGCTGAAGGTTAAATTAGCAATGTATCTGGTGATGTTATTGCCTTGCATAACTTGCAAGATTATTGTGATTAAACTGTTTCAAGGTAGGGATGCCTTGTTACCTCACACAGTCTTTTACATGCTGATTAGATTTAATTAATCGTTTGAATTGACATAGGGATATGCAAGAGATTAGCTCAGTTTAATGAGTATGTATGTGCAATAACATGTTTGCTTACTAGAATTTGTTTAGTCGGTTGAATTGACATAGGGATATGTCAAGAGATGAATGGATTTTTGTATGTAAGTTTGTTCATAAGTTAGCAAATTACCGGGTGGCTATGAATTTATTCATGACAATGTAAACATGAGTTTAATAATTCTGAGTTCAAGAAATATAATTAATCCAACACAAGTATGTTACCTTGATTAAATCTTATTTGAAATTGTGCATTAGGACTCCTTTGTTTTATTTTAATTATTTATTTAGTTTTTAAATAGTTTTTGACCACCTTTTTAAAACCAAATTATTTTTACCTCACCAAAGTGTTTTACAATTAATTTCATAAATAATTCTTTTTACAGTCCCTGCGGGTACGATAACTCGACATTTACTTGTCATTTTATTACTTGTTGCGATTGTGTACACTTGCACATTTCCATCGTTCAAAGTTTTTGGACTATAAGAAAATGGAAAGGGGAGGGAGTAAGCATAAAGCTTAGTAAGTTGCATACAAATAAATATAACAACTTTATCATTCATCATCATACTCATAATACAAAAGTAGGCATAAGCACAACTTACGCATCACTATCCAATACAATTCACATTGCATATATTGAGCTCACATATCATACATTTCAAATAGGTACTTGTACCATTCACAACATGGTTATACTTTTCTCATTTAACTTAAATTGTAACTCTCACCGTTGAACCATTTAGAATGCTATCAGATATTCACTAAGCCTAAAACATAGGGTATAGTGTCGATGCCATGTCCCAGACATGTTCTTACACTGGCTCATCCATCAAGTCGATGCCAAGTCCCAGACATGGTCTTACACTGACTATTGAAATTGAGGCTGATGCCATGTCCAAGACATGGTCTTACACTAGCTCTCACATATCCGTGCCGGTGCCATGTCCCAGACATGGTCTTACACTGACATATCTCGTAGCCGATGCATGTCCCAGATATGTCTTACACTGGCTTACATCTCGAGGTCGATGCATGTTCCAGACATGTCTTACACTAGCTCTCGTCTCAATGTTGATGCCATGTCCCAGACATAGTCTTATACTGGCTCTCATAATGTGGCTGATGAATGTTCTATACATGTCTTACACTAGCACACAAATAACCCGAATGTCATGGCATGAATATCTGATTTATTTCTTATGGTTCAAATGGGAGTTATACTATCTCAATATTCATTATACATAATCATTTCCAAAAACAAGCAATTTATGCTATATCAATTCAGACATATATAATAACAATGTAGTTGTATTATTTACATACAACTTACCTCTGATTACAAAATGTAGACGACTAGTTCGGCTTAGTCTACTTGTTTTGCTTTTTCGCGACAGGGGACCCAGAAACCGTTCTGGCCCTGTCTCACGAGAACTTTAATATCTCTCGGTATACTGTTCATATGATCGTTTCGTTACTTTCATATGAAAATAGACTCGTCAAGGTTCGATCACATAATTTATTCACTATTTAACACCGTTCCTACAAATTTTGGTGATTTTCCACATCCACGTCACTGCATTTGGCAGCATCTGCTTTTTAAGGTAGGCTTTACCTATATTGTAGTTCCCATGAACCAACTATAGTCTGGTCATACTTAGGTCCACATATGATCATATTTAGCCATTCCAATGGCTGATCATGTGACCAACTCTCTCATTCAAACCATAATCACATCATGAAACCAAATATAATTACAAACCACAAATGGTCTAATTCCATACTCCACTATTACGAACCATTTTCGCATGGCCGTACACATATACATCACAAGTACTTAAAACAACCGAGGGTAGTCCTATACATGCCATATCCAAAACTCAACTAAAGGAGTACCAAAAGGGCTTTGATAGTGTGGTTGACTTCAACTTCTATGATCCCGAATCCGATCGCTAACGAGCAAAATCTATAAACAGAGAAACAAAGAAACGGAGTAAGCAATTTATGCTTAGTAAGTTTCGAGCCATAATATACACACAACCAAAGCATAGCATTCAAGTAGCTAAACAATAATTCATATGCACAATTTCTCAAAGACATGCTTACTTCACAATCCCAACTCTTATATTCATACACAAATAACGGCCTAGTTAATGCCGATAACTCGTTTATCATTGGAGCAAATATTCATACGCACTTACTCCAAGTGTGCAAAGCACACACAACACATACCTTGTTGTTGGGAATTTCACAAGTGCATTAACTGAAAATTTTCCAGCAAGCTTATAATTTTCAAATCACATACCTTCGAGTTTAACCGGATATAGCTACTGTTCAAACGCCGGGACATAGCCCGGTTATGGTAACCGCACAAATGCCTTCGGGACTTAACCCGGATATCACAACTCGCACAATTGCCTTGGGCTTAGCCCGATATCATAGCTCGCACCATTGCCTTGGGCTTAGCCCGATATCACAACTCGCACAATTGCCTTGGGCTTAGCCCGGATATCACAATTTGCAAATTCATACACATCTTTGTTTCAATTTCATAACAAACTTTTATGCACAATTTACTTAATCAAGAATATCATTTCGGCTCAATGGCCACATACAAGGGCACAATTTCGATTGCTTATTACTTTGTTCAATCGAATCAAAATCTAAGTTTCGATACTCGAAAACTTACCTCGGATGTTGTCGAACGATTCCGATGGCTATTCGACTACTTTTTCCTTCCCTTTATCGGATTTGGTCCCCCTTTGCTCTTGAGCTTAATTTAACAAATAATTTGATTCAATCATTTGAGTATCGAAAAGAAGAACTCAAGGTACTTAGCCCACATATATTCACTAGACATTAAAGTCACATAAGTACGAATTCATGAATCGACTCAACACACAAAGCCTTCAACATGCTTACTCATGGCGAACAACACAACCTCTTAGGCACTCATTCATGGCCGATTATGCATGTTGATGTTGAGGCCAATTACATGTTTAACACCACACATGAATGGCACACATTTTACTAGCTAATGCTTTACATATTGTAGCTCAATACTTATAATATAGCATCAAGCACTCATATGGCCGATTATACTTAGTCATACTTGCACCAATCAACAATAAATTCCAAGATTTTCACATCATATGAGTACTAGGCGAATGTACTTGCAATTTCACAACCATTCTTCAACATTTTCTTCTTTAAACAAACATATTTATCACTTACTTCATAACCAAAACATCATGTGCAAACATATACACACATATAGGTGCAAGGTCAATTCTCAAGGTGTTCACAACCATCTAAAACACAAATTTTACCAATCAAGTAACAAGCATAAATCATGCTCATGAATGCATCATGGCCGAATACATCACATTCATACCCCTTTCAACTTCGGTCATGGTTAAACAAAGAACTCAATGTCCTACTCAAGAATACTAAAAAGAAATTTCAAGAGTAGTCAATCCTTCATTACATGCATCATCAACAAGCTTCACATTTAGCATGCAATGGCTTTAACACATTATCAACCTTGGCCAAACACCATTTTCATGGCATAACAAGGATTTGAACCATGGCTAACATTCACATCAAGTTAGCAATCAAAACAAGCATGAATCTCATGACACAACCTCAAACATACCTTAATCTTGATGCAAGTATGACCAAATCTCCTTCTAGTTCTCTTCCAAGCCAAGCATGGAGCAAAACTCCTATCTTCTCCCTTAGTATTTTCGGCCAAGAAGGAAAGAACAAGGATGAACAAATTTTTTTCTTGTTTTTCTTTCACATACACGGCAATGGGGGAAATGCCACACTCACACACATTTTTTTTCTCTTCTCTTCCCACAACTTAATTATTAAATCATTTCCTCATCATCCATTAACAAAACATGTTTCAACATGTTTTCTTTGCCCATAACCCTTGTCATGGCCGCCACTAAGCTTCCTTTTGGGGAAATTTGACATGCAAATCCCTTATTTTTGCATGCATGATTAACTATTCATCACACATTTCCCCATCATACTTTCAATGTTTACTACTAGGTCCTTTCTAGTGAAATTCACCTTTATAACACTAAATCGAATCATCAAAATGCCACACACAAATTAACACATATCATAGGCATCAAAATAAATTTTAAATTATTTTTATGCCTCGATTTTGTGGTCCCGAAACCACATCCCGACTAGGGTCAATTTTGGTGTCACAACTCTCCCCACTTAAGAAATTTTCGTCCCGAAAATCTTACCGTAAATAGGTTTGGGTAACGCTCTTTCATAGGGCTCTTGGGTTCCCAAGTAGCTTCTTCCATCCGTGTTTGAGCCATAACACTTTTACTAACGGAACCCTTTTGTTTCGCAACTCCTTCACTTCACGAGCTAGGATACGAATCGGTTCTTCTTCATAACTCACATCGGATTGAATTTCAACCTCTGATTGACTAATTACGTGCGACGGATCAGATCTATAGCGTCGAAGCATCGAAACATGAAAGACATCGTGAATCTTTTCAAGTTCAGGGGGCAAAAATCAAACAATATGCAACTGGACCGACTTGCTCGGATATCTCATATGGCCCAATGAACCTCGGGCTCAACTTGCCCTTACGGCCGAATCTGAGTATCTTTTTCCAAGGCGAAACCTTGAGAAACACTTTATCTCCCACCTGATGCTCGATGTCTTTACGCTTCAGATCCGCGTACGACTTCTAACGATCAGAGGCTATCTTCAGATTTTCACGGATCACTATCACTTTCTGTTCAGCATCTTTAATCAAGTCCACCGAAAATTTTGCTTTCACCGAGCTCGTCCAACACAATGGTGTACGGCATTTACGCCCGTACAAGGCCTCGTAAGGTGCCATCTTAATACTTGATTGAAAACTATTGTTGTGCGAATTCAATCAAAGGCAAATACCGTTCCCATGAACCACGAACTCGAGGATACAACATCTTAACATATCCTCAAGTATCTGAATCATCCGCTCGGATTGACCATCGGTTTGGGGTGAAAGGCGGTCTGAAATGCAACCGTTCCCGAGCCTCTCGCAACTTCTTCCAAAATCGCGAGGTAAATCTCGGATCTCTATCCGACACGATGGAAATAGGCACCCCGTGTAATCTCACAATCCGAGAACGTACAATTCGGCTAGTTTGTCCATTGAAAAATCCGTACGTACGGGGACAAAGTGAGCCGACTTAGTCAATCTATCTACAACGACCCAAATCGCATCTTTCTTACTCGCTGACAATGGCAGTTCGGATACAAAGTCCATTGTGACTCGATCCCATTTCCACTCGGGTATCGTGATCGGCTGAAGTAATCCTGAAGGCACTTGATGTTCCGCTTTCACTTGTTGACATATTAAACACCTCGAAACGACGTCGGAGATGTCTCGTTTCATACCATGCCACCAAAACCGACGTTTCAAATCATTGTACATTTCCGTACTCCCCGGGTGGATTGCCATTCGGCTACAATGGGCTTCTTTCAGAATTATCGAAATATGTTCCGAATTCTTTGGAACACACAGACGATTTCTCAACCTCAAACAATCGTCATCATCGATTTCAAACTCTGATTCCTTGTTTGGAACACACTCAGCCCGTTTTGCAACCAGCTCATCGTCGACTTTCTGAGCTTCACGAATTTGACGTATCAATAATGGTTTGGCTTTCAATTCAGCTACTAACACATTGTCGGATCGAACGGACAAGTGCACGTTCATCGCTCGTAAAGCTAATAATGATTTACGACTCAAGGCATCCGCAACCACATTCGCCTTTCCCGGGTGATAGTCAAAGACCAGCTCATAATCCTTTAATAGCTCGAGCCAACGTCTTTATCGCAGATTTAAGTCTCTTTGAGTCATCAAATATTTGAGACTTTTATGATCCGAATACACATGGCACTTCTCACCAAATAAGTAATGTCGCCATATCTTTAAAGCGAATACGATGGCGACCAATCCGAGACCAAGGGTCGGATAATTTTTCTCATGTGGCTTTAATTGCCTCGACGCGCAGGCCACAACTCGACCTTCTTGCATCAATACGCAACCTAACCCAAGTAGGGAGGCGTCACTATAGATGACAAACTCTTTGCCGATTCGGGTTGCACTAGAATTGGGGCTTCATCAAATAAGTTTTCAGTTGATCGAAACTTTTCGACATTTCTCCGTCCATTCGAACTTAACATCCTTTTGGAGTAGCCGTCATTGGCGTGGCTATCGTTGAGAAACCTTTTACAAATCATCGGTAATAACCTAAGCAAGCCCCAAAAGCTCGAACCTCGATAATATTTCTGAGGCTTCCTATTAAGTATGGCTGAAATTTTGTTCGTCGACGCGAATACCCGATCTGAGATACCACATGTCCCAAGAAGCTAACCTCTCTTAACCGAACTCACACTTGCTGAACTTAGCATATAATTGCTTATCCCATAATATTCGCAACTAACCTCGGTGTTCAGCATGTTCGGCCTCATTTCTTGAATAGACCAAGATGTCATCAATGAACACGACTACGAACCGATCCAAATATGGTCCAAGATCCGATTCATCAAATCCATTTTCGAGAACACCGAGGCTCCCTTCAGTTGATCGAACAAATCATCGCTACTGTGATAGCGGATATTTGTTCTTTATCGTCGCTTTATTAAGTCGACGATAGTCGATCTACGACCTTATGGTTCCACCCTTCTTTTCACAAACAACACCGGTGCACCCCAAGGTGAAAAACTTCGGCGAGCAAAACCTCTATTCACCAATTCTTGCAACCGAGCTTTCAACTCCTTTAATTCCGTTGGTGCCATACGATACGGAGCTATCGAAATTGGAGTGGTACCGGTACCAATTCAATGCCAAACTCTATTTCCGAACAGTGGTAAACACGGCAATTCTTTAGGAAAACATCCGGTATTCACAAACCACCGCACAGATTCGGGTTTCTTTTCTAACTCCTTGTCATCTAGAACATACGCAAGGTATGCTTCACACCCCTTTCTTACGTATTTACGAGCCAACATTGCGATATTACAGTGGCAACCCTTTAAGTCCGTAGACTCATCCCGAATTATCTCGTTATTTAGCACCTCGGATCAATAGTCTTGCTTTTGCAATTTACAACCGCATCGTGCATGGTCAACCAATCCAAACCAAGAATAACGTCGAATTAGTCCGAATGGCAAAAGCATCAAGTCCGCGGAAAACAAGAACCTCGAAATACTAGGGGACTTTTCTTACACCTTTGTGTTGACAAGCACGTTATGACCCAAGGGTTTACCTCCCGAATTACAAACTCGATGAGACTCAATGGGCAAAGTCTTCTTTGGATGCTAAGGTTTCAGATATATAAGAATGAGTAGGACCGGGGTCAATCAAAGCAATCACATTAGTGTAAAGGAGAGTAAGAGTACCGGTAATAACATCGGCGAGGAAGCATCCTCACGTCGCGTATGGCATAAGTCTTAGCAGAGCACGAGCCTCGGATCGATGGTAGCATCTCTAGATCCTCTCGACCGCCACTAGCATTGCCCATATTTCTAGGTGGCCTACCTCGAGTTGTGGTAGCACCGGGTTCCCACTTTGATTTACGTTTTGTTCGGATAAACTCGGGCAATCCTTAATGAAATGATCGATGATCCGCACTTGTAACAGAGCGGTCACGGAATCTACAACTCCTAGAATGCCACTTGCCACAATATTGGCACTCCGTTCGTCTCGACGATCATTGCCAACACCGGCGATCGAAGTGACTCGCGTGCCTGTGGGGGTCGATCGTGGTCTCGTCTATAAAAGGCGAAATGTCTCTAGACCGGCCTAAGCCATCTCTAAATTTCTTTGATGATCGTGGGAAGGGCTTGCCGAAGACCTCTTCTGAAACTCCCTTGCTCCCACTTCACTTTTCTTTTCTCCATCTTGAGCTCCTCGGCTTTGCACTCGCTTGACAAGAGCCACAAACTCTGATTTCCAAAATGCCAACATACGACTTATATCATCGTTCAGTCCATCTTGAGCGTTTACACATCACGACTTCGAAGAAATGCATTCAGCAGCGTCTGGCTAAGCCTCACAAATTTTCGTTCGTAGTCGATAACAAACATGGAACCTTGCTTAAGATCAAGGAATTCCTTCCGTTTTTGGTCCATAAATCTCGATGATATACTTCTTTGAATTCAGTTTGGAAGAACTCCCAAGTTACTTGCTCTCTAGACACCACAAGTCGAGTACTCCACCAATAGTAGGCGGAATCGCGTAGCAAGGAGATAGTACACTTTAACCATTCATCGGGTGTACATGATAGCTCATCGAGCACCCGGATAGTGTTGTCCAACCAAAATTCAGCTTGCTCGGCATCGTCATTATCCGTAGCTTTAAATTCAGTGGCCCCGTTTTGAATCTGTCGATTGGGGCTTACTTGACCTTATTTGGTCGATTCACAAGGTATTGTAGGTCTTGAGGTTGCATTAGTGCGGAATGGAGGTTGTGGAACAGTAGTGTTAGTTCGAATGTATTGGTTGAACCAATCATTCATCACACTATAAAAGGCTTGCCTAGCCTCATCATTCGGATTGCTAGCCATAAGTTGAGAGTCCGCCATTGTCCCTTGCGCGGAGCAGCACCACACTCTCTACATCATCAGCTATTGCTCGGTTGGGATCGGGATCCATTGCTATAAACAAACACAAATTGATTGTCGAAATCACCACACTATCAATTTATCACTTAATGGCATGTATAGCTAGACCCCAAACATATCACGGTAGTCCTAGGATCGACTAAACTGTAGCTCTGATACCAATAAAATTGTAACACCCGAACCCGAGACCGTTTCGATTAGCGGACACGAGGTTAACAAGCCAAAACCACTTATGGCACCGACCAATTTGACATTCCCAAGCAAGCTGGAAAACTGCATCGCTGTCGCCTTAAAAAGCATATCTCGAGTTTCAAAACTCAGAAACTGATTCCGTAAATTTTCCCTGAATTTAGACTCATATATCCATCCATGGATTTATTTCTAGAATTTTTGGTCAGGCCAATTGGTACAGTTTATTAGTTAAAGTCACCCATGTTACAGGGGTCGACTACACTGACCTTCGCGCGTTACAACTTGAATATCTCTCTGTACAGGGTTTCAATACTGATGCCGTTTGCTTCTAATGAAACTAGACTCAAAAAGGAATCTGCAAATATAAGGCATGACTTCTAATTCATTCTGTATAATTTATGGTAAATTTTCAAAGTCGCGATAGGGGACCCAGAAACCGTTCTGGCCCTGTCTCACGAGAACTTTAATATCTCTCGTTATACTGTTCATATGATCGTTTTGTTACTTTCATATGAAAATAGACTCGTCAAGGTTCGATCACATAATTTATTCACTATTTAACACCGTTCCTACAAATTTTGGTGATTTTCCACATCCACGTCACTGCAGCTGGCAGCATCTGTTTTTAAGGTAGGCTTTACCTATATTGTAGTTCCCATGAACCAACTATAGTCTGGTCATACTTAGGTCCACATATGATCATATTTAGCCATTCCAATGGCTGATCATGTGACCAACTCTCTCATTCCAAACCATAATCACATCATGAAACCAAATATAATTACAAACCACAAATGGTCTAATTCCATACTCCACTATTACGAACCATTTTCGCATGGCCGTACACATATACATCAAAAGTACTTAAAAACAACCGAGGGTAGTCCTATACATGCCATATCCAAAACTCAACTAAAGGAGTACCAAAAAGGGCTTTGATAGTGTGGTTGACTTCAACTTCTATGATCCCGAATCCGATCGCTAACGAGCAAAATCTATAAACAGAGAAACAAAGAAACGGAGTAAGCAATTTATGCTTAGTAAGTTTGAGCCATAATATACACACAACCAAAGCATAGCATTCAAGTAGCTAAACAATAATTCATATGCACAATTTCTCAAAGACATGCTTACTTCACAATCCCAACTCTTATATTCATACACAAATAACGGCCTAGTTAATGCCGATAACTCGTTTATCATTGGAGCAAATATTCATACGCACTTACTCCTAGTGTGCAAAGCACACACAACACATACCTTGTTGTTGGGAATTTCACAAGTGCATTAACTGAAAATTTTCCAGCAAGCTTATAATTTTCAAATCACATACCTTGAGTTTAACCGGATATAGCTACTCGTTCAAACGCCTTGGGACATAGCCCGTTATGGTAACCCGCACAAATGCCTTCGGGACTTAACCGGATATCACAACTTCGCACAATTGCCTTGGGCTTAGCCGATATCATAGCTCGCACCATTGCCTTGGGCTTAGCCGGATATCACAACTCGCACAATTGCCTTGGGCTTAGCCCGATATCACAATCGCAAATTCATACACATCTTTGTTTCAATTTCATAACAAACTTTTATGCACAATTTACTTAATCAAGAATATCATTTCGGCTCAATGGCCACATACAAGGGCACAATTTCGATTGCTTATTACTTTGTTCAATCGAATCAAAATCTAAGTTTCGATACTCGAAAACTTACCTCGGATGTTGTCGAACGATTCCGATGGCTATTCGACTACTTTTTCCTTCCCTTTATCGGATTTGGTCCCCCTTTGCTCTTGAGCTTAATTTAACAAATAATTTGATTCAATCATTTGAGTATCGAAAAGAAGAACTCAAGGCACTTAGCCCACATATATTCACTAGACATTAAAGTCACATAAGTACGAATTCATGAATCGACTCAACACACAAAACCTTCAACATGCTTACTCATGGCGAACAACACAACCTCTTAGGCGGTCATTCATGGCCGATTATGCATGTTGATGTTGAGGCCAATTACATGTTTAACACCACACATGAATGGCACACATTTTACTAGCTAATGCTTTACATATTGTAGCTCAATACTTATAATATAGCATCAAGCACTCATATGGCCGATTATACTTAGTCATACTTGCACCAATCAACAATAAATTCCAAGATTTTCACATCATATGAGTACTAGGCCGAATGTACTTGCAATTTCACAACCATTCTTCAACATTTTCTTCTTTAAACAAACATATTTATAACTTACTTCATAACCAAAACATCATGTGCAAACATATACACACATATAGGTGCAAGGCCGAATTCTCAAGGTGTTCACAACCATCTAAAACACAAATTTTTACCAATCAAGTAACAAGCATAAATCATGCTCATGAATGCATCATGGCTGAATACATCATATTCATACCCCTTTCAACTTCGGTCATGGTTAAACAAAGAACTCAATGTCCTACTCAAGAATACTAAAAAGAAATTTCAAGAGTAGTCAATCCTTCATTACATGCATCATCAACAAGCTTCACATTTAGCATGCAATGGCTTTAACACATTATCAACCTTGGCCAAACACCATTTTCATGGCATAACAAGGATTTGAACCATGGCTAACATGCACATCAAGTTAGCAACCAAAACAAGCATGAATCTCATGACACAACCTCAAACATACCTTAATCTTGATGCAAGTATGACCAAATCTCCTTCTAGTTCTCTTCCAAGCCAAGCATGGAGCAAAACTCCTATCTTCTCCCTTAGTATTTTCGGCCAAGAAGGAAAGAACAAGGATGAACAAATTTTTTTCTTGTTTTTCTTTCACATACACGGCAATGGGGAAATGCCACACTCATACACATTTTTTTCTCTTCTCTTCCCACAACTTAATTATTAAATCATTTCCCTCATCATCCATTAACAAAACATGTTTCAACATGTTTTCTTTGCCCATAACCCTTGTCATGGCCGGCCACTAAGCTTCCTTTTGGGGAAATTTGACATGCAAATCCCTTATTTTTGCATGCATGATTAACTAGTCATCACACATTTCCCCATCATACTTTCAAAGTTTACTACTAGGTCCTTTCTAGTGAAATTCACCTTTATAACACTAAATCGAATCATCAAAAATGCCACACACAAATTAACACATATCATAGGCATCAAAATAAATTTTAAATTATTTTTATGCCTCAATTTTGTGGTCCCGAAACCACATCCCGACTAGGGTCAATTTTGGGCTGTCACAGTATGTTTGATGAACATGTCATTTTAGGCCATTTGAGTTGGCTTGTGATAATGAATTTGTTAATGTATTAAGTTGTGTAAATGGCTTTGTTTTGAGTTAGTTAATTGACCTATATTGAGTGAATGAAGTTGAATTGATAATGCATGTTGGAATGGTTTAACCATATGAATTATATATGTGAATTATGTTTAGTAAAACAAGTTGAGTTGATAGGTACTTGAATAGGTAAATGACATTGAATTGAGTATTGAAATGGTTGAAATGGATATAGTATGATTGTGTATTGGTTGATGACTTTTGGCTGCATATTTGTGTCTTGAAATGGTACCAATTGGGCTTGTATAAGTATGTGCAAAATGGGTGGCAAAAGGGCTTGGTAAAATGGTCATGTTGCACACACGGGCAGAGACACGGGCGTGTGTCTCAGCCGTGCATGACACATGGTCATGTTGCACGGCCGTGTGTCCCCTGGTGTTGAAATTAAAATGAAGTCAGTATGTTCCACACAGTCTCACACGTGAGCGTGTGACCGGCCATGTGGTACAAGTCAGTATACCCCCTAATTTGCACATGGCCTAGCACACAGACGTGTGACTTAGCCGTGTTGCATAAGTCAGTATACCCTACAGGTTTGGCATGGCCTAGCACACGGGTGTGTGTGGCCATTTCGAAGGGCACACAGGCTAGACACACGAACGTGTGGTTGGCCGTGTGATCCAAGTCAGTATGTATGCCCTGTTTCCACACGGCTAGAGACACGGGCGTGTCTGGAGCCGTGTAAGGCACACGCCTGTTCACACAGGCGTATGACCCCTGAATGGTTGAAATTTTTCTAAGTTTTCAAAAAATTTGTATATTATCAGTTTAGTCTCGAACCACTTCTAAAGCATGTTGAAGGCCTTGTAGGGTCGTTTGAGGGACACTATGATTAGTTGTGATTAAATTGTATTTGAATTGATGTATTATATGTGAAATGTGTATTTAAAAGTGTTGTAAGTTCGGTAATGCTGCGTAACCCTATTATGGCGTTGAATACGGATGAAGGGTGTTACCTGTCATCCACACGACTGAGACACACACCTATGTCTCTGCCCGTGCCTCAATTTTGAGCATTCTATTTCTCAAAATTAAGGTACAAGGGTTTAGGGTTTAGGGCCGAAACACATACCCATGGGGAAAACCGTGTGTCACACACGGTCTAGACACACTCTCGTGTGTATACCCATGTGGACAAAATAAAGGTTATTTACGAAGCCATTTGCCACCCTTATTAGCACAAACCCTTTCATAACTTTGATGTCATATAACATAGCATATTTGAACAACCAAACATCCACAATTATGACCAACCAATGGCAATACAATAGCAACATCTATCATACTCACAACATTTATTATGCCCTAAATCAATCATGCAAATTTCATATTCACTAAGCCACAATTTACTATTTTCAAGACACCTAATTATGCACAATTTTCTCATCTTCTTAATATATCACATTTCCAAACATTTCACATTCATGCTATGAATCACATTCCATTATTCACCAAGAATACCATGACCGTATCACCAAAGACATTGGCACATATATGAAGATACTTAGGCTTAAACCATGTTAGCCAAATTAAGCCAATTTACATGGTCAAATATCAAATAAAGCCCTTGACAATTACAAGCTAATACATTGGCAAAAATCATAATGACACATATAATAAAATGACCAAGTCCCTATACATTCGATACTTTCAAATACTAAGATCATCAATACCCAAAATGAGAGTTTGATAGTGTGATTTGAATCTCCGACGATCTCCGATTTGAGTTAGCTTGGTGACACTATAAAACATGGAAAATAAATGGAGTAAGCTATATTGATTAGTAAGCTCGTATGTAAGAAATAAGCTACCTTACCATGAATATAACATTCAAATAATATAACATAATTCAATGTAAATTTACCATAGTATCATAATTCATTCCATCACAAAACTTACCTCATTTTCATCATTTGAAGCATTTAATAAACATGAGCTTTACGTACATGCCTGAACCATCTCGAAATGAACTTACACATATTCTCATCTTTGACATACACGTGAACCATTCGGAATAATAATGTCAGATACTCAGGATTTTTGCACACTAAGTGCCACATATGTAGCCAATGCTACCTCAATCTCATATAACATAATCGCTTGCTCTCGAGAGATCGACATGCCTACTCACACAAGTTGCCAGTCAAGACGTAGCTACACGATGCTGCTCACACAAGCTGTCAAGAATCTGCAACATATGTTGGTATACTCAGCCACTGGTAGGACATACAAAATCGACACTCGGATCACATAATCACATAACACATAATGACCCTAGTGACATGTCACTTGTATCCTAATCTATTCCTAAAGTTTAACGGGAGTTCTCACTTGCTGAATCATCGTCGAACTCGTTTGTAGAATTATACTCATTGACATAATCAAACATACAATTCATGCAATATTAAAGCATTTAAGTACAATTATTCTAAAGCTTATTTTTAACATACGAACTTACCTCGATACAAAATGGGTAATAGTTCGATTTAGTCCACAACCTTGTTCTTTCCTCGGTCTAGGTCAGAACCTCTTCTTTCTTGATCTATAATATCAAATTAAACTCATTCAATCATCACATTATTCAATTTAATCCCAAAAACACCTTATGGTTAAAATTACATTTTTGCCCCTAACTTTTCAACTTTTTACATTTTAGTCCCTAGGCTCGTAAAATGATTTTCATTCAATTTCATCACACCCAAGCCTACCTGAACCTATCCCTTGCTCATAACAGCTCACATTTTTTATTTATTCAAATTTTTACACACATTTTACAACTTTTACAAATAGGTCCTTATTTGACATTTTCATCAAAAATCAATTGGTAAATGTTGTTTATCTAACACCAAACATACATTTTCTAAAATTAAACATCAAAAGACACAAATATTCAACATGGGTAAAATTTTTTACTTTGATTTTCTTTCAAATTAGTCCTTAGAATAGCTAAATCAAGTTACAACATTCACAAAAATGTAAAAATCATTAAAAACGGGACAAAGACGGACTTGCAATCAAGTTTGGAAGCTTGATCAAAAACCTTAGCTATGGTTGCTTGAGAAATTCTGCTATGGAGGACTAAATTGGAGAAGATGACATCTTTTTATTAGTTAATTTTTCTTTATTAACCAAATGACCAAAATGTCGTTAATGCCAAACTTTGAAATTTCACCTAACCATGTCCATTTTTGTTCAACTTAAAGTATAATGGTCTAATTATCATTTAAGGACCTCCAATTTAAAATTTCATAGCAATTAGACACCTCTAGCTTCTAGAACACACATTTTGCACCTATTGCAATTTAGTCTTATTAGTCAAATTGGACACTCTATCGATAAAATTTCTTAACCAAATTTTCACACAATCATTCAATCATACTGTAGACCTTAAAGAAATAATAAAAATAAATATTTCTACTTAAAATTTGTGGCTCTGAAATCACTGTTTCGATTTGACCCTAAAACGAGTTGTTACAGTCTACTTTTAGATGATGCCCAAGGGACAGTTATGTATCAAACTTTAAGTTAGTTGTTTTAATAAAATTCCATTCCCTTTTTCAACCAAAAAGAAGAAAGAAAGAAAAAAGAATAAGGGAAGGGGAAAAAAGAAATAAAAAATTTAATGGATTTAACAGTGGAATAGTGGATTAAATGGTGGAGTGACCAATTTTGTCAATTTAATTAATGATAGCGACCAAGACAATAAAAAATTTGGAGTGACGAAAATAGGAACAACCTAATTTTAGAGTTACTAAGGGGGAAATTTACCATTTTTAAACTACAAAACATTGGATTAGTTTCCAAAATTGTAACCTCATATTGCTAGCGCAAGTATTTATGTTGATTGAGTTGGTTAACAAGTTAATTTGATACTAACTCAAGAAAAATGACAATATCCTGATAAACAATTGAAGTGCATTTAATATTCGTAATATTATGAATTTACTTATTTAATTTCCTTTTTACTCACGATTTAAATTAAGTAATTATTTTAATTATGTACATATTTTGTATGTATTATTTTTAATTTTAAATCTTACATTTCATTATTTATTATATGTTATTTTTAACTCACATCTATATTCTAAATATATCATTTCATAAACATACGATAAAAATTTAATGCTATTTATAAATCCTATTCGTATTTTTCAGTAAATTAGATAAATACTATATGCAATTTTTTTCTAAATTACTCTAAGACATTTGTTAGTAAAGTTTAATAAAACACCGTTCCGCGAGACGAATGATTTCTTCTTTCGATAAAAAAAAAAAGACATTTATTTATAACCCCAGCCTCGTAATAAAAAAGTTTGTAACGCCAATAATAATTAATCTCACACAAAAATCGTGTCCAGAAAAAGAAATCACACATTAAAACTTTTTTATATTAAAAGTGTAAACACCTGTCCAGAATTTGTGATATGAATTCATCTATAGGATTATAAACTTTTATTTTTTTAGCATAATTATGTCAATTTTAAAATTAAGTTCTACATTTAAATAGAAATCTTGATAATATTGCAAAATACTGTTCAGACCAGCTATCATTTCCCTATGATTGCGGAATTGCTTAAAAGAAAACTGGTTTTAAATATTTTGGTGGTTGTAGCTGTAATAATAGTCGTACCAGTATCAACAATTCAACAAGTTCCATTTTAGATTTTAAATATAAAATTTAAATTATATTTTTTTGTTTGGTAAAATATTTTAGTTTGTACCGGTTGTGTTGGTGTGTTTCGTGACATTTTCTTTTTCGAATTTCAATTTCGGTTTACTCAATTTCGTGTAATTTGACTGGCTATTTTGATAAAGAAAATTACATTCTTTTCGTTAAATTTAAGTATAATATATATAAATATTAGTGTAAAAGTTAATATCTTATCTTTTTAATTAGTAAAAGGAATTAAAGAATATTTATAGGATAATCTTATTGTTTAGTGTATGTGATAATGTCACGGGCCAAAGTGCCCCGTGACAAGAATTTGTTGTTGTTTATTATTTTGGACTGGTAGAATAACTGATTGCATTTATTAAGTTTATTGATTTTACATTTAATATTTATTTATTGACTAGTATTGAATCCAATTTGTAAATTTTTTTTCATAATGAACTAGTGAAATTTTCATCTTTACAGTTTAGTATAAACTAAGAGTACGAGGATAGAAGTTGGAACATGAACTGCATCAAATTGGGCTAAATCACAGAAAAGGTGAAATGCCCTCCTTTTATAGTTGGGGAAAGGCCCCATTCACTCGTTTTCTTAATTGTTCAATTTCGTTTAGGCCCTTGATCTCTTTTTCCTAGACTTCTTGGCAGCTTAATAAGCCCATGAGAATTTATAAGAAAAGAAAAACGAAAAGGCCCATGACATGTTTCTTAAACTATATTGCTAATTAACCGTGTGCTCGGACTTCCTTTTTAGGCGCCCTTCCCAGTTTGAATCTAATTTCCTTGTAGTTATACTGGCATGCTTAATGAAGGATTTCCCATACGGTCCACGAGTATTTCAAGTTTCTCTAGTTAATGTTACTGATTAGATTCATTTAGATAAAAAGTTCTTAACTTCAACTTCAAATGTTACTTCTATTAGTTTGTAATTGACTTCGTTATTTTATTATAAAAAAGTATTGGATGATTGTTTCATATAATCGTTAAGGCATATCACACTACTATAAAATTGAAACCTAAATTTGTTAAAAGAGAAAAATAGTTTCATCGTGATGCAATTAATAAGTGTATCTGGGTGTAATAAGTGTATTCCTAAATGAAAATTATATATTTAAAATGTATGAGTGTTTTTATAAAATAATATACAATAAATAATAAATAATGGAATGTAAGATTTGAAATTAATAATAATATATATACAATATGTATGAAATTAAAATAAAAATAGTTTAAATTTTGAGTAAAAGAAAAATTTATATAGATAAATACATCATCATTGGTGGAGTTAAAAATTTTTTTAGGGCGGAATTAGATTGTATATTTTACAATAGTAAAAATATAATTTCACAATTTGAATAGTGCATATATTTATAATTTTGAGAGGATTAAATCAAATTTTTATTATTTTGGGGGACAAAGTGCAATTTTACCATTACTAATTTAAATTTTTATAAATTATAAATGGTCTAAATGGAAATTTTTATTTTTAGGGGATCGGGCCCTGCCCTTTAGCTTTTAGAGTGTATATCATATAAATAATATTAAATGCATTCTAATTTTTATTACAGCATTGTCTTTTTCTTAAATTAGTATCGAATTAATTTATGACACTAATTCAAACGATAACATCATCAATAAAATTATGACATACCCATGATATGGGTAAAAATAATTATATAATATATTTATTAAGAATTTATATAAAATTAGTTATTACTTTAATTTAAAGTGTCAAAATTGAGAGAGTATATATTTGATGTATTGGGTTAAAATTTTATTACAAATATGATTTTTTTCTATATTTTATAACAATAATACTGTTAAATTAATATTTATTGCTTTATTAAAATTTTATATTTTAATAATTGAGTTGATAATTAATTAAGGATGATGGTAAAAATAATATAGATAATAAGTTAATAAGATTTTGCTCAATGAAAACGAACCCTTGAATTGAGTGAAATATGGCCCAACTAAGCTTTAAACCTAATACTATTAAAGTGATTTTTATAAGATTTTCTTACCTTAATCAATTTAATTAATGATTCTGAACGGACTTTAACTACCATCCATGTCAAAAGCTAAATGTCTGTCATGGATCCACCAGCATATAAAATATTTAAAAAATAAATGTTAAATCAACTTTGATGTAGGAAAATTTTGAACGGTGAATGACAGAGAGGCTTATCCCGATTTCTAAGAGGAAAACCATTCTTCTGTGGTACTTTTTTTAGTCTTATGAGATACACTTTCCGTAATTACCTCGAAGATTGCAATCATGGCTTTACTGATGTTATCCTTGGCTAAGAATGACGTGTTTAAAGATTGAGCATGTGAATTACTTGGTAAAATTTTGTTTTGAAACGTCACATAATTTGAGAAAAGAATCGATGTTTAACTTGTTACATGAAGTTTGATGAATTGTATTATATTCAAATTAAGTTTTAATTGATTGCCCATTGCCCTTTCTTTCAATTGATTGTCCATTACCTTTAAATTGGATGTTTAAACGTATGTGCCAAATTTCTTAACAAAATTTAAGAAAGCTTAGTGAATAGCACCAACAAAACGTTGTCGGTAATCAAATTGTTAAATTCTCTTTTCTAATATTCTTATCAATTTTATAATTTAATCTTTTATCAATTTTAAAAGTAAAAATTAACAAAAATTCATCATAACATTAATATATTTTGTTTATTGTTACAAAATTTTAATTGTTATAAAGATAATTTTAATCTTCGATGTATACATATTTTGTTAATTTGATATTAATTCTAAAAAATAATAAAATTTAACCTCAATATTTATATATTTGCAAAAAATATTATGAATTGAATTTGTTAAATCATGATTAAATTAATGGAATGTATAAATTATGAGAATTAAATTTTTATTATATTAATCAAATTTATGTAAAATTGATGAAAATTATTAATATTATAATTAATTATTCTTAATTTCTCATTTTTAAAATTAATATATTAATTTAATTTAATTTTTTAAAAGTACGAATTTATCCAATGTCGAAATTGAGATACAACACCTATGTTAATTTCTTTTTAAACAGAATGAGGCATGGAATGTTGATCTTGTAATCCAAATAGTATAAATTTATCTTTTTTAACTACTTTTCTTTAAAGTGTATTTCTCTACTTTAAGGGAGTTCCAAGTTGACACGGAATCGTAGTCCACTTGGGGTCACCAAGCTGTCTCGAAAATGCATGCATGATGATGGAGCCAAGCCCTAGCTCCCGGGTTGCAAAAAGCCACCTTTGGTTTGTGAGGGTCCGAGCCTAATGCTTCGCTTTCATTAGGCGCTTGTCTGCACAAGAGGGCGCCACTATCTCTATTGTTGCCATTATCCCCGTAGTATCTACTTATCTACATATCTATCCGGTTTTTTTTCCTTTTTCTTTCTGGTCTATTTTGGCGGTGGTCCATCCTCTGAAAATAACTCCATTCTTGGCTAATCATCTCTAAAGTGCTACTTTGCTTTCAAGCAAATAGCAATGCGTGAGAGTGTGTGGGTTTTTTTTTTTTTTTTTAACAAAGAGTGGGATTTTATTTGTAGTTATCACTTGGAATGTTACATTCCTTGCAATCTTGTAGTGTTAGATAATGTAAATGTAATTGCTGGTTACCTAACCAAATATCAGTAATCAGTGTTCCATTTGATTTTTCTTTTGAATGATATATATCAAGAGGAATAGACCTGAAATATCTTTTTGATTTTTTTTTATCTTGAATTTAGGTACCTTACAACACTCAAATGACATTTACTATTGATTATTGATTTAATTTTAAAAATATGTGAAGTTTGAACTTGATGGTTGATTTCATTGATAGAAATAATAGCATCTACTTTTTCAATAAAAAATATAAAATAAACATAATTTAACTTATGGTAACTTATGAGTTAAAGTTCTTTTCGCATGAGGTTCAAATTCAATCCTCAAATGTAATCTCATTCAATCTACTTTAAATATAATGCAAGTTGTGACTGTAATATATATAATAAAAATTATATATAGACAAAAGTAAAAGTTATGAAATAAATGAATTTGGTACAAGTGTTCTAAAGTCATTTATTAAACCGAAAATAGAGAGAAGAAAAAGAAAGGTGAGAGATAAAATTTATATATTTATGTTTGTGTTTTTTAATATTATATAGGTATTTTTATAAATGTATATGGAGAGAAAATTTTATTTTATTGTTAAATAATATATTTAAAGACATTAGTTTGAATATTTATTATTGAATTTATTCAAGATTGGCATCTAATAAAATGTTTACAATTTAAAATTTATTTTTAATTCTTATTTTGAATTAAGTATTTAAATGATTTTATTCATGCATCTACTATTAAGGTAAGTTGTGAAGAAATAATTTAAGTGGTATTCGACAATGCCCACTACTATCCATCATTATGATAGTAGCGTGAACTAGTCATATCTAGGGTTGACAATATATTGAAACAAAATCTTTGGGTTGTTGAGTTAGTGGATATTTTCCAAATATGGAAACATATAAATGGAAACCAATTTGTTACCTATGAAGATTGGATTGTAGTTAATTGAATTGAACAATTACAACCCTTGAATTATGGAGAATCATTCGGGATCAAGTTATTGTTTTCTTAGAAAATTGAATTTCCATGTGGTTGTGTTTTTCTTTTTGGACTTTATTAGTATATTAATTTTTCTATTTTGTAGTTAACAATTTTTAGAGTTGCTTTGTATTCAGCTATTAGTATGTTAGAAAGTTGAGAGACATATATATTATGAGGTTTGTATAGGTTTTGGATGAGAATATATTGAGAGCACTTTATTTGTTCATTGTGGAACTATATCAATGAGTGCAATTGAAGTGTAAACCTCAAGTTTTTGTAGTCTACATTCTTAAAGGGAGAATTTAAAGGTGAGTGTTATAACACACGTTGTATTTCGCCAAGTAAAATAAAACATTGTTTAAACAAACATTTAACGGAAGCCTTATAAAAGTCGACGGGATTATATAAAAAGCAAAGTGCATTATTTCCCATACAAAAGTTTCATGTGCATCATTGGCAATTAAATATTATTTAAAACAGTTCGGTGTGTATGCCTTACAAATGTTCTCATAAAATATATTTCACTAAAATTTAACATATGTCTCAATAGTACATAGAAAATCTCTTTAAAACAGTGAACTGGAGGAAGATGTAAATTATTACAAAGTTGCTTACAAAACAATTCTACATGTTACCAGCCCAAACAGTCCTGCATGATTCAGAAAACAAATACGTAGCTTACTGGCAACAACAATTGTAACAACACATTTTTGGATAAAATCGAAACAGTAGTTTCGGGACCATAGATTCGAGTCTAGAAAGAAAAAATATTTTAATACTATTTTATGATCGACAGTATGAAAATAACATTGTGTGAAAATTTCGTAAAGAAAATTTATCGATTACATGTTTAAATTTGATAAAGGACCAAATTTCACAAATAGCTATAGAACTTTAAATTTGAGGTCCTTATATGGTAATAAGACCATTAATGAAAAGTTAGTAGATATTTTTGGATGAGTCATCCATGGAAAATTAGAAAAAGGCTAAGGACTAAATTGGAAATCAAAATAATTAAAGATGATAAATTAATTAAATAACAAAACATCATCATTTATCATCATCTTCCCCAAATATTTTGCATGGCAACCCTAGGAAAGAGAAAGAAAGCTTTCTTGGCCAAATTAGGTAAGTATTCAAGTCTCGTTTTTAGTAATTTTTATATTTTTGAGACTGGGATAACTTAATCTATCTATTATGTGGGTTAATTTGTAAAGTTATCAAAGTATGAAAATTTTTCCATGGATGAATGTGTTGAAATTTTGAAATTTATGGTAGAATATGAAAGATTGTTGACAGATAACAACTTTTACAAAGTGAATTTTGATGAAAACATGATTTAGGGACTAAATTGTAAAGCTGTGAAAATTGAAGAAAAATTCTGAATTTTATAGAATACATGTGCTGTAAATTTTATACTGAAATTTTTGCTAGGCTTGGAATAAGGAGTACATTGCATGAATTTCATTTTCCGAGCCTAGGGACAAAATCGTCATTAATTAAAAGTTTAAGGGTAAAATGGTAATTTTTCCTAAGATGTGAATTGGACTGAATTGAGTTTAAATTGTGTAAAATTGATGTTAAATTTACTCGTATAGATCTGGATAGACCAAATTTAGAGTTAGAACGAGGAAAAGAGAAAAATGTCGGACTAGTAGATTTTATGTATACGAACATTTGTCGAGGTAAGTTTGTGTAACTAAATTATGCATATTTATACGCTTGAATTAAATGTTGTGTTTGTGAATAGTATAAATATCATATATTTATGACATTGAAAACATATCCGACAAAGCCCGATAAGTGATAATGCTTGAAATAAATAATAATGCCCGATAAATAATAAATGATAAAAATGTTACTTTTATACTTGAAACAAATATGGAATGTGTTTATTTGAATTATATAAATGTTATAGATGTATGAAATAATCACATGTCTGATAATATCTGAAAAATGTTAAATCTCGTTTGGATGAATGATAATCGATGGATACGTGATTTCCCGTAATGAATATAGTCCTGCATATGTTGCGGACGAGATTTAGCTCGAACGAGTAATCCTGATATAGCCCTCTCGAGCATCCTGTTATATAGTTCTTGCGAGCATCCTGATCGGTAGTGATCTTGCATGTGTTGCACACTATCGTAGCTCTTTGTGAGCGTCTTGTTACATGATTCAGTCAGTTGTGATCTGGCATATAATGTGGACACAAACGCAGCTCTATGTGAGCATCCTGATATAGGCTCTTATGAGCTTCCTAGCATGGCTCACTTGAACTCCCTGTTACCTTATCTGGTGCTCCCTGAAATTATCTCTTAGAGATATCTGATAAGATTTATGAGCTTTTTGAGTAAAACTCTTATGAGTTTCCTGATTAGCTCGGATAAGTGTCCTGCTACATGGTTACATAGCACATCTGAGCATCTTGATATGTGGCTCGAGAATGTGCTCCCTGGTTATGTGCCCTAACGGGTATCCTTGAATATGAATTTACAGATCCTGATTTGTACATCTCGAGTGTACTACCTGTGTATCTATCGATATTTCAAATAAATTCAACGGGTAAAAATCTTGACATGAGAAGATATAAATAAGAAATGAATTATTATACATATCTGCCTCAAATACATGAAAGTGATGATACATAATATATGGAAATATGAGATGGTGATATTTGTACATGGAATTTATTTGATGGATACGTTCATCCATGATTATAGATTTGTACACCTTGAGTGTAGTACTTGTAACAACCCGGTTTAGACCCTAGTTGGAATAGTGGTTTCGGGACCACGAATCTGAGTCAAAAAATATTTTAATATTATTTTTGGTGGTTACAGTATGTGAATTAATATGTGTGAAAGTTTCGTATAAAAATTTGGTCGACTGCATGTTTAATTTTGATAAAAGGGCTAAATCGCAAAAAATGCAAAAGTGGCCTTCTATTTGATTAAGTACCGAATTGATGTGTCTTATTAAATGTAAGGCCCTTAAGATGTAAATGGACCATTGGAATTATGCATGGACAAAGTTGGACATTACTTAGTGGTTTTTAAATGAAAATAGTAAGGTTAAATTAGTAATGGCTTATTAATGTTTATTTAATTATAACTAAACATGAGATTAGTGCATTATTCATCTTGTTTGCCGAAAATACAAGAAAGAAAATAGGGTTTATGTGTTTAGAAGCATTCGACACTGACATTGTGACAGCCCTAAATTGACCCTATTCGGAAAGTGGTTTCGGGACCACAAAACCGAGTCATAAAAATAATTAACCGTTATATTTGATGCTTATTATATGTAGATAGGCATGTGTGAAAATTTCATGTTTGAATTTTGTTAATTGTAAGTGAATTTTGCTAAATAGGACTTGTGTGAGAAAATTTAGAAATGTGCTAGGCAAATGTTAAAGTGGCCTATTGATGCATGCTAGAAAATGCTTGTCCTTGCATGTCAAATTACCCAAAACTTAGGATGGTGGCCGGCCATGCTATGGGTTAAAAGGTATTATAAACATTTTATTTTAGTGTTTTATGTTAGGAATAATAAAATAAGGAGCATGGGTGATGAAAAAAAAGGAGAAAAGTTCTCATTTTGTTCTTCTTGACCGAAAAATCAAAGGAAAGAAAGGAAGAAAGGTTGAAGAGGTTCGCCATGCTTGTAACTAGGTTAAGGTATGTTTGATGTTATTCCATGAAATTCATGCATATTTTTAGATGTTAGTTTGAATTCTACCTAGCCCATGGTTTAAATTCTTTTTTGCTATTTGATGGGGATGATACTCGGCCATGGATGTTGTCATTCTTGCTTGGTGTTGATGTTGTGTTGATGAGGTATCAAGTTATTTTAGTAACCCATGTCAAAATTATGAAAATCATGGTATGGTGTCTTGAGCATTCGACCATGGTAGGAAGTAGAAGAGAAATATGGTTATTGTTCATGTTATTTGGATGAAAAGAAAAGGGGTTATTAGTTAGATGAAGTAGAGTCTAACAAATGAGCACATATGTGCATTAGTTGCTAGATGGAGAAAAATCGGCTAGCAAGTTATGTACTAAGGCCGAATATGACTTTGAACATTATTGAGTAATGTATGTGTTTTGAATTGATGGAATGGAGAGGATGCTTTAATTGTGTTATGCACAATTATATGTTAAATTAAGGTTTGCTAAGCTAGCTATTAAGGTGAAGTGCAAATGTTAGTATTTGATTACTAGTGTATATATGTGTATTAGCCGAGTTTTGAACTTGAAACAAAATGGTATTTAGTCAATACAAGTGACCATATTTATAGAATGTATTAAGTATACAATCGGCCTCAACATAGACATGCATATTCGGCCACATGAATGAATACATAGGTTGATGTGTACGTTCGGCTATAGGTAAGCATATTGGTGGCTTTATCTTGACTTAGAAAAATCGGCTAAAGGGGAATATTGGCAAATATGTTGAATTTGATTCATGATTTCATACATATATGACTCTAATGCCTAATATACATGGGCTAAGTACCTTGAGTTTCTCTTTGATGTTCAAAATGATTAAATCAATTTATTTGTTAAATTAAGCTCAAGAACAAAGGGGAACTAAATCCGATAAAGGAAAGGAAAAGGTGATCGAATAGCCGTTGAAATCGTTCGACAACATCCGAGGTAAGTTTTCGAGTAATGGAACTTAGATTATGATTCGATTAGATCATGTCATGAGCAAATCAAAATCATGTTCTTTGTATGTAGCTATTGAGCCGAAAATGATAATGCTTGATAAGTGACTTGTGTTTGAATTCTAGTTATGAAAATGAAATATAGATGTGTCATGATTTATTGATATGTGCATGAATATTCGAATGATAACCGGGCTAAGTCCCGAAGGCATTTGTGCTAGTGACTAATTCCGGGCTAAGCCCCGAAGGCATTTGTGCGAGTTACTATATCCGGGCTAAGTCCCGAAGGCATTTGTGCGAGTTACTATAACCGGGCTAAGTCCCGAAGGCATTTGAGCGAGTAGCTATATCTGGCTAAATCCCGGAGGTACTTGGTTTGGGAATGAGCAATCTTGCTGTAATAATTTCAATTAATACGCTCGTAAAACCCCAACGTTGAGGTATGTTTTGTATATGCATTGGAATAATTGATTCTTTTTAAATAGTATTCGCTCAATCGATTAACAAGCTTCCGGCCTTTAGTCAAGTTGATTTCTTATGTATGAATATAAGGGTTGGAAATGTGAAGTAGGTATGGTTGTGAGAATATGTGTATCTGAAATTATTCGTTTAGTCATATAAATGCTGTACTTCAGTTGTGCATGATTTCATTACTCAAAACTTACTAAGCATTAAATGCTTATTCCGTTTCTTTGATTCTCTGTTTTATAGATTTTGGTTCGTCAGCTATCGGACTCGGGAGTGTCAAAGTCGAAGTCGCCCACACTATCAAAGCCCTTTTGGTACTCTTTTAGTTGAACTCTGATAATGGCATGTATAGGGCTGCCCTTTTGTTGTTAGTCAAGTACTTTGGTATTGTATATATTTGGATAGCCATGCGAAAATGGCTTATATATTTTGAGCATAGCGTTATAATCGTTTTGTATATATATGGTTGTTGAGAGGTGTGGAAATGCTTGGAAGTGATTAGCCATTGGAATGGTTAATCACGATCATATTTTTGTGCTATGTATGTAAAAGGGCTAGTTGAATCATGGAAATTATGAAATAGGTAAAGTCTACCTTAAAAACAGATATCGACAGCAGCAGTGATGTGAATTTGAAAAATCACTAAAAATAATAGGAATATAATTAAATTGTGAATAAATTATGTAATCTAACCTTGATGAATCTATTTTCATATGAAAGTAACGAAACGATCATATGAGCCGTATTTTATGAGATGTTTAAGTTTTCGTGAAATAGGGCCAGAGCGATTTCTGGATCCCCTGTTCTGACTTTGGAAATTTATTATAAATCAACCAGAGATAATTAGAAGTCATACCATATATGTATAGATTCCTTTTCGAGTCTAGTTTCTTTAGAAACAAACGGCATAAGTATTAAAGCCCTGTACAGGGAGATATCTAAGTCGTAATGCATGAAGGTCAGAGTAGTCAAACTCTGAAACAGGGGAGACTTTAACTAATAAACTGTACTAATTGCCTTGACCAAAAATTCTAGAAAAAAATTTGTAGATTGACATATGAGTCTAGTTTCAGGAAAAATTTACGAAACTTGTTTTCGAGTTTTGGAACTTGAGATATGATTTTTAAGGTGACAGTGATGCAGTTAGCCAGCTTGTCTGGAAATTTTAAAATGGACTGTGCAAATAAATGAATTAAGTCTGTTTACACCTCGTGTTCGACTCCGGCAACGGTCTCGGGTACGGGGTGTTACATACATTGGCTAATTGAGTTTGCTCGGTTTTTGATGATTTTTATGTTTTTGAGATTGTTGCTTAAAAATCTATCAGGCCCATATTTCAATTTCAGAATTTGATGATAATTTTGAATTATGCCATTGATGTTTTTGTGAGCTTTGTGATGATAGTTGAAGAAAGATGAAAGATATGTGTTGGATTAATATGTTTTGTGTTTGGATTTTTGATGAATTTGCTAATTATGGACTAATTTGTGAAAATGAGAAATTTAGAGGTTAAAATGTTAAATAAATGAAATGCATGGGTTGCTAGGGACCTTAGGAAGATTCAGCTAAGGCATGGTTTTGATGAATTTTGTGTATTTGGTGTTTTGTGTAATAAGGACTAAAATGTTAAAATGTGAAATGTTAGGGGATAAAGTGCAAAAAATGCCTAAATGTATATTTTTGGATGAAATTGAATGAATAGGTGATTAAATGAGTTAATTTTGAATACATATAGATCAAGAAAAGAGGAACTCGGACCTAGATTGAGGCAAGAACAAAGTACTCGATTAATCAGCTAGTTTCATTATTTCTACGATCAAGGTAAGTTTGTAGATGTTAATTTCATCATTAATGAATGTTATATGTTTTAATATTGCATAAAATGTATTCATGAGATTGTGGATAGTGATTTAATTTTGAATCCTACTATACGGAAGTGTTTGACAACGAAATCGACAAGCAAAATTTCTCGGTTAAACCTTAAGTACAGATATGATGGTAATGAAATGTCATTAAGTTAATGTATTGGCTTTGGGCCATGATATCAACACTTTAGGTTCGAGTAAATGCCTTGATTTCGCTACGGGCCATGGTATAGGTATTTTGAGAGGAGTTACCTTGATTTGGCCACGGGCCATGGTATATGTACTCTGGGATAAGTTACCTTGATTTGGCTACGAGCCATGATATAGGTACTTATTGATTGTGATCCTTAAGTATCCAATTTTTATTATAAATGATCTAATGGGTAATGTAACACCCCTATCGTGTATCTGTCACCAGACTAGGGTTAAAGGTGTTACTGGATAATCCGAAACATTTTACAAACAATTCACATACATTATCCACCATCATAATCAAACATGATCATAATGTCCCTTATATAGGTCATCAGGACTTTAAACATGTATTAGAAAGGGGTCAGGACAAAACGAGCTCATACCAAATTTTTTTCAAAGTTTCACAAGTCATACGTCCGTGTGAACAGGCCGTGTGCCTCACACGGCTTTAGACACGCCTGTGTGTCTAAGCCATGTCAAAACAGGGCATACATACTGACTTGTCCACATGGCCACAAGACACGCCCATGTGCCAGGCCGTGCGAGAATTAGGGAGGCTAGTGACTTGGATCACACGGCCAGTCACATGCCCGTGTTTCTAGCCCGTGGTCAAAATTGATTTGGCCACATGGCCTAGCACATGCCCGTGTGTGTGACCGTGTGGTCTGCCTAAGCTCATTTTGAAATAGCCCTCGAGCAATACGGCTGAGACACACGTCCATGTCCCTTCCTGTGTGGACAAAAATAGGCCATCTATAAGGCCAATTTGCCACCCATTAAGGGTCCTCCCTAAAGTCATCAAAACCACAACATTTTGTGCAAAATTCTCAACCATTTCACAACCAAAACATACATCATTTATACCAAATCATTATCAACATATTTCATGCTTGAAATACATACCAAATCATATCATTCCATTAGCCAAAAACATACCAAATTATATGATTTATAACCTTGATATTCACATTCAATTTCACATCACATTTTTACTAATTCCACAATTAAGCACATACCAAAACCTACCAAACTTACCATTTCTCTTGGCCATTTATGAGCACATCAGACATACCACAATCGTATCACATATCATATACCAAAACTCATACATATACACCACCAAAACCAAGCCAAATCACATGGCTAGATATATACACTTCACAAAACATATCCAAATACTTCTAGCCTATACATGCCATACTCCTATATTTACATTTTCAAAATGAACAAAAATAGAGTTGGATAGTGTGGTGACGATCCTCGATGATCCCCAAGCTCTCGATAGCTACAATATCTATAAAACCATTGAGAAACACACGAAGTAAGCTTTCAAAATCTTAGTAAGCCATATACAAATAAACTTATCAAATAAAACATATAAACATCATCTAAATACATATACTGTAATAGCCCGATTTAGACCCTATTCGGAACGGTGGTTTCAGGACCACGAATTCGAGTTAGAAAAATATTTTAAAATTATTTTCTGTGTTTATTATGTGTGAATTTATATCTGTGAAATTTTTGTATTTTAATTTTGTCGTTTAAGTGTCGATTTAATTAAAAGGGCTTAATCGCGTAAAATGAAAATTTGAAGGTTAAATGTGAAAGTGCCTAATTGTTGTTGTCTTTATAATATGAAGCACTTATAATGCAATTAGGCCATAATTAAATGAATGGACGATAATGACCATGATTTATAATGGTTTTATATTTTATAATAAAGGTTATTTATGTAAAATAATTAATAAGATATAATAACATAAAACATAAAAAAATTAAAGCCATTGTGTTCATCTTTTTATGTTGACCGAAACATCAAAATAAGAAAGAAAAATAAAGAGTTTGAGGTTCAGCCCTTTGTTAAGCTCAACCAAGGTATGTAACTAGCTCGGTTTTTGATATTTTTTTACGTTTTTGAGATCATTGCAGTGTAATGTACAAAGCCTATGTTTGAATTTATGATTTTGATGAATATTTTGAGTTATGCCACTGATGGATATTTGAGCTTTATGATGTTAGTTGATGAATTATGAAAGATATGTTTTGGATTGATATGTTTTGTATTGAAATTTTTGATGATTTTGAGTAATTAGGGCTAAATTACAAAAATAATAAATTGAGGGACTAAAATGTGAAATAAATGAAATGTATGGACTTGTGTGAACATGGGTAGTCTTCGGCCTAAGCATGGTATGTACAAATTTTGCATGTTTTGTGTTTTGTGCAATTTGGACTAAATTGTAAAAAGTGTAAAATGTTAGGGGTAAAATGGTAATTTTCCCATTTATGTGTTTTTGGACTAAATTGAATGAAATTATATTTGAATGTGTTTAATTTGAATATTTTTAGATCAAGAACTAAAGAAATCAGATTTGGATTGGGGAAAACCAAAGTTGTCGATTACTTGTCCTATTCCGATTACTGTTGTCCGAGGTAAGTTTATAAGCTAATAAATGCTATTAATTTTGAATATATGTGAATGTAAAATGCTGAATTAAATTTTATGAGCTTATATATAATAGCCGAATGTGTATATGCTTGGGAACTAAGTTTACGAGTTCGATTCGACCGAGTTACGATGTTTGAAAGCCCCGTATGAACCTCAGGAATAGCTAGGATTATATGTCATGATATAGGATATCTGATATATGTGTTCTCATGTAAGACCATGTCTGAGACGTTGGAATCAATGTGCGATTACATGTAAGACCATGTCTGGGACATCAGCATCGTATTTGATTCGTGTAAGACCCTGTCTGGGACAGTGGCATCGATATGTGATTACATGTAAGACCACGTCTGGGACGTTGGCATTGTACGATATGTGCGACTATCCGAATATCCTATTTAATTCCAAATGGTTCAACGGGCAATAATAAGTAAAGACGAATGAAAATTTGAGTTAAAAAGCTCAGGTATGTATTCATACTAAGTTATGAAATTATGGTAAGTTGAATTTTTGAATTGATGATATAAATGTTACATGTTAATGTGAACTATATGTATGCATATGTGGAAGTATACATTCAGTCTACTTATGTATTCATGATGTGATGAGAGTACATATGTATATGAAAATGTATAATTGGCCAAATATTAAGTATATTTGACCTTGTAAATGAAATGTATGTGCTTTCATATATGAATGATTATATTCGGCTTTTTGAATATAAAGTATGAATAATTATGATATGGTTCATGATTATATGTATATGAGTTTATGTATATTTGGTTAAATAATGAAATTATGGATTTAATATTGAATAATATTTTTATATTGGATATATGTATATTCGGCTAAATGAAAGTTTATGTTGTATATGAAATTGTAAGTTTGAAAATTAAATGTGAATAAGATAGTATGAATTGGCTTGGTTAAATTGAGTTGATATTGTCATTGAGTTATTTATTTGCTTATGACTTGCTTAGCTATGATAGCTTACTGTGTGTATATGTTTGCCTCTGTTTTATAGATTTTGGAGTTTAGTTACGAGCTCAGGGATCGTCAGCAAAGCCTATCACATTATCGGCTGTTTCGGTACTTTTATAAGTTGAACTCGAACTTATGGCATGTATAGGCTAGCCTTCGTGTTAGTTTATTTTGAATATGTATGTATATAAAGCCATGTGAAAATGGCTAAGTATAATGTTTAAGTTTAAGAAAATTTCAGTCTTGACATATATATATGTGTGAAGGTGTTTGACATATTTGCTAATGGTTGAGTAATATGCCTAATGAATGGTTTTCAGCCGATCATGTCCAAAGATAATGTATATTTTAATGATATAAGATATGTGTGATTTGCATGATATCAAGGATGGATTTATTCAGCAATCACATTTGAAGATGGATTAATATGTTATATGTATTACATGTTTTGATAAGCTATGAGATGATTTTTCTATATTATGAATTTGGTTATTTGGTGTGGTTTATTATTGACACAAAATTTGATATATAATTTGTCTTATAAACTTTGCTTAGAATTGGTAAATGATATGTATGCATATTCGGCTAATGATAGATATATTAGATACGAATGCTTATGACATGTATGTTGGTGGTTTGATATTTATGTGACAAGTTGACATATGTATTCGGATATTATATGGTAAGAATAATTTAAAATTAATGGTGGAATTGGTATGACTAAAATGGTTGATTTTTATAGTTGAATAGATGAACAAGTGAATAGGTTGTGTATTTGTAATTTTGTCACTATGCTAGTATACAAATTTTGGTATGTTTTGATTTGGTAATTATGCTTAAAAATGGTTCATAGATTGTTTGAATAAATAATAGTTATACATATTATTAGCTTGTGAAGGTGTTATTATCATGTTTAAATTCGGCTTTTATATCTTATATCATTAGGTAAGTGTTTGTTATGTTATATATATATACACATATTTGTGATGTGTTTAATGTGAAATGCAAATTAAGATTGACATATTGGTTTGGTTATTTGCAAACTTAATAAAATTGTTTATGTTATGTGTATTAATAATTCCGAATTGTTAACTGAAGTTACAAATGTAAGCTTTCGAATATGATCTAAGTGATTGTGTGAATGTATGAAAGTTTTATCTTTTCCAATAATGCTTCGTAACACCATTCCGGCGCTAGATACGGGTTAGGGGTGTTACATATAGTCCATAATCAAATACTATCACAAACCACATAACTCATGTACATTTCCTATATACTCATTTCATTTGCACAAATAACATACTTTCTCAAACTTATGTCACATATCATCACTTGTACATACTTACCTTTGTTCTCAAACAAAGTATACATTTCAAACGTACCTGAATCGGATACACATCTCACATATATTCATTCATTTCTCGGAATGCCCATTGAACCATTTGAAATCATAAGGATACACAAATAGCTCGAAAATCTCGTACAATGCCAGTGTCCCAGACGTGGTCTTACATGTAATCAAATATCGATAACACTGTCCCAGACAGGGTCTTACACGAAATCAAATAAGATGCCAATGTCCCAGACGTGGTCTTACGCTTAAATCATAAGTCAATGCCAACGTCCCAGATGTGGTCTTACAGGATAACACATATCGGATCCTATGTCATGACATATGTATCCTAACCATTCCTAAGGTTCGTACGGGCTTTTTAGACGTCGGAGCTTTGTCGATACTTTCTTGGATATCTCATTCTCAACACATATATGCATTCAACATTGTTCAAAATCATATAATCAATAATAATTCAATTAAAAATACATTTATTTGTATATCGACTTACCTCGTACGGATTCGAATAAACAGAATTAGCTACTCGACGACTTTCGACTTTCCCTGATCTAATTCTGTTTTCTTTGGTTCTTGATCTATATAAATTCAAATTTAACTCTTTTCTTCACCAAATCATTCAAAATCAATCCAAAAGCACATATTTAGGCTATTTTACAAACTAGCCCTCACATTTTCACTTTTTGACAATTTAGTCCCTAATTCATAAAATCACAAAATACATTAAATTTCTTTAAACATATGCTTGGCTGAATATTCCTATAGCTCATAGAAGCCCCCATATTTCATTTATTTTACATTTTTTGTCCCTCAAAAACTCATTTTCACGATTTAGTCTATTTTACTTAAATTCATCTAAAATTCAAAGACAAAATATACTAACCCAAAACATATATTTCATTTTCCATCAACTAAATTCACAAAGCTTACAAAATCAACAATGACATAACTCAAAATCATCATCAAAATCAGAAATTAAGACATGGGCTTGATAATATACTAAGCGACGATTACAAAAACATAGAAATTATTAATAACGAATCAAAACACATACCTTAATCAAAGAAAGCTTTGGCCGAACCCTGGATATTCTTTTTCCTTTTCTTTTTCTTTGATTTTCGGTTGAAGAACACTTCAAATGAGCTAATTTTAACATTTCTTTTATTTAACACGTATTAATATACCATTTACCATTATACCCTTAGTTAATTAACATTTAAAACATTAATATAAAGGCTATTAATGTCCACTCATATGTTCAATGGTCAAATAACAACATAAGGACCTCTCTTTTAAAAAGACAAATCAATTAAGCACTGTAACAAATAGTAGACAACTTTTACACACGATTAGGTCATTTTATTAAATTGAACACACAAATAGTTGAATTTTCATATGAAACTTTCACACATGTTAATTCGCATATTATAAGCACTGAAAATATATTTAAAATATTTTTTGACTTGAATTTGTGGTCTCGAAACCACTATTCCGACTAGGGTCTAAACCGGACTGTTACAATTCTCCCCCTTAGGGATTTTCGTCCCCGAAAATTTTACCGTCAAATAGGTCCGGATATTGCTGTCTCATAGCATCTTTAGGCTCCCATGTAGCCTCTTCAAAACCATGTCGATGCCACAATACTTTTACTAATGAAATTCTCTCATTTGGAAATTCTTTAACCTCACGAGCTAAGATACAGATCAGTTCTTAGTCGTAGGTCATATCAGACTGAATCTCAATCTCAGACGGAGGAATTACATGCGAAGGATCGGATCTATATCATCGAACTTGAAATACATTGTGAATCTTTTCTAGCTCAGGTGGCGACAACAATCTATAAGCAACCAGCCCGATACGCTTAATAATCTCATACGGCTTGATGAACCTCGGGCTCAATTTGCCTTTTCTACCGAACCGAAATACTTTCTTCCATTGGGATACTTTCAAAAACACTTTGTAGCCGATCTCAAATTCAATATGTTTTCGTTTCAAATTTGTATAAGATTTTTGACGATCAGAAGCTGCTTTTAAACTATTTCAGATCACTTTTACTCTCTGTTCGATCTCTTTTTTCAAGTCAACCCCGTGAATCTTATTCTCGCTGAGCTTAGTCCAATACAAAGGTGTACGACATTTGCGACCATATAAGGCTTCGTATGGTGCCATTTTAATACTCGATTGAAAACTATTATTGTAGGCAAATTCAATCAAAGGCAAATACTGTTCCCATATACCTTTAAACTCAAGAATGCAACATCTCAACATATCCTCGAGAATCTGAATAATCTATTCGAATTGACCATCTGTTTGCGGGTGGAAAGCAGTAATGAAGTGCAATTTCGTACCAAAGCATCTTACAATTTCTTCCAAAATCGTGATGTGAATCTCGGATCTCTGTCTGACACAATAGATAATGACACACCATGCAATCTCACAATATTGGAAATGTATAACTCAGCTAACTTATCAAGTAAGTAATCGGATCGTACCAGAATAAAATGGGCTGATTTCATCAATCTATCAACCACTTACCAGATTGCATCTTTCTTTCTCGGAGATAGGGCAAACCCAAAACAAAATCCATCTTTACTTTATCCCATTTCCACCTAGGAATCATAATCGGTTGTAACAAACCAGTTGGCACTTGATGTTCAGCTTTAACTTGCTGACAGATTAAGCATTTCGCAACAAATTCAGAGATATCCCGCTTCATACCATGCCACCAATAGAGCTATTTCAAGTCATTATACATTTTCGAACTACCCGGATGAATAGATAAACAACTGTTGTGAGCTTTATTCAAAATCATTTGAATTAAGTCTAGATTTCTTAGAACAAAAATTCGATCTCAGAATCTCAGACAATCATCTTTATCAACTCTAAATTCTGAATCAGAATCTAAATCACACTGAGCTCGTTTTGTTAAAATCTCATTATCAACCTTCAGAGCTTCGATAATCTGTTGAATAAATAATGGTCTTGCTTTTAATTTGGCTAAAACCAAACCATCATCGGATTGAACCAAATGAGCATTCATCTTACGCAATGCAAACAATGATTTTTGACTCAAAGCATCAGCAAAAACATTTGCCTTTCTCGGATAATAATCAATAACAAACTCATAGTCTTTTAGCAATTCTAACCATCTTCTCTGTCGCAGATTCAAATCTTTCTGAGTCATCAGATATTTCAAACTATTATGATCAGAATATATGTGACATTTCTCACCAAACAGATAGTGGCGCCAAATCTTCAAAGCAAATATGATCGCATCTAACTCAAGGTTATGCGTCGGATAGTTCTTTTCCTGCAGCTTTAACTGTCTCGAAGCATAAGCAATGACTTTACCTTCCTGCATCAAAACATATCCTAGACCATTCAACGAAGCATCATTGTAGATTACAAATTATTTACTCAATTCGGGTTGTACTAACATTAGAGCTTCAGTCAACAAAGTTTTCAACTGATCAAAGGTTTTCTGACACTTTTCAGACCAATCAAATTTCACATCTTTCTAAAGCAATTTTGTTAACGGAGTTGCAATCATAGAGAAGCCTTTTATGAACTGTCTATAGTAACCGGTAAGTCCCAAAAAATTACGGGCTTCGGAGACATTCCTTAGAGGCTTCCAATAAAAAATAGCTGAAATTTTGGTCGGATCAACTCGGATACCTGATGCTGATACAAAATGACCCAGAAAACTGACTTCTCGTAACCCGAATTCACATTTACTGAACTTCACATACAATTGCTTATCTCGTAAAGTCTATAGCACTATTCTTAGATGTCATCAATGAATAAATTAATATGTCATCAATGAATACGACAACAAATCGATCTAAATACTGTCTGAAAATTATATTCATCAAATCTATAAAGATAGCAGATGCATTTGTTAATCCGAAAGGCATAACTAAGAATTCATAGTGGTCGTACCTCGTTCTGAATGCAGTTTTCAGAATGTCTGAGTCTTTTACTCGCAACTGATAATAGCCTGATCTCAAATCTATCTTCAAAAACACAGTAGCTCCTTTTAATTGATCAAATAAATCATCAATTCGAGGCAGAGGATACTTATTCTTGATAGTCACGTTATTCAACTGATGATAATCTATGCACGTTCTCATCGTACTGTTTTTCTTTTTCACTAATAGAACGGGAGCAGCCCAAGCTGAAAAGCTCGATCTAACAAGCCCTCCATCGGTCAACTCTTGCAACCGAGACTTTAATTCTTTTAGTTCGATCGGAGCCATTCTATTCGGAGCTATCAAAATCGGAGTAGTTCCAGGTACTAAATCAATGCCAAATTCCACTTCTCGGATCGAAGGTAATCCTAGAAGTTCTTCAGGAAACACATTAGGGAATTCATAGACAACATGCACTGATTTAACTTTCTTTTCTGACACTTTCGAATCAATCACATAGGAAAAGTAAGCTTTACAACCTTTTCTCACAATACTCGGAGCTTTCATTGAAGATATCACAACCGGGAACCCATTTAAATCACTAGATTCAGTTCAGACTATTTTATCACTCTTGCATCTTAAATCAATAGTTTTCCTTATGCAATTCACAATAGCATCGTGAAAAATTAACCAATCTATACCCAAAATTATATCAAAATTATCAAAATGTAATAACATCAGATTAGCCAAAAAGCAAATGTCTCGAAACATCAATGGACAATTCTTACACATCTTGTCAATTAAGACACTTTTACCTAGGGGGTTCGATACTTTAATCATAAATTCAGTAGACTTTACGGACAAAGTCTTACTGGATACTAAATTCATGCATATGTACGAATTTTTTGATCCAGGATCTATCAAAGTAATTACAGAAGTATCGTAAATAGTAAAAGTACCAGTTATCACATCAGGGAACGAAGCTTCCTTACGAGCTCGAATGGCGTAGGCTCTAGCAGGTGCTCTAGCGTCGAATCGAACAGCTGTGTCTTTTGTTCCCCTCTAACTACCACTCACATTACCCGTATTTCTGGGAGGTCTACCATGAGATACATTGCCACTTGGCCTCAGATTTTGCATAATCTCTTGCTCGACAGACTCAGGGCAATCATGGATGAAATGGTCTAAAGATCCACATTTGAAGCAAGCTCGATCATATAATCTAAAATTGCTGGAATGTCTTTTACCATAGTTTTTACACTCAGGTCAATCAGATCGAACATTTCCAACACTGGCAACAGATGTAGCTGGAGCTCTAAAGCACAAATGTGATCTAGCACGATCTCTACTTGAATGTCCCACATTAGCCTTTGAATGGCTATAATCATCTCGAAATTTCTTTGACATAGACTGAAATGGCTTGCTCAATGATCTCTTTCTCACTTCTCTAACTTTTGAATCAGCTTTTCTTTTCTCTTTCCCGAGTTCTTCAGCTTTACATGCTCGTTCAACAAGCACCACAAATTCTTTAATCTCAAGAATCCCAACTGACAAATGGATATCCTTTTCAAACTATCCTCGAATCTCTTTCACATTATAGCTTCAGTTGAAATACATTCTCTAGCATATTGACTCAGTCTTAAAAATTCTCGCTTGTATTCTATAACAGACATATGACATTGCTTCAATTCCAGAAACTCTTTACGTTTAAAATCTATGAATCTCTAATTGATGTATTTCTTTCGAAATTCAGCTTGAAAGAAATCCCAAGTGACTCACTCTCTCGGAACCACGAATATCAAAGTCTTCCACCAATGATACACTGTATCTCTCAGAAGTGAAACGACACATTTTATGCATTCATCCAGAGTCAGAGACAATTCATCAAATACTCTTATCGTATTCTCTAACCAGAACTCAGCTCTTTCAACATCATCACTAGTTGTAGCACGAAACTTTTTGGTCATATATTTTCTAATTTTATCAACTAGAGGCTTATTCAACTGATTCAGATTAACTTGTAACATAGCAGGGACTTGTGGAGGATTAGCCGGGGTTGAGGGTTGTTGAACAGCCAGATTAGTTCTAATGTATTGACTAAACCAATTATTCATCATTTGATAGAAGGCTTATCTAACCTTTCTATCATGGCTACTCGTAGTCGGTCTAGAATCAGATGGCGCTGTCCCTTGTGCGGGAGCAGGTGCATTGTTCTTGACATCGTCAGCTACGGCTCGTTCGGGATTCATATGCTATATAAAAACACATTTTCATTGTCAGGATTCATCACACTATCGTAGTTTATAAATATGGCATGTATAGCTAGACTCACATACGCTACGTTAGTCCTAGAATCGACTAAACCGTAGCTCTGATACCAACCAAATGTAACACCCTAACCCGCATTTGTCGACGGACTAGGGTTAAAGGCATTACCGGACAATCAAAAACATTTTACAAACAATTCACATACATTATCCACCATCATAATCAAACATGATCATAATGTCCCTTATATAGTTAAACATGCATTAAAAAGGGGTCGGGACTAAACCGAGCTCATACCAAATTTTTCAAAACTTAAACAATTTTTTTTTCAAAGTTTCATAGGTCACAATGCCATGTGAACAGCCCGTGTGCCTCACACAACTTTAGACACGCCCGTTTGTCTAGGCTGTGTCAAAACAAGGCATACATACTCACTTATCCACACGGCCAGTCATGTAACACCTAATACCCGTATCCTATGCCGGGGCGAAATACAAGGCATTACCTAACTTGAACTCATACTTACAACCAATTCCGAGTCTTCATGACTTCGAAAATTTAAAACATTCTTTAACTTATCAATATATTCTTAATATGGGCTTACGAGGCCCAAAACACACATCGAAAATCATTCAGGACCAATCCAGGTCCTTTTTCCAACTATAGAGAAATGTCACTTCGCACAGGGGCACACGCCTGTATGGGAGGGGCAACACGGCCGTGTGAGCATTCCAACATGGCCATGCTGATGGCCAATGTGTCTCACACGGCCTAAGCAAGTTAGGGACACACCCATGTTCTCCACCCATGTGGAATTAATTCTAAATGCACACCTACAGGGGTTTTAACACGGCCTAGCACACGCCCGTGTCTCTGGCCCGTGTCCTTCACACGGCCATGACATGCCCATGTCCTAGCCTGTGTGCAAAAACTTGGACATTCTATTTCTAACATCAGCAATTCTTAAGGGCCACATGGCCAAGTCACATGCCCGTGTGCTAGGCCATGCCCTTCACACGGCTGAGACACACTGTTGTGTCTCTGCCCGTGTGTTTACTACCATGCATACTGACTTGAAATCTTTTACGCGTAGGTGACACACAGCCAGACCACATGCCCATGAGGTAGACCGTGTGTCACACATGGCCTAGACACACGCCCGTGTGCCTACCCATGTGGACAATATAAGGCTATTTACCAAGCCCCATTGCCACTCTTACATATGTAGTTCTATACAAATACCAACCAATACCAAAACAAACATAATTCCTATAACCAAATCAACCGCAATAGACATTCATTCAACCATGATAATACATCTTTTATAAATTCAAAATGAATTTTACCCATCATTCAAGGTTTAATACAAACTGAAGGGTTTCCAACCCAAGCCAATACATATGGCCAAACCTCAATGACACAAAATAATAAAGTCTATGTCCTATACATGCCATATTCAAAAATATAAATCCAACTATACCGAATGCTTCAGTTGATAGTGTAATCGATATCTTTGACTTCCGGTGCTCCTTAAGCTAATTAGGCGGCACTATAAGGAAATTAAAAGGGAAAGGAGTAAGCATAACAGCTTAGTAAGTTGCATATAAGTAAGTATACAACAACAATTTATCAATAATGAACATGCTCATAACACCAAGGTAGGCATAAGCATAACTTACTCATTACCATCCATACAAGTCATATATTATATATTGAGCTCATATCTCATACGTACCAATTAGGTACCTGTACCACTCACAACACAGTTATACCTTTCTCAGTAGCTTATGAACATAACTTTCACCGTTGAACCATTCGGAATACTACCGGATATTACATAAGCCTCAAGCATAGGGTAAGGTGCCGATGCCATGTCCTAGACACGGTCTTACACTAGTTCATATCTCATGTCGATGCCATGTCCTAGACATGGTCTTACACTGGCTCTCATAATGTGGTCGATGCATGTCCCAGACATGTCTTACACTAGCTCACACACGAATGACCCAAATGTCATGGCATGAATAATCGATTTACTTCCTAAGGTTCCAACAGAAATTCTACTATCTCATTTATCATTACATTCTCAATTTCACAATCAAGCAATTTATGCTGTAATAATTCAAGCACGTATAACTAACAATGTAGTTGTATTATTTGCATACAACTTACCTCGGATTACAAAATATGGCGACTAGCCGATTTAGTCAGTTTGCTTGGCTTTCCCCCGGTCTAGGTTCGGACTCGGTATTTCTTGATCTATAATAAAAAATGCGCTTATTAAGGGACTTTATCAACCTAAACACTAAACAAGTCACAATTGGGCTAAATGAGCATTTTGCCCCTAGAATTTTTCAAAATGACCATTTTACCCCTTGGCCTGAAAATTAATTTTTATCGAATTTCTTTATTTCTCAAGACTAGCTGAACCTCTTTAAATCTTATAGCAACTCCAACTTCCCACTATTTCACACATTTATTATCTATTTTACAACTTATGCACATTAGTCCTATTAGGTGTTTTCATGCTAACACCTTTCACCAAAATTGTTTATAAGACACCTAAGACTCATTTTCTTCTATAAAATTTCAGAAAATACCCTAAATACTCTCATGGTCAAACACTAAACTCTTAATCATTTTGCAACATAGACCCCTCATTTGAAAGCTCATGCTTCAAGGGTCTCAAAAATGCAAAAATCTTCAAGAAAACTCATTAAAATCACTTACTTGTGAGAGGAATAAGTTGCTGCAAATTTTGAAGTTCAAAACCCTTAACAATGGCTAAAAAAATCAATGGAATAAAGAGAGAGTGAAAGAAAAAGATGATAGCTAGGCTTAGGTATTATTATAATACACCTTATGCCATGAAATTTCACCTAATGTTGACTTTTCAACATTTCCATCTACCATGGCCGGCCATCACCTATTTAAGGGCCCGATTTCACTTTAAACACCCCTAATTTATGATACATGGAAATTTGGCACCTTTAGTTATCAATTTAAGACTTTTTCAATTTATGTGATTTAGTCTTTTTTCCCAATTAGGCTCACAAACACTAAAATTAGCTCACCAAATTTTTCATGCAATATTATAAACATGCTATGACTCTACTTTAATAATAAAATAATTTCTCTGACTTTGAATTTGTGGTCCTGAGACCACTATTCTAACTAGCCTCCAAAATTGGGTTGTTACAAGTCACACGCCCATGTGTCTAGCCCATGGTTGAAACTAACTTGGCCACACGGCCTGGCACACGCCTGTGTGTGCGACCGTGTGGTCTACCCAGGCTTATTTTGAAATGGCCCTCAAGCAACATGGCTGAGACACATGCCCATGTGGACAAAAATAGGCCATTTACAAGGCCAATTTGCCACCCATTAAGGGTCCTGCCTATAGTCATGAAAACCATAACATTTTATGCCAAATTCTCAACCATTTCACAACCAAAACATACATCATTTATACCAAATCATTATCAACATATTTCATGCTTGAAATACATACCAAATCATATCATTCCATAAGCCAAAAACATACCAAATTATATGATTTAGAACCTTGATATTCACATTAAATTTCACACCACATTTTTACTAATTCCACAATTAAGCACATACCAAAATCTACCAAACTTACCATTTCTCTTGGCCATTTATGAACACATCAAACATACCACAATTGTATCACATATCATATACCAAAACTCATACATATACATCACCAAAACCAAGCCAAATCACATGGCTAGATATATACACTTCACAAAACATATCCAAATACTTCTAGCCTATACATGCCATACTCCCATATTTACACTTTCAAAATGTACCAAAATAGAGTTGGATAGTGTGTTGATGATCCTCGATGATCCCCAGCTCTCGGTGGCTACGATATCTATTAAACAGTTGAGAAACACATAAAGTAAGCTTTCAAAAGCTTAGTAAGACATATACAAATAAAATTATCAAATAAAACATATAAACATCATCTAAATACATATACTCCATAGTCAAATACTATCACAAACCACATAGCTCATGTACATTTCCCATATACTTATTTCATTTGCACAAATAACATACTTTCTCATACTTATGTCACATATCATCACTTGTACATATACTTACCTTTGTTCTCAAACAAAGTATATATTTCAAACGTACCTGAATCGGATACACATCTCACATATATTCATTCATTTCTCGAAATGCCCGTTGAACCATTCAGAATCATAAGGATATGTGGTAGCTCAAAAATCTCGTAGAATGCCAACGTCCCAGATGTGGTCTTACATGTAATCAAATATCATGCCACTGTCCTAGACAGGGTCTTACACGAAATCAAATACGATGCCAACGTCCCAGGCGTGGTCTTACACTAGATTATAAGTCGATGCCAATGTCCTAGACGTGGTATTACATGATAACACATATCGGATCCTATGTCATGACATATATATCCTAACTATTCCTAAGGTTCGTACGGGCTTTTCAGACGTCGGAACTTTGTATATACTTTCTTGGTCATTCTCAACACATATATTCATTCAACATTGTTCAAAATCATATAATCAATAATAATTAAATTCAAAATACATTTATTTGTATATCGACTTACCTCGTACGAATTTGAATAAACATAATTGGCTACTCGACGGCTTTCGACTTTCCCCGATCTAATTCCGTTTTCTTTGGTTCTTGATCTATATAAATTTAAATTTAACTCTTTTATTCACCAAATCGTTCAAATCAATCCAAAAACACATATTTAGGCCATTTTTCATACTATCCCTCATATTTGCACATTTTGACAATTTAGTCCCTAATTCATAAAATCACAAAATACACCAAATTTTTTTAAACATATGCTTGGCCGAATATTCCTATAGCTCATACAAGCTCGAAAATTTCATTTATTTCACATTTTAGTCCTTCAAAAACTCATATTCATGATTTAGTCTATTTTACTCAAATTCATCAAAAATTCAAAGACAAAGTATACTAACCCAAGACATATCTTTCATTTTCCATCAACGAACTTCACAAAGCTTACAAAATCAAAAATTTCATAACTCAAAATCATCATCAAAAGCAGAAATTGAGACATGAGCTTGATAATATACTAAACAACGATTTCAAAAACATAGAAATTATCAAAAACGGATCAAAACACATACCTTAATCAAAGAAAGCTTTGGCTGAACCCTAGATATTCTTTTTCCTTTTCTTTTTCTTTGATTTTCAATTGAAGAACACATAAAATGAGCTAATTTTAACATTTCTTTTATTTAACACATATTAATATACCGTTTACCATTATACCCTTATTTAATTAACATTTAAAACATTAATATCAAGGCTATTAATGTCCACTCATATGTTCAATGGTCAAATAATAACACAAAGGCCTCTCTTTTGAAAAGGCAAATCAATTAAGCACTTTAACAAATAGCAGGCAACTTTTACAATTTTCGCGATTAGGTCCTTTTATTAAATTCAACACACAAATGATCGAATTTTCATACGAAACTTTCAAACATGTCAATTTGCAAATTATAAGCACTAAAAATATATTCAAAATGTTTTTCTGACTTGGATTTGTGGTCCCAAAACCACTATTCTGACTAGGGTCTAAATTGGACTATTACAGGTAAAAGAATGACTTGTTTGGGAAAGAGATTAGTACTAGGTGGTACAGGTACGTATGGAATCTATTTGAGTATTACAACGAGTAAGTTAAATGAGATGTTAAGGAATCATGTTTTGAGACATCATAGGAAGTTTTGTATAAGTGAGATGTTGTTTTTGGTAATGCGTATAGAATTGTATTTATTTGATGAATTGAATTGTTTAACTACGAACTTACTATGCTATGAACCTTACTGTGTGTCATTTGTCTATATTTATAGATAGTCAAAGCTAACTGGAACTCAGGGATTGTCAAGAGCATCGTCACACTATCGAACATTTGTTGGTACTTTTGAAGCTTGTATATATGGTATATGGCGTGCATAGGCTAGTGTCATTTTAATATATTCTAAGCTATGATGTTAGCCATCTGAATTGGCTTGTTAATGATGTAAATGTTAGTATGTTTTTAGCCATTTAAGTTGGCTTAAGTTATATAATTGATAATTTATATATGTGGTGCCTATAATGCATTATATATATTGGGTTGTTTTGGTATGTTGCTTTAATTGTGGATATAGATAAATGCATGTTGAATTGGTTGTTATCAATGTTTGAGGAATGGTAATTTTTGTAGTATGAAATAGGTGGTGATGAAATGCATTTAAAAGTCAGACAAGTTTCATAATTTTGGTGTAATTTGGTTATGGAATTGTGTAGTTGAAATGTTGTGCAAAGAGGACATAATATGTGTATGAATTTGTTGGTTTTGGATTCTTATAAATGTCTTGAAATGGTTCCATTTAGGTTGATTGATATGCATGAGATAAGGGTGACAAAATTGGCTTTTCAAATGGCCTATTTTTGTCCATACGGGTAGAGACATGGACGTGTGTCTTGTCCGTGTGCGACACACGGCTATGTTACACGACCATGTGTCCCCTAGAATAGCCCTACGAATTTAAGTCAGTCTCAAGCACGGGCTACTCGCACGGGAATGTGGTTGGCTGTATGACCTGTAACTGCCCGATTTAGGGCCCAGACAGAATAGTGGTCTCGGGACCACAAATTTGGCATCGAATAAATTATTTTATAATTATTTAGATGTTATAGCATGTTTTTAATAGTGCATGAAAAATTTGGTGAAGTAATTTTAATATTTATGAGCTTAATTGAGAAAAAGGACTAAATCGCATAAAATGCTAAAGTCCTAAATTGATTGCTAAAGATGTCAAATTGCTAGAGAATAAAAATTGAGGTGATAGCTTGGCTGGCCATGAGAGATAAAAGTGTGGTAAAGTCAACATTAGGTAATGTTGATGACATAATGTGTATTATAGTAATACCAAAAAGCCTAGCTATCATTTTCTTTTCTCCATCCTTTATTTTGACCGAAATTTTCAGCAAAGTAATGGGGTTTTAAAAGGTTGAAACTTCAAAAACCTTAAGCCTTCACAAGTAAGTGATTTTAATGGATTTTCTTGAATATTTTTGTACTTTTGAGACCCTTAAAGCATGAGCTTTCAAATAAGGGTACTATTTTGAAAAATGTTCAAGAGTGTAGGATTTTTCCATGAAAGGATCTGTAATGTTTGCTGAGTTTTTATGGAAGAAAATGAGTCTTGGGTGTCTTATAAATAACTTTTGTGAAAGGTGTTAGCATGAAAACACCTAAAGAGTCCATCCTGCATAAGTTGTAAAATAGATGATAAATGTGTGTTATAATGGAAATTTAGAGTTGCTATAAGAGTAGAAAGGGTTCAGTTAGGCTTAAGATGTGAAGAAATTCGATAAAAATTGATTTTTGGGCTTGGGATAAAATGATCATTTTGCCCAACTATGAATTGTTGAGTGCCTATGTTGATAAAGTGATTAAATAAGTGAATTTTTTTATTATAGATCAAGAGATACCAAATCCGAACCTAGACCAGGGGAAAACTAAGCAAATTGACTAAATTGACTAGTCGCCACATTTTGTAATCCGACGTAAGTTGTATGTAAATAGTACAACTACATAAATAATATATGTATTTGAATTGTATTGAAATTATTATAGCATAAATTACTTGATTGTGGAAATGAGAAAATGTGATGAGAATAGAGATAGTAGAATTCCCGATTGAACCTTAGGAAATCAATCAGATATTCATGCCATGACATTTGGGTCACTTGTGTGAGCTATTGTAAGACATGTTTGGGACATGCATCGCCACATTTTGAAAGCCAGTGTAAGACCATGTCTGGGTCATGGCATCAACATTGAGACGAGTGCTAGTGTAAGACATGTCTGGGACATGTTTCGGCCTCGAGACGTAAGCCAGTGTAAGACATGTGTGGGACATGCATCAGCTACGAGATGTGTCAGAGTAAGACCATGTCTGGGACATGGAAATGGCACAAATATGCTAGAACTTGTATAAGACTATGTCTGGGACATGACATCCGTACCTGACCCCATGTTCGAGGCTAAATGAATATCTGATAATGTTCCAAATGGTTCAATGGTGAAAGTATGATTTCAAGTTAACAAGAAAAGTATAATCGTGTTGTGATTGGTATAGGTACCTATATGGTATTTATGAAATGTGATGCTCGATATATGCTATATGAGGTGTATTGAATATTGATGCGTAAGTTTTGCTTATGCCACTTGTGTATTATGCTACTTGTTGATGAATGGTAAAGTTATGTTGTATGTTTATTTATGTGCAACTTACTAAGCTTTATGCTTACTCCCTCTTATTTTTCATTTTCTTATACTGCTTCCTATCTAGCTCAAGGACCAAAGGAAGTCAAAGATATCAATCACACTATCAATCAAAGTATTCAGTATAGTTTGATTTATATTTTGGAATATGGCATGTATAGGGCTTAGACTTTACTATTTTTATGTCATTGATAACTGGCCAAATGTGTTGGCTTGGGTTGGAAACCCCTCATTTTGTATTAAGCCTTGAATGATGGAAAATATTCATTTTGATATATGCAAATGAAGTTACCCTCATGAATGAGTAATTGCTTAATTGATATGTAGTCTATTGTGGCTGATTTGTTTAAATAAGTTATTCTTGTTTTGGTGTGGTTGCTATTATGTAGGTTGTGTAAGTAAGGGTGGAAAATAGGCTCGGTAAATAGCTTTATATTGTCTACACGGGTAGACACACAGGCATGTGTCTAGGCCGTGTGTGACGCACGGTCTGTCATATGGGCGTGTGGTCCGGCTGTGTGTCGCTTGCACGTAAAAAATTCAAGTTAATATGCATGATAGTAAATACATAGACAGAGACACAGTCGTATGTCTCAGCCGTGTGAGGGACACGGCCTAGCACACGGGCGGTGCCTTGACCGTGTGACATTTTGGGGATGCTGATGTCAGAAATAGAATGTCCATGTTTTTGCACACGGGCTAGGACATAGGCGTGTCATGGTCGTGTGAAGGACACAGGCATGTGCCAGACCATGTGAAAACCTCTGTAGGTGTGCATTTAGAATTAATTCTATACAGGTGGAGGACATGGGCGTGACTCTGTATTGCTTAGGCCATGTGAGCCACATAGGCCATCAACACGACCATGTTGAAATAGGCACACGGGCATGTGCCCTGTTTCAAAGTTAAATTTTTTATAGATGGTTTAAAGACCTGGGCTGATCTCGAATAGTTTTTAGTGGTCGATTTGATGCTCGTAGGCCCATAATAAGAAGTTTAAAGTAGAAATTGAAAAATTTCTAAAATGGGACCAAGTCTTGGTGAGTTGGGGAATGTTTGTGTGCATGAGATCGAGTTAGGTAATGCCTCGTATTTTGCTCCAGCGTGAGTTACGGGAATAGGGTGTTACATTTAGTGGTGTCAGAGTCGTGGTTTAGTCTGTTCTAGGACTAACCTAGCAAGAGTACGAGTCTAGCTATACATTCCATAATTGTATATTGATAGTGTGAAGACTTCTGACGATTATACACTGTATTTTTTATATAGTAAATGGATCCTAATAGAGCCACGGCAGATGACGTGGAGAGTAAGGCTCCGGCTCCTGCCGAAGGGACTGCGCCAGTTGAGAGTGAGCTTGTGACTATGGGCCAAGGCGGAGGGGCTAGAGAAGCCTATCTCCGAATGATGGATGCTTGGTATATGGAGTTCGTTCGTGCGAATTTGAACACTCCACCTCCCCCACCTCCTCCGATTCCTTAGTGTGCCCGGTAGCTTTGCAAGGCGCGAACTTGATTAGGAGAGAGAAGCCTCTGATAGACAAGATTCGAAAGTAAGGGGCTAAGGAATTTCGAGCTAACATAGATAACGACATGGAGAAATCAATGTTTTGGCTAGAAAATACCGTCAGGGTATTTGATGAACTGCCATGCACGCCTGAGGAGTGCATGAAGTGTGCAGTATCGCTCTTTAGAGATTCGACCTACCAGTGGTGGAACACTCTCGTGTCTGGGGTACCGAGAGAGAGAGTAACTTGAGAATTCTTCCAGGAAGAGTTCTGAAAGAAGTATATTAGCCAGAGGTTTATAGACTAAAAGAGGAAAGAATTCTGAGATTTAAAGCAAAGCAGTAGGACAGTGATGGAGTATGAATGAGAGTTTGTGAAACTCAGTAAATACGTGCGGGAGTGCGTGTCTTTAGAAGCTGTCATGTGTAAAAGGTTTTAGGATGGTTTAAATGAGGATAGTCGAGTGTTTGTTGGCATTTTAGAGTTAAGAAAATTTGTGGTGCTTATTGAGAGAGCATGCAAGGTAGAAGAATGGTTAAAGAGAGGAGAAAGGCGGCTATTGAGTCTCGAGATTCAAGAAAAAGACAGATGGGGAAATCGCATCAGTCCTCTTCTAAGAAATTTAAGGAATTCTCTACCCGATTAAATACTTCAGTGGGGTTCTCGAACAGGAACAAGACCAGTAGAACAAGGACTCTAGAGCCTAGGCCACCTCTATCGCTAGTGTTGGTAGTGCTTGGCCAAATAGGCCATAATGTTTGCAATGTGGTAGATGCCATTTTGGTGAGTGTCGAGGTAACGAAAGAGGTTGCTTCAAATGTGGGTCACCAGACCACTTCATCAAGGACTCTAGAGCCTAAGCCACCTCTATCGCTACTGTCGATGGTTCTTGGCCAAATAGGCCAAAATGTTTGCAATATGGTAGACACCATTTCGGTGAATGATGGAAATTGCCCAATTTGAATGCTTCAATTGGTTGGTATTGGATGTGTGTTTCAAGTGCAGGTCTTGGGTGAAATTTTGGGTGAGAAATGAAGATAGAAATGGCTTCATTTTGTCCACACGAGCAGACACACGGGCGTGTGTCTAGACCGTTTCTGGCACACCACCTGGTAACATGGGCATGTGGTTAGGCCGTGTGTCCTCTGCACCTTAATTTTGAGAAATAGAATGCTCAAAATAGAGCACATGGGCAGAGACATGGCCGTGTGTCTCAGCCATGTGTGCTACACGACCTAGAACACGTGTAACACCCCTTACCCATATTCAACACTGGAACAGGGTATAAGGCATTACTGGACTTACTACACAAGCATTCACACAATTCTGAGTCATAAATTTGCTTCCAAATTGCAGCCATTCACATTTAAACATAAAATCCCTAATTGTAACATCCCAATTTTGGGCCTAGTCGAAATAGTGGTTTCGAGAGCACAAATCTAAAGTAGAAATAATTATTTTATAAATGTGTTGAGGTCTATGATATGTTTTCATGATTGTGTGAAAATTTCATGAAGAAATTTTATTGATAAAGTGTCCAATTTGACATGTAGGAATAAATTGAAAAAGTTGCAAAATATGTAATTCTAGAAGCTTTATGTAACACCTCTAACCCGTATCCATCTCTAAAATAGGGTTACGAGGCATTACCGATCAATACACATTGTTCACATTCATACTTCACATGTTGATCACATATATCATCATATTTCATTCAATCATAATCACAATGTCCCTTATATAGGTTTACGAAACCTTAAAACATGCTTAGAAGTGGTTTGGGACTAAACCGATATCATTTGCAAACTTTAAGAAACTTAGAAAATTTTCAAGTTTTCCAGGGTCACACGCCCGTGTGAACAGGCTGTGTGCCTCACACGGTCACCAAACATGCCCGTGTCACAGGCCATGTGAAAACAGAGTGTAACACCCCAAACTCAGCCTAGACGTTGTGGCCGAATCTGGAGATGTCACATTGAAGTGTTTTTTCGCAAAGTGCAATATCGTTGAAAAAACCCTTTCCATATTTATCTTTGTTGTGTTATCTTAATGATGATTTTTAAAACGAGTCGTTCATTTTAAACTTGTGACCCGACCAAAAGGTATTCATTTTAAAAACTTTTTGAATGTCAAGATAACGTTTTATAATGGAAGCTTTCTAAATCAATTGCATTATATCGTTTTATAGCGGAAGCTTTCTAAATCAATTGCAGTCTTGCGTTTACTTTGTAAAGCATTATTTCTTTTTAAAACTCGAGTTCCTAAAACTAGCAGTTATAACCAAAGCAAATTAAAATCCCAAATTAAAAATAAAATCCAAAAAGTCCTTATTACAATAAAAATACCCAAAAATAAAATTACTTATACTTTTAAAATTAAATACGGAAGTACGTGTGATTGTGCGGCCACCTTTGAGTCTCTCGCAGCATCGATCCACCTAAGTTTGTGGATTACCTGTACAGATAAATAGATGGGTGAGTTATGAAAAACTCAGTATGTAACCCCAAATCAAAACCAAACAGTGAGTAATCAAAGTCTGGGCCTAAGCCCATCCCAGTGACGGTTCAATATCAATTAGGGCCTTAGCCCATTACAATATCAGTATCAATTTGGGCCAGAGCCCATCTCAGTGACAGTACAGTACAGACATACAATCAAGAGTTCCTACCCAACCAGCCTCTACACTCCATCTTCATCCAACCCTGCACTCCATGTGGGGATATAATCAACCTACCCATCCCTACACTCCAAGTAGTATCGGTTGCAGCACTAAACAGTATTTACAGTAGAGCTTCTAGTACAATACACTTCCTCCAATCATAATAAACCCATTCCGATGCAACATATTATACATCATGTCGTGACATGTCATAATATCATACGTGTATTCAATATGTTTAAAGTGGCATGCTCAAACATAATCATGCATCTCATAGGGCATAACAGTCATTTTATCACATAGGGGCATAATAGTCATTTCATCGGTTAGGGGTCCAGGTAAACTTACCGACCAAACAGTAGGTCCACAGTCGTCTCAGGCGACCCCTGTGACCTTAACAGTCAAAAGTGAAAATAGGCCCAAGGCCCATAATGCGGGCCCATGTAGGCCCACATGCCTGTGTGGCTTACATAGCCCAGAAATGGCGTTGGCTGTCTGAATTATACAGCCTGGTCCAATATTTTCCACACGTTCGTATGATTCACCCATGTGGGACCCACATGCCCGTAGGGCCAACATAGCCTAGTTCGACCCACTAAGGCTCAAAACGGCCTAAGCCCATGAAAACGCTCATGATGGCCTCCACATTCAAACACCCATGTTTAGTCACACTGACTACCAAACGAGCGAGCGTACCCTCATGTAGCGTCATCATTCACTTATTTCGGCTTTTGCCGGTTTCCATAGTTGGAATGGAGATTACACACCTTGTTTGTGAAAGGGTGCACACCCTTCTTAAGCACTTCAACCTAGATTCAATCATAGCACACCATTAGTCTCTACACGATAGGGTTAAAACGACCCTTCTTATACTACTTATCTAAGAAATAGATTGTCACTTGCCTTAATAGAACGAATATGGCTCAGTCCCCTTAACCCGTTGAAAAGGTTGATTACTCGCTCCTTGGCGATTAACTGCATTAAAACTGAATTCCATTAACCAAATGCTCAATAAATAACTTTGAAACAAACGCATATTAACTTACTGAAACCACAAAACCAAAGATGGAAGAAGAAAGCAATCGACCTACACCTAGGAACGCAAGCCAAGCACCCAAGAATCTGAGAGGAACACAGCTATAAGGAGGGGAGGAATAGATTTGGCAATGAAGGAGAGGGAAACTTGCCAACAACGAAAGAATAGATAGAGAGAAGAATTGGCCAAAGGATGAACAAGATTAATGGTTAGGGACAAGGTTCGCCACTAGAAAGAAGAAGGAAAAAATGATTGCAAATAGAGGAGAAGAGTACCAGAGAATCGACTAAGAAGGGCGATAGTGAAAGGAAGAACAAAGTAAAAAAAAAAAGAAAAGATAGCACCCGAAAGAACCCTAACACTATTTGGCCAAAGTTTGGAGAGGTAGAGGAGAAAAGAGAATTGGTTAGACAAGAGGTTTGTAGGGGAAAAAAAGTAAAAAAAAACCCGAATGGTTATCGAAATAAGCAAAATCAAAAGATACCGCCCGCACTCCCTAGCACAAATCGGCCTCAAAGAAAGAAAAGAACCAAAAAAAAAAGACAAAAAACGAGATAAACAGAAAAGTACCAAACCAACACTGAATTCTTCCCAAGGCCGAATTCAATGAGTGCTTAGAATCCCAATTCGGCACCAACTCTCCCACAACTTCAAAATCCTACAATTTCCTCCCCAAATCACTCAAAACCGACCACTCCTCCCTCAACCACCTAATTCAAATTCCACTACAGCACTTCAATAGTTTAGGTTGACTAAAACTCCCTCATGGCCTTAGCAGCAAAAGAAAACACGCCATTGCTCTAAACAAGACTCGAACCTCAAACCTCAGGTAACCACAACAAGCCACTTATCCCCTAGACCAGTAGGCCCATTCTAACATAAAATACCCACATTTATTTAAAAGACTACTGAATAGAGAGAGTGGTTTATCCATATAAAACAAAACTTTTTGCACAAGCCAAGGCTTGAACCCAAGACTTCTCAAAATCTCCACAGGACACTTAACCACTGAAGCAGATACACAGTTGTATCACTTTCTTGCACAACTAAACATTTATGTGCAGCCTCCTAACTGTTCCCATGCTCAAGACCTATTACTTCTAGGCCCAAAACTTGAGGCGTTATACAGAGCATACATACTGACTTCACCACACAGCTGAGGTCACACCCGTGTGTCATGGCCGTGGGAAAATTAGGGAGGTTACTGACTTGGCCACACAGCCGACCACATGCCCATGTGTCAGTCCATGTGTCACACACCGCCAGTAGACACGGCCGTGTGTTTAGGCCGTGCCAAACCTGTAGGGTATACTGACTTAACATTGAAGGGCTACCCCAGGGGATACACGGCCATGTAACATGATCGTGTATCATACACGGCTGAGACACACGCTCATGTCTCTGCCCGTATGGACAAAAATAGGCTAATTACAAAGCCAACTTGCCACCCTCTTCTCATGCACACATAGCAATCAAAATGGTACCATTTCAAATACATATATAGGCAGCCAAAATATCCATTTCAATACATATTATAAGCCATTTCAAAATCAAGCATTCATATACTCAAATCAATACTATTTGTACATTCAAACACATACCAACTATCATGATTCTTTCATCATTATTCACCTATCCAATCATATACCAAAGTACATATCATACATATCAATACAACCTATTTTGATACGTATTTTTACTACCATCAATCACAAACAAAGCTTGACTCATAAATCATCTGTTAGCCATTCACTTATCAAGTCAAAATTCATGCTTTTCATAAGTAAATACTTATCATATACCAATTGACCAAATGATAATCTTGAACCATCATCAACCATACCAAATTATGCCATTACACAAGACAATTACACATCAAACATAAGTAATTAATAAGCCATATAAAATGGAAAAATACATCAGCAAAACCTTTATCAAAAAGACTCAAGCTTATACATGCCATATATCCAAGTCACAAGTATATAAATACCGAAATCAAAATTGGATAGTGTGATGCGATCCCCGCTGACTTCCAATTCAAGCGAACGTCCGAATCACTATAAAACATAGAAAATTAACACAAGTAAGCTATAAAGCTTAGTAAGCTCGTATGGTAATAAGCTCAAATTTTTAAATAGCTAATTTAAAACCAGTAATCAAAATATGATATAATTCATATGATTGCACCATTCTATCTCAAATTTATACACATAGTTAATCAAAATTTTCATGAGTTTATTCATTTAAAACACATGGTTTGAATAATTCTTATCAATTGATTCACATCTTCAAATGCATAAGCAACCATATATATATACTTTATACAATTCAATTTCCATCACCTTTTCTTTAGTCAAGTGAATTATATGAAATATCATCAAATAACAGTATTTCGCATACTATGTGCTATATGAATTTTTAGTTTAAACAACTATAACTCATATCTCACATATCATTCAATTCATACCTCATTATAGCTGAATAAACACATTTTGGCATGAAACATACTTATACATATATCTTTCTTATTTCATATACATGATACACTAAGAACTTGCCAAATTACCTTCATTTGATTCTAATATAGGTTCTGTACGTACCTATATCACTTAATTCGATTGTACTTTCATTCTCTTCTTAAATTTTCCAGTTGAACCATTCGAAATTGTTAAGGATTCTCAGCAATCACATATAGCTCGTACAATGCCATATCCCAGATATGGTCTTACATGTTATCACATATTGATACCACTGTCCCAGACAGGGTCTTCCACGAAATCAATAAACGATGCCAATGCCCCAAACATGGTCTTACACATAATCGATAAATGATGCCAGTGTCCCATACATGGTCTTACATGTAATCTCATCTTGGTGATCCTAATGTCATGACATATGTATCCTATACTATTCCTAAGGTTCGTACGAGACTTTCAGATGTCGTAACTTTGTCATTCTTGACTCGAAATCATGACCATTCAGCATTAGATTGAATTCAATAATAAATAAGCATTTATAACACAATTTAAGTACGTTTATTAGCATACGAACTTACCTCGTTTGTTGTAATGACGAATTGGATCGACTAGTGTGAAACTTTGTTTTTCCCTCAATATAGACTCGTACGAGGCTGAACTTAATCTAATCAATCAAATTCAACTATTTCAATTCATATTCTATTCATTTTAACCCAATTTCATATTTTGGTAAAATTATTATTTTACCCCTACACTTTTGACCTTTTTACAAATTAGTCTCTAAGCTCATAAAATGCAAATTTAATCAATTTCATCATAGTCCAAGCTAGCCGAATTTCATACATGCTCATAAAAACCCATATTTTTCATTTATGCACACATCTAACCATGAATTTTACACTTTTCTCAATTTAGTCCTTAATTAACATTTTTGTCAAAAATCACTTTATAAAACTTGTTAATCTAGCTTCAAACATTAATATTCTATCATAAAACATCTAAAAAACCAAGCATTCAACAATGGCATCATTCAAAATCTATAGCAGTTTCAAAAACGGAGATATGGGCTAGCTAAGTTAAGCTACAACGAGCTCAAAAACGTAGAAATTATTAAAAACCGAATAAAAACGGGCTTACATGCATAAACGGAGCTTGGCCAAACCTTGAATGAACAAAAAAATGGCGTTCTTCTTTCTCCATTTTGGTGATGAAGATGACAATTAGAAAGAATTTTGGCTTGTTTTATTAAAGCTTTATTTATTACCTAAATTACCAAATTGCCCTTTGTTTAAAACATTAAAATCTCACTAATTCATGCATGAAACCGTCCACTTGCATTATAAAAGGATTAATTTCAGCATAAAAAGCTTAACTAATTTATTTCATAATGATTTAGTGCATTTAACTAATAAATCTCAACTTTTACGTTCTACGCGATTTAGTCCTTTTATCGAATTAAGCACTTAAACGGTAAACTTTCTTTACGAAATTTTCACATAATAATTCTATCATGCTATAAACATTATTAAAATAATAAAATAAATATTTTGATTTCAGATTGTGGTCCCGAAACCACTATTCTGATTACCCCTAAAACTGGGTTGTTACACTTTAAGTATGAAATAGCTATGGATTATTAATTTGAGGTCCTTAAATAGCAATTTGACCAATTTCTATTTCTATGGACAAAAATGGGCATGAATTGGAAAAATTTGAAAGTTTAGTAAAAATGACATTTTTTTCATTTGGTTAATAAAAGAATTAAAAGGGAAAAATGAAGCAAAAATCAGGTCCATCTTCAACCTCTTATGTTGAAAATTCTAAGGAACAATAGCTAGGGTTTCTTCACTTTCCAAGCTTGATTGTAAGTCAATCCTAGCCCCGTTTTTAATGTTCTTTACATTTTTGAAGTCCTCATAACCTGATTTACTTATTTCTAGCCATATTTTGAAGTAGGGTTCATGTTTGAAATTTGACCCATGTGTGAAAATCATGTATTTTGATGTTTAATGGAAGAATATGAATATTTGATGTGTGATAAACATCTTTTACTAAGTGATTTTTGATGAAAACACCTAAAAAGGACCTTTTTGTAAAAGTTGTAAAATTTGGTAGTAGAAATGTGATTTGATGAAAAATATGGGCTGGTATAAGCATGATGTAGGTTTAGTTAGGCTTGGGTAATAAAGAAAATGAGTATATTTCATTTTACGAGCCTAGGGACTAATTTGTAAATATGTAAAAGTTTAGGGAAAAAATTAGAATTTTGCCAAAATATGGTTGTTGGACTGATTTGAACAATATAATAATTAAATGAGCTAAATTTTCTATTATAGATCAAGAAAAATGGAGTCTGAACCTAGACCAGGGAATGAACAAGATTTTGGACTAAATCAAATTAGTTGTCCATATTTTGTACCGAGGTAAGTTCGTGTGTAAATAATGCAACTTTATATTATGCATTTAATATTTTGATATTGCATGAATTGTTTAATTATTATTATGAATATGATCGACGAGGATTCAATATGGTAAATTTCCTGGTTGAACCTTAGGAATAGATCGGATACAAATGTAACGACATTAGGGTTATGTGTGATTTCGTGTAAGACCATATCTGGGATATGGCATCGATATTTGATTTCATTTAAGAACATATCTAGAATATGGCATCAATACAAGATATCGTGTAAGACCATAGCTGGGCTATCGACATCGATATATGTGATCCTATCTAAGACCATATCTGGGATATGTCATTGGCATCTTATTATGTGTATGAGAAATTGCCCGAGTATCCTTTAGTATCCCAAGTGGTTCAATAGGTAACTTGAAGATTTTACCAAAGATGTGAAAGGCTATGATTATGTTATGAAGTGGTACAGGTATGTAATCAAGACTCATGAGATATGAGCTCAGTTTATGATGCATTATTGGTAAGGATGCAAATGAGTAAGATATGCCTACGATCATTTGATGATTATGTGAAAAATTATAATATGGTATGTGTATGTTAATACATGTTTAATGTTGCTTATTATTTACATGCAAACTTACTAAGCTTAAAGCTTAGCCTCTTCCTTTCTTTTATTCCTTTTAGTGTCGCCAAGCTAGCTCGAGGATCAGAAGTCGTCAGAGTATTGACCACACTATCAACTTAGTCATTTGGGTATAATTGGTTTTTATATTTTGAATATGGCATGTATAGGGGACTTGGTCTTTTTTGTTTATGTGTCATATTAATTTGGCCCAATGTGTTGGCTAATAATGACTTGACTATTCATTTTGTATATGACCATGACATACGGTTCATATTGATTATTGGGTGTAAACCTATTCATATATCCATGCATGTGCTAAGGTCATACATGTTGTGGTTAAAATTGTTTGGCATGGTTGAATTGTGACTGTGATCATGGATGTTGATGATGGAATCGGAGTAAATGGCATGATGACAACTAAGATATGAATGTGTAAAATGGATTAAATTGATGTTACATATTACATGTGATTTGGTGAACTTGGCTTGTAACATCTCTTACCTGCATTCGACGTCGGGACAGGGTACGAGGCATTACCAAACTTGTACTCCTACAATCATGCAAAAGTTAGGCTATAAAATGTTTCTTTAAAGAAACTTCATTCATACATACACAATTTGCCCCTAATACGGGCCTACGAGACCCAAAACAACCAATAAAAATGGTTCGGGACTAAATCAAGGACTTTAGAAAAGTTTGAGAAATTTTCCCTAATACAGAGCCACACGCCCGTGTGAGACAGAGGACACGCCTGTGTCCTCTAGCCGTGTAATTCTCTAGCAATGACGTCAGCACCAATTTAGGGTCACACGGTCGTGTCACATGTTCATGTGGCCATATAGTGTGGTCAATTAAAAATAAATGAATTTTGCTTAAAATGGTACAAACTTCACACGACTAGAGTACAAGCCCATGTGGGTAGGCCATGTCCCTCACATGGCTAAGACACATGCCCTTGTCTTAGCCCGTGAGTTTACTACTTAGCATACTACCTTGAAAAATTAGGGTGCAGGGGACACACAACCATTCAACACGCCCGTGGGACAGACTGTGTGTCACACACGGTCTAGACACATGCCCGTGGGTCTACCTGTGTAGACAATTTGAAGGTTATTTTCCAAGCCAATTTTCACCCTTAATCACTCATGCACTTAAGCATATTTCATAGCATGCAACATGACATACTTAGACACTCAATATTCAACACCATAACACTTTCACATCTTTATAATATCATCCTATTGCACATTCCCTTAATCACACCATTTGGAAGCATTCTATACAAACTTCATGCATATAAACTTAATTATCAAAATATCAAGTTGCACATTTATAACTATTGTCATCTTAGGTTATTAAACCAACCCTTATCTCCTAGTATTTAAATCTATACATCTTCATACATTCACCAAGCAATCGTATTCCACATCATTAAGACAATATCTCGTCATATATCCATCACACAAACCACATAGCACATCACCAAGGCACCAACACATGCATGCATAAACAATTAGATCTTACAACCCAAGAATCAATCATGAGCCATATCACATGGCTATTACAAAATGAATCATCAACATCATAGGCCTTCACAATTTGGCCAAATAGCATGACACATATAACAAAATGACCAAGTTCCCTATACATGCCATACTCAAAATAACAAATTCACTATACCCAATATTCTTTTGATAGTTTGATCGAATGCTCCGACAACTTTCGATCCCCGAGCTAGCTTAGCGGAACTAGAAAGGATGGAAAAGAGAGGGGGGTAAGCATTTAAGCTTAGTAAGTCCACATGTAAATAATATGCAATATTAGTAGACCATAATCATACAAGACATAATGACATAACCACCAAGATTATTCATCATTCAAGCATTCTAGCTAATTTATCTAGTATTCATATATATATATATGTATGAATGTACTTTCTCGTCACATATCATCCTTTAATAAGGCATCACTCATGGGTATAACGTACGTACCTATACATACCCGTAGCATATCAAATAGCTTTACCTTCATTAACATACCCATCTTGGGACTTTCATCGCATTATCCATTATAATACCCGTTGAACACTTGCAATACTATTGGATACACAGAAACTTGCACATAAGTGCCACATAAACATACGTAGCCAAAGTTACCTCATATCATGCAACGCTCGCAATGGAGCTACTCACGGGCTTGCTCATATAAGCTATCGATCGAGGTGTAACTACACAGGCTGCTCACAAAAGCTGTCAGGTATCCGACCACTCAAGGATTACCTAGCCACCGGTAGGACACACAAGACCATTGCCCGGAACTCAATCACATGTATCTCATCCATTATGAACTCGGACCACTCAACGAGCTCAGATGCCATATATATCAATAAGCTCGACCACTCAATGAGTTCAGACTTTTTAATTCCTAGTGACATGTAACTTGTATCCTAATCTATTCCTATTAATTCCTAGTGACATGTAACTTGTATCCTAATCTATTCCTAAGGTTCAAATGGGGTTTTTCTCACTTGCACATTGAACCTCTATTGCACTTACTCGTGACGTTGTGGATAACGACCATAATATCATTCATGCTTACAATAGTACCATTAGACATAACATACATAATAAGCCATAAAATAATTATCACATAATGTTAACACAACATAACATACCACATTATCACATTATTTACACATGTACTTACCTCGGTACAAAAATGATGGTAATCGAGCCTAATAGATTACACAACATAATGTTAACATAATGCTAACACAACATAACATACCACATTGTCACATTATTTACACATGTATTTACCTCGATCAAGACCCGGTTCACATTTTTCTTGATCTATAACGCCAAATTTAACTTGTTTATTAATGAGATTACTCAAATCGGTCCATAATTCATGCTTTGGTAAAATTACCTTTTTACCCCTATCTTTCCACTTATTTAAAATTTAGTCCCTAGGCTCGTAAAATGAAATGCATGCAATTTCTTGGTTACCCAAGCCTAGCCGAACCTTTACTATGCTCATATCATCCCATATTTTCCTTTATTTCACATTATTACTACCCACTTTTACACTTTTACAAACAAGCCCCTTTTTTAGGTGTTTTCACAAAAAATCACCTACTAAAAGATGTTTATCATGCATCAAGCATTCATATTCCTCCATTAATCAACAAAATACATGCATGTTACACATGGGTCAAATTTCATACATGAACCCTAGCTCAAAATATAGCTAGAAATGGATAGATCATGCTTCAAACATTTCAAAAATGTAAAGAATATTAAAAACGGGGCTAGGATTGATTTACAATCAAGCTTGAAATGTTAAAAAAAAACCCTAGCTATGGTGTCTTGCAATTTTCGGCAATGAAAGAAGAAGATGGACACAAATTTTGACTTATTTTCCCTTTTTATTCTTTTACTTGCCAAATGACCAAAATACCCTTAATGCTTTTCCTTCAAAATTTTCTTATACATGTCCATTTTTGTCCAAAATTTTAGAAATTGGTCAAGTTGCTAATTAAGACCTTCTAGCTCATAATATAAGGCAATTTCATGCTAAAAGATTCTAGAATGCAAGTTTTGCATCTTATTCAATTTTGTCCCTAAAATTCAATTAGACATTTTATTTATAGAATTTCTTCATGAAACTTTCATATAAGCATGCATTCATATCATAGACCTTATAAGAATCATATAATAATTATTTGTATCTCAGATTTTTGGTCTTGAAACCCTGTTCCGACTAGGCCCTAATTTGGGATGTTACATGGCTTAACAAGGTATGGTAACATGAGCATGTATAAGTTGATATGGTGTTGCCATGAACATGACTTAATTGATGGTGTTTAAGCACTTAATTATTCCATGTTAAATTCCCTTGAAATTATGTATGTGTTTGACCAAATAAGGGTCGCAATTGGCTTGGAAAATAGCCTCAAAGTTGTCCACACAGGTAGACACATGGGCATGTGTCTAGACCGTGTGTGACTCATGATTTGCCCTTATGGGCGTGTGATCCGGCCGTGTGTCCCCTTCACCTTAGTTTTGAGAAATAGAATGCCCAGTAGTAAGCACACGAGCATAAGGTAGGGTCGTGTGTCTCAGCCATGTGAGAGACACAACCTTAGGACATGGGCATGTACCCTAGCCATGTGAAGTATGCACCTTATTTATGAAAATTCTTGAAAATTAAATTCGCCACACGGCCTAGCACCCGGGCGTGTGACTTGGCCGTGTGACCTTATTTTGTTGATGACATCATAAACAGAAAGTTACACAGGCTGAGGACACTGGCGTGCCCCAAGCCACACGGGTGTGTGAAACCACACGACCTACCCACACGAGCGTATGACCCTTTAAAACAAGAAAATTTTCTAAGTGTTGAAAAGTTTTCTAAAGTTCTCGGCTTAGTCCTGAACCACCTCTAATGCATGCTTTGGGCCTCGTAGGCTTGTTTTAGGGATGATATAAATGCATGAGAAATTTTTTAAATTTGAGTGGAAATTCATGTCTTGGTTTTGAATGCTGGCTTGTGTTTAAGTCCGATAATGCCTCGTACCCTGATCTGGTGTTGAATACAGGTAAGGGGTGTTACACTAATATGAGCCTACGAGGCTGAAAACATACTTTGGAAGTGGTTTGGGACTAAACCAAGAACTTTAAAAAGTTTTGCAAAACTTAGAAAATTTTCTACTAAACAGGGGTCACACGTTCGTGTGGTTTAGGACACGCCCATGTGGGCAGGTCGTGTGGTCACACACGCCCGTGTGGGCAGGCCATGTAACTTTCTATTTTGAAATGCATGAAGAAATTGACGTCACATAGCCAAGTCATACGCCCGTGTGCTAGGCCATGTGGGTAATTTAATTTTCATAAAATAGGTGCAGACTTCTCACGCCCAGGACACATGCCCGTGCCCATGGTTGAGACACACACCCGTATCTCTACCCGTGTGTTCAATTTTGAGCATTCTGTTTCTCAAAATTAACGTGCAAGGGAGACACAGCCAAGACACAAGCTCATGGGGCAGACCAAGTGTCACACCTGGCCTAGACACACACCCGTGTGGATAAAATAAAGGCTATTTAGCAAGCCATTTGTCACCCTCATTTACACCTAAACACACACAAGTTCAATAGTGGCTTGTTTAAGCAACCAAAACATCCATAATCAAAACAAAATTATGTCATTCATTACCAACACTTAACATATATACTATAGCATGATTTACGAAATCAATTCATTCCAAACTCACGTTCACAAGTGTCAACATGAATACTTCCATCATGCATAATTCTACATAAAATTCCTAGCACACCAAAGGACTAATCTCATCCATTTCACAACAAATCATTTAACAGTAATAAACATATAGCAACCCAATGCAAAACACATAAACAAAAGGCATTAGGACATATACTTATATAAATGGGCTTACAACTATTTTAACCAAAATAAGCCAATTACATGGCTAAATACTAAATCACCTTAAACAAATATAAGCCAATACATTTGGCCAAATCAAATGACACATATAACAAAATAACCAAGTCCCTATACGTGCCATACTTTCAAACACTAAGTTCATCAATAACCAAAATGAGAGTTTGATGGTGTGATTTGAATATCAGACGATCTTCGATCCGAGCTAGCTTGGCGACACTATAAAACATGAAAAATAAATGGAGTAAGCTATATAGCTTAGTAAGCTCGTATGCAAGAAATGAGCAACCTTACCATACATATAACATTCAAATAATATAACTTAATTAAGTGTAAATTTACCACAGTATCATAATTCATTCCATCACAAAAATTACCTCATTTTCATTATTTCAAGCATTTCATAAACATGAGCTTTACATACATACCTGAAACATCTCAAAATGAACTTACACATATTCTTATCTTTGACATACTCGTGAACCACTCAAAATAATAATGTCGGATACTCGGGATTTTTGCACACTAAGTGCCACATACGTAGCCAATGCTACCTTAATCTCATATCACATACTTGCTCCCTCTTGAGCTATCAATAGGCCTGCTCACACAAGCTGTTAGTCAAGACGTAGCTACACAGTGCTACTCATACAAGCTATCAAGTATCTGTAACATATGCCGGTATACTCAGCCACTAGTTGGACGTACAAGATCAGCACCTAAAATCACATAACACATAATGACCCTAGTGACATGTCACTTGTATCCTCATCTATTCCTAAGGTTCAATGGGACTTCTCACTTTTTGAATTGTCGTTGAACTCATTCATAGAATTATATTCATTCACATAACCAAACATACAATTCATGCAATATTAAAGTATATAAGTACAATTATTCTAAAGCTTATTTTTAACATACGAACTTACCTCGGTACAAAATGCCTAATAGTTCGATTTAGTCCAAAACCTTGTTCTTTCTCCGGTCTAGGTTAGAACCTCTTCTTTCTTGATTTATAATATCAAATTTAACTCATTCAATCATCACATTATTCAATTTAATTCCAAAAACACCTTATGGAAAAATTATATTTTTGCCTTTAACTTTTTAACATTTTACATATTAGTCTCTAGGCTCATAAAATGATTTTCATTCAATTTCATCACACCCAAGCCTAACCGAACCTATTCCTTGCTCATAACAACCCACATTTTTCATTTATTCACATTTTTACACATGTTTTACAACTTTTACAATTTGGTCCCTATTTGACATTTTTATAAAAAATCTGTGACAGCCCAAAATTGACCCTAGTCGGAATGTGGTTTCGGGACCACAAAACTGAGGCGTAAAAATAATTTAAAATTTATTTTGATGCCTATAATATGTGTGTATTCATGTGTGACATTTTTGGTGAATTTCACTAGAAAGGACCTAGTAGTAAACTTTGAAAGTATGATGGGGAAATGTGTGATGATTAGTTGAAAATGCATGCAAAATTAAGGGATTTGCATGTCAAATTCCCCAAAGATGGCATAGTGGCCGGCCATGACATGGTTTATGGGCAAAGAAAACATGTTGAAACATGTTTTGTTAATGCATGATGTATTAAATGATAAAAAATTAATGATGTTGGATGAGAAATAAAAAATGTGTGTCGATGTGGCATTTCCCCCATTGCCGTGCAAGTGAAAGAAGAACAAGAAAAAATTGTTCATCCTTGTTCTTTCCTTTTGGCCGAAAATACTAAGGGAGGAGATAGGAGTTTTGCTTCATGCTTGGTTTGGAAGAGAACAAGAAGGAGATTTGGCTATACTTGTATCAAGATTAAGGTATGTTTGAGGTTGTGTCATGAAGTTCATGCTTGTTTTGGTTGCTAACTTGATGTGCATGTTAGCCATGGTTCAAATCCTTGTTATGCCATGAAAATGGTATTTGGCCAAGGTTGATATTGTGTTAAAGCCATTGCATGCTAAATGTGAAGCTTGTTGATGATGCATGTAATGATGGATTGACTACTCTTGAAATTTCTTTTAGTATTCTTGAGTAGGGCATTGAAATCTTTGTTTAACCATGACCGAAGTTGAAAGGGTATGGTTGTGATGTATTCGCCATGGTGCATTCATGAGCATGATTTATGCTTGTTACTTGAATGGTAAAAAAATTTGTGTTCTAGATGGTTATGAACACCTTGAGATTCGGCCATGCACCTATATGTGTATACGTTTGCACATGATGTTTTGGTTATAAAGTAAGTGATAAATATGTTTGCTTAAAGAAGAAAATGTTGAAGAATGGTTGTGAAATTGCAAGTACATTCCGCCTAGTACACATATGATGTGAAAATCTTGGAATTTATTGTCGATTTGGTGCAAGTATGACTAAGTATAATCGGCCATATGAGTGCTTGATGCTATATTATAAGTATTGAGCTACAATATGTAAAGCATTAGCTAGTAAAATGTGTGCCATTCATGTGTGGTGTTAAACATGTAATTGGCCTCAACATCAACATGCATAATCGGCCATGAATGAGTGCCTAAGAGGTTGTGTTGTTCGGCCATGAGTAAGCATGTTGAAGGCTTTGTGTGTTAAGTCGATTCATGAATTCGTACTTATGTGACTTTAGTGTCTAGTGAATATATGTGGGCTAAGTGCCTTGAGTTCTTCTTTTCGATACTCAAATGATTGAATCAAATTATTTGTTAAATTAAGCTCAAGAGCAAAGGGGACCAAATCCGATAAAGGGAAGGAAAAAGTAGTCGAATAGCCATCGGAATCGCTCGACAACATCCGAGGTAAGTTTTGAGTATCGAAACTTAGATTTTGATTCGATTGAATGAAGTAATAAGCAATCAAATTCGCCTTGTATATGGCCATTGAACCAAAATGATATTTTTGTTAAGTGAATTGTGCATAAAAGTTTTGTTGTGAAAATGAAACAAAGATGTGCATGAATGTTCGAGTGATATCGGGCTAAGCCCAAGGCAATTGTGTGAATTGTGATATCTGCTAAGCCCAAGGCAATTGTGCGAGCTATGATATCCGGGTTAAGTCCCGAAGGCATTTGTGCGAAGTTACCATAACCGGCTATGTCCCAAGGTGTTTTGAACGAGTAGCTATATCCGGATAAACTCCAAAGGTATGTGATTCGAAATTTATAAGCTGCTGGAAAATTTTCAGTTAATGCACTTGTGAAATTCCCAACAAGGTATGTTTTGTGTGTGCTTTGCACACTATGAGTAAGTGCGTTGAATATTCGCTCCAATGATAAACGAGCTATCAGCCTTAACTAAGCCGTTGTTTGTGTATGAAAATAAGAGTTGGGATTGTGAAGTAAGCATGGCTTTGAGAAATTGTGCATATGAATTATTGTTTAGCTACTTGAATGCTATGCTTTGGTTGTGTGTATATTATGGCTCAAACTTACTAAGCATAAATTGCTTACTGCTTCTCCGCTTTCTTTGTTTCTCTGTTATAGATTTTGCTCGTTAGCGATCGGATTCGGGATCATAGAAGTTGAAGTCAACCACATATCAAAGCCCTTTTTGGTACTCCTTTAGTTGAGTTCGGATATGGCATGTATAGGACCACCCTCGGTTGTTTTAAGTACTTGTGATGTATATGTGTACGGCCATGCGAAAATGGTTCGTAAAAGTGGAGTATGGAATTTGACCATATGTGGTTTGTAATTATATTTGGTTTCATGATGTGATTATGGTTTGGAATGAGAGAGTTGGTCACATGATCAGCCATTGGAATGGCTAAATATGATCACATGTGGACCTAAGTATGACTAGACTATAGTTGGTCCATGGGAACTACAATATAGGTAAAGCCTACCTTAAAAACAGAGGCTGCCAGCTGCAGTGAGGTGGATGTGAAAAATCACCAAAATTTTTAGGAATGGTGTTAAATAGTGAATAAATTATGTGATCGAACCTTGACGAGTCTATTTTCATATCAAAGTAACGAAACAATCATATGATCAGTATACCGAGAGATATTAAAGTTCTCATGAGACAGGGCCGGAACGGTTTCTGGGTCCCCTATCGCAGCTTTGAAAATTTTCCATAAATTATCCAGAATGAATTAGAAGTCATGCCTTATATGCGCAGATTCCTTTTTGAGTCTAGTTTCATTGGAAACAAATGGTATCAGTAGTCAAACCCTGTACAGAGAGATATTCAAGTTGTAACACGCAAAGGTCAGTGTAGTCGACCCCTGTAACATGGGCGGCTTTAACTAATAAACTGTACCAATTGGCCCGACCAAAAATTCTAGAAAGAAATCCATGGATGGATATATAAGTCTAAATTCAGGTAAAATTTACGGAATCAGTTTCTGAGTTGTGAAACTCGAGATATGCTTTTTAAGGCTACAATGACGCAGCTTTTCCAGCTTGCACAGGAATGTCAAATTGGTCGGTGCCATAAGTGGTTTTGGCTTGTTAACCCTCGTGTCCCACAATCAAATAGCCTCGGGTTCGTGGTGTTACAATTTTATTGGTATCGAGCTACGATTTAGTCGATTTTAGGACTACCGTGATATGTTTGGGGTCTAGCTATACATGCCATTAAGTGATGAATTGATAGTGTGGTGATTTCGACCATTTGACTTTGTGTTTGTGTATAGCAATGGATCCCGATCCCAACCGAGCAATAGCGATGATGTGGAGAGTGTGGCGCTGCTCCCACGCAAGGGACAAATACGGCGGACTCTCAACCTATTGCCAAGAATCCGAATGATGAGGCTAAGCAAGCCTTTTATAGTGTGATGAATGATTGGTTTAACCAATACATTCGAACTAACACTACTGTTCCACAACCTCCATTCCCGACTAATGCAACCCCAAGACCTACAATACCTCCCAGAATCGACCAAGTAAGGTCAAGTAAGCCCCAGTCTATAGGATTCAAAACATGGGGCCACCGAATTTAAAGCTACGGATGATGACGATGCCGAGCAAGCTGAATTTTGGATGGACAACACTATCTGGGTGCTCGATGAGCTATCTTGCACACCGATGAATGCTTAAAGTGTACTATCTCCTTGCTACGCGATTCCGCCTACTATTGGTGGAGTACTCGACTTCACAGTGCCTAGAGAGCAAGTAACTTGGGAGTTCTTTCTAACCGAGTTCAAAGAAGTATATCGACCGAGATTTATGGACCAAAAACGAAAGGAATTCCTTGATCTTAAGCAAGGTTCCATGTCGATTATCGACTACGAACAAAAATTTGCGAGGCTTAGCCGGACGCTGCTGAAAGTGCATTTCTTCGTAAGTCGTGATGTGTAAACGCTCAAGATGGACCGAACGATGATATAAAGTCAGTATGTTGGCATTTTGGAAATCCGAGAGTTTGTGGCTCTTGTCGAGCGAAAGCAAAGCCGAGGAGCTCAAGATGGAGAAAAGAAAAGTGAAGTGGGAGCAAGGAGTTTCAGAAGAGGTCTTGGGAAGCCCTTCCAGAGTCATCAAAGAAATTTAGAGATGGCTTAGGCCGGTCTAGAGACATTTCGGCTTTTCTAGACGAGACCGCGATCGACCCCTATGGGCACGCTGAGTCACTTCGATCGCCGGTGTTGGCAATGATCGTCGAGACGAACTGAGTGCCAATATTGTGGCAAATGGCATTCTAGGAGTTGTAGATTCCGCGACCGCTCTGTTACAAGTGCGGATCATCGATCATTTCATTAAGGATTGCCCGAGCTTATCCGGACAAAACGTAAATCAAAGTGGGAACCCGGTGCTACCACAACTCGAGGTAGGCGGTCTAGAAACACGAGCAATGCTAGTGGCGGTCGAGAGGATCTAGAGATGCCACCATCGATCTGAGGCTCGTGCTCTGCTAGGACTTATGCCATACGCCGCGCGAGGATGCTGCCTCACCGGATGTTATTACCGTATCCTCACTCTTTTCGATACTAATGTGATTGCTTTGATTGACCCCGGTTCTACTTATTCTTATATATGCGAAACCTTAGCATGCGAGAAGACTTTGCCCATTGAGTCTCATCGAGTTTGTAATACGGTGTCAAACCCTCGGTCATTACGTGCTCGTCAACAAAGTGTGTAACAAAAGTCCCCTAGTATTTTGACGTTCTTGTTTTCCGCGGACTTGATGCTTTTTCCATTCGGCGAATTCGACGTTATTCTTGGTTTGGATTGGTTGACCATGCACGATGCGGTTGTAAATTGCAAAAGCAAGACTATTGATCTCGAGGTGCACGAATAACGAGTTAATTCGGGTTGAGTCTACGGACTTAAAGGGATTGCCGCTATAATATCGCAATGTTGGCTCGAAAATACGTAAGAAAGGGTGTGAAGCATACCTTGCGTATGTTCTAGATGACAAAGAGTTAGAAAAGAAACCCGAATCTGTGCGGTGGTTTGTGAATACCGGATGTTTTCCCTAAAGAATTGCCGGTTTACCACTGCTCGGAAATAGAGTTTGGCATCGAATTGGTACCGGTACCATTCCAATTTCGATAGCTCCGTATCGTATAGCACCAACGGAATTAAAGGAGTTGAAAGCTCAGTTGCAAGAATTGGTGGATAGAGGTGTTGCTCACCCGAGTTTTTCACCTTGAGGTGCGCCAGTGTTGTTTGTGAAAAAGAAGGATGGAACCATGAGGCTGTGCATCGACTATCGTCAGCTTAATAAAGCGACGATAAAGAACAAATACCCGCTATCACAGATCGATGACTTGTTCGATCAACTGAAGGGAGCCTCAGTGTTCTCAAAAATAGATTTGAGATCGGGCTATTATCAATTGCGAATTCAAGATTCGGATGTACCCAAGACTGCCTTCAGAACGAGATATGGTCACTACGAGTTCCTAGTGATGCCATTCGGGCTTACTAATGCCCCTACGGTATTTATGGATTTAATGAATCGGATCTTCAGACCATACTTGGATCGGTTTGAAGTAGTGTTCATTGATGACATCTTGGTCTATTCAAGAAATGAGACCGAACATGCTGAACACCTGAGGTTAGTGCTGCAAATTCTACGGATAAGCAATTATATGCTAAGTTCAAGAAGTGTGAGTTCGTTAAGAGAGGTTAGCTTCTTGGGGCATGTGATATCTCAGATCGGTATTCGAGTCGACCGAACAAAATTTCAGCCATACTTAATTGGAAGCCTCAGAAATATTACTGAGGTTTGGAGCTTTTTGGGGCTTCTTGGTTATTACCGACGATTTGTATAAGGTTTCTCAACGATAGCCACGCCGATAACGGCTACTCCAAAAGGATGTTAAGTTCGAATGGACGGAGAAATCTCGGAAAAGTTTTGATCAACTGAAGACTTATTTGACTAAAGCCCCAATTCTAGTGCAACCCGAATCGCAAAGAGTTTGTCATCTATAGTGACGCCTCCTACTTGGGTTAGGTTGCGATTGATACAAGAAGGTCGAGTTGTGACCTATGCGCCGAGGCAATTAAAGCCACATGAGAAAAATTATCCCACCCATGGTCTCGAATTGGTCGCCATCGTATTCGCTTTAAAGATATGGCGACATTACTTATTTGGTGAGAAGTGCCATGTGTATTCGGATCATAAAAGTCTCAAATATTTGATGACTCAAAGAGACTTAAATCTGCGACAAAGACGTTGGCTCGAGCTGTTAAAGGATTATGAGCTGGTCATTGACTATCACCTGGGAGAGGCGAATGTGGTTGAGGATGCCTTAAGTCGAAATCATTATTCGCTTTACTGAGCGATGAATGTGCACTTGTCCGCTCGATCCGACAATGTGTCAAGAGTGAATTGAAAGCCAAACCATTATTGATACATCAAATTTGTGAAGCTCAGAAAGTCGACGACGAGTTGGCTGCAAAACGGGCTGAGTGTGTTCCGAACAAGGACTCGGAGTTTCAAATCGATGATGACGATTGTTTGAGGTTCAGGAGTCGTCTGTGTGTTCCAAAGAATTCGGAACTTATTTCGATAATACTGAACGAAGCCCATTGTAGCCGAATGGCGAACCACCCGGGGAGTACGAAGATGTACAACGATTTGAAACGTCGGTTTTGGTGGCATGGTATGAAACGAGACATCTCCGACTTTGTTTCGAGATGTTTAATATGTCAACAAGTGAAAGCGGAACATCAAGTGCCTTCAGGATTACTTCATCCGATCACGATACCCGAGTGGAAGTGGGATACAAGGTCTATTGTGACTGCCATTGTCAGCAAGTAAGAAGGATGCGATTTGGGTCGTTGTAGATAGATTGACTAAGTCGGCTCACTTTGTCCCCGTACGTACGGGTTTTTCAATGGACAAAGTAGCCGAACTGTACGTTCTCGACAGTGAGATTACACGGGGTGCCTACTTCCATCGTGTCGATAGAGATCCGAGATTTACCTCGCGATTTTGGAAGAAGTTGCAAGAAGCTTTGGGTACCAAGTTGCATTTCAAAGACCGCCTTTCACCCCTAAACCGATGGTCAATCCGAGCGGATAATTCGGATACTTGAGGATTTGTTAAGATGTTGCATCCTCGAGTTCGATGGTTCATGGGAGCAGTGTTTGCCTTTGATTGAATTCGCCACAACAATAGTTTTCAATCAAGTATTATGATGGCACCTTACGAGGCTTTGTACGGTCGTAAATGCCGTACACCATTGTTTTGGACCGAGCTCGGTGAAAGCAAAATTTTCGGGTGGATTTGATTAGAGATCCCGAATGAAAGTGAAAGTAATCCGTGAAAGTCTCAAGATAGCCTCCGATCGTCGAAGTCGTGCGCGGTCTCAAGCGTAAAGACATCGAGCATCGGGGAGATAAAGTGTTTCAAGGTTTCGCCTTGGAAAAAGATACTCGATTCGGTAGTAAGGGCAAGTTGAGCCCGAGGTTCATTGGGCCATATGAGATATCCGAGCGAGTCGGTTCGATTCGTCCTCGCTTGATATTGCCCCGAACTCGAAAAGATTTACGATGTCTTTCATGTTTCGATGCTTCGACGCAATAGATCGATCCATCGCACGTGGTTAGTCCATCGGAGGTTGAAATTCAAGCCAATATGAGTTATGAGAAAGAACCGGTTTGTATCCTATCACGTGAAGTGAAAGAGTTGCGAAACAAGCGGGTTCCGCTAGTGAAAGTGTTATGGCTCAAACACGGATAGAAGAAGCTACTTGGGAAACCGAGAACTCTATGAAAGAGCGATACCCAACCCTATTTACGGTAAGATTTTCGGGACGAAAATTTCTTAAGTGGGGAGAGTTGTGACACCCAAAATTGACCCTAGTCGGAATGTGGTTTCGGGACCACAAAACCGAGGCGTAAAAATAATTTAAAATTTATTTTGATGCCTATAATATGTGTGTATTCATGTGTGACATTTTGATGGTTCGATTTAGTGTTATAAAGGTGAATTTCACTAGAAAGGACCTAGTAGTAAACTTTGAAAGTATGATGGGGAAATGTGTGATGACTAGTTGAAAATGCATGCAAAATTAAGGATTTGCATGTCAAATTCCCCAAAGATGGCATAGTGGCCGCCATGACATGGTTTATAGGCAAAGAAAACATGTTGAAACATGTTTTGTTAATGCATGATGTATTAAATGATAAAAAATTAATGATGTTGGATGAGAAATAAAAAATGTGTGTGAGTGTGGCATTCCCCCCATTGCCGTGCAAGTGAAGTGAAAGAAGAACAAGAAAAAATTGTTCATCCTTGTTCTTTCCTTTTGGCCGAAAATACTAAGGGAGGAGATAGGAGTTTTGCTTCATGCTTGGTTTGGAAGAGAACAAGAAGGAGATTTGGCTATATTTGTATCAAGATTAAGGTATGTTTGAGGTTGTGTCATGAAGTTCATGCTTGTTTTGGTTGCTAACTTGATGTGCATGTTAGCCATGGTTCAAATCCTTGTTACGCCATGAAAATGGTATTTGGCCAAGGTTGATATTGTGTTAAAGCCATTGCATGCTAAATGTGAAGCTTGTTGATGATGCATGTAATGATGGATTGACTACTCTTGAAATTTCTTTTAGTATTCTTGAGTAGGGCATTGAAATCTTTGTTTAACCATGACCGAAGTTGAAAGGGTATGGTTGTGATGTATTCGCCATGGTGCATTCATGAGCATGATTTATGCTTGTTACTTGAATGGTAAAAAAAATTGTGTTCTAAATGGTTATGAACACCTTGAGATTCGGCCATGCACCTATATGTGTATATGTTTGCACATGATGTTTTGGTTATGAAGTAAGTGATAAATATGTTTGCTTAAAGAAGAAAATGTTGAAGAATGGTTGTGAAATTGCAAGTACATTCGGCCTAGTACACATATGATGTGAAAATCTTGGAATTTATTGTTGATTTGGTGCAAGTATGACTAAGTATAATTAGCCATATGAGTGCTTGATGCTATATTATAAGTATTGAGCTACAATATGTAAAGCATTAGCTAGTAAAATGTGTGCCATTCATGTGTGGTGTTAAACATGTAATTGGCCTCAACATCAACATGCATAATCGGCCATGAATGAGTGCCTAAGAGGTCGTGTTGTTCGCCATGAGTAAGCATGTTGAAGGCTTTGTGTGTTAAGTCGATTCATGAATTCGTACTTATGTGACTTTAATGTCTAGTGAATATATGTGGGCTAAGTGCCTTGAGTTCTTCTTTTCGATACTCAAATGATTGAATCAAATTATTTGTTAAATTAAGCTCAAGAGCAAAGGGGACCAAATCCGATAAAGGGAAGGAAAAAGTAGTCGAATAGCCATCGAATCGCTCGACAACATCCGAGGTAAGTTTTGAGTATCGAAACTTAGATTTTGATTCGATTGAATGAAGTAATAAGCAATCGAAATTCGCCTTGTATATGGCCATTGAGCCGAAATGATATTTTGTTAAGTGAATTGTGCATAAAAGTTTTGTTGTGAAAATGAAACAAAGATGTGCATGAATGTTCGAGTGATATCCGGCTAAGCCCAAGGCAATTAAAGCGACCAGATATCGGGCTAAGCCCAAGGCAATTGTACGAGCTATGATATCCGGGTTAAGTCCGAAGGCATTTGTGCGGGTTACCATAACCGGGCTATGTCCCAAGGTGTTTTGAACAGTAGCTATATCCGGATAAACTCCAAGGTATGTGATTCGAAATTTATAAGCTGCTGGAAAATTTTCAGTTAATGCACTTGTGAAATTCCCAACAAGGTATGTTTTGTGTGTGCTTTGCACACTATGAGTAAGTGCGTTGAATATTCGCTCCAATGATAAACGAGCTATCGGCCTTAACTAAGCCGTTGTTTGTGTATGAAAATAAGAGTTGGGATTGTGAAGTAAGCATGGCTTTGAGAAATTGTGCATATGAATTATTGTTTAGCTACTTGAATGCTATGCTTTGGTTGTGTGTATATTATGGCTCGAAACTTACTAAGCATAAATTGCTTACTCCGTTTCTCCGTTTCTTTGTTTCTCTGTTATAGATTTTGCTCGTTAGCGATCGGATTCGGGATCATAGAAGTTGAAGTCAACCACACTATCGAAGCCCTTTTTGGTACTCCTTTAGTTGAGTTCGGATATGGCATGTATAGGACCACCCTCGGTTGTTTTTAAGTACTTGTGATGTATATGTGTACGGCCATGCGAAAATGGTTCGTAAAAGTGGAGTATGGAATTTGACCATATGTGGTTTGTAATTATATTTGGTTTCATGATGTGATTATGGTTTGGAATGAGAGAGTTGGTCACATGATCAGCCATTGGAATGGCTAAATATGATCACATGTGGACCTAAGTATGACTAGACTATAGTTGGTCCATGGGAACTACAATATAGGTAAAGCCTACCTTAAAAACAGAGGCTGCCAGCTGCAGTGACATGGATGTGAAAAATCACCAAAATTTGTAGAATGGTGTTAAATAGTGAATAAATTATGTGATCGAACCTTGACGAGTCTATTTTCATATGAAATTAAGGAAACAATCATATGATCAGTATACCGAGAGATATTAAAGTTCTCGTGAGACAGGGCCGGAACGGTTTCTGGGTCCCCTGTCGCGGCTTTGAAAATTTGCCACAAATTATCCAGAATGAATTAGAAGTCATGCCTTATATGTGCAGATTCCTTTTTGAGTCTAGTTACATTGGAAACAAACGGTATCAGTATTAAAACCCTGTACAGAGAGATATTCAAGTTGTAACACGCGAAGGTCAGTGAAGTCGACCCCTGTAACATGGGCGACTTTAACTAATAAACTGTACCAATTGGCCTGACCAAAAATTCTAGAAATAAATCCATGGATGGATATATGAGTCTAAATTCAGGTAAAATTTACGGAATCAGTTTCCAAGTTTTGAAACTCGAGATATGCTTTTTAAGGCGACAGTGACACAGTTTTCCAGCTTGCCTGGGAATGTCAAATTGGTCGGTGCCATAAGTGGTTTTGGCTTGTTAACCCCTCGTGTCCGACACCGGCAACGGTCTCGGGTTCGGGGTGTTACAAAATCACTTGGTAAATGTTGTTTATCTAGCACCAAACATGCATCTTCTACCATTAAACATCAAAATACACAAATATTCAACATGGGTAAAATTTTAAACTTCATCTTTCTTTCAAATTAGTCATTGAAATAGCTAGATTAGGTTGAGACAACTTCAAAAATATAAAATCATGAAAAATGGGGCAAGAACGGGTCGAGCTTGGAAGTGGCCAAAACCATAGCTATGGACTCCTTGAAATTTTCGACTATGAGGGGACTAATTTGAGAAGATGAACACTTTTATTTTAGTTATTTTGTCCTTATTTACCAAATGACTAAAATGCCGTTCACTTAAAACTTTAAAATTTTATCTGACCATGTTCATTTTTGTCTATACCAAAATCTAATGGTCTAATTACTATTTAAGGACCTCCAATTTAAAATTTCCCAGCAATTAGACTGTAACACCCCAAAATAGGGTCTAGTCAAAACAGTGGTTTTGAGACCACAAATTTGAAATAGAAATAATTATTTTATAATTGTTTGATGGTCCATGACATGATTCCATATCTGTGTAAAATTTTCATGAAGAAATTCTATGCCTAAGATGTCCAATTTGACTTTAGGGACCAAATTGAATAAGTTGTAAAACTTGTGTTCTAGAAGCCTTAAGGATGAAATTGCATTGGATTATTAATTGGAAGTCCTTAAATGGAAATTTGACCAAGTTTTGAAATTTTGGAGAAAAATGGGCATAATAGGAAAATTTTGAAAGAAAGGCCTTAAGGGCATTTTGATCATTTGGTTAATAAAAGAATAAAAAGGGGAAAATCAACCAAAAATGTTGTCCATCTTCTCTAAGGGTGCTAAAATTTTGGGGAGACTCCATAGCTAGGGTTTTCAACATTTCAAGCTTGATTGTAAGTGCTCCCAAGCCCCGTTTTTAATGTTCTTTGCATTTTTAAAGTTGTCATCAACAGATCTAGCTATTTCTACCATTATTTTGAGCTAGGGTTCATGTATGAAAATTGAACCATGTGTGACATGGTTGTATTTTGATGTTTAATAGAGGAATATTAATGTTTGGTGGGTGGTAAACATCTTTTGCTAAGTGATTTTTAGTGAAAAATCTTAAAAAAGACTTATTTGTAAATGGTGTAAAGAGTAGTAGAAATCTGAAATAAAGGAAAATGTGTGCTAATATGAACATGGTGTAGGTTCAGATAGGCTTGGGTAACCAAGAAATTTCATGTATTTCATTTTATGAGCCTAGGGACTAAAATGTAAATAAGTGACAAAGTTAAGGGTAAAATGGTAACTTTACCAAAGTGTGTTATGGGTCGATTTGATAAATGTATGTATTGAACAAGATAAAATTGGCATTATAGATAAAAAAAATGGGATTCGGGTCTTAATCGAGGGAAAAATAAAATTTACAAAGATTAGGCTCGTTTCTATCATTTTGTACCGAGGTAAGTTCATTTACAAATAATGCAACATGTACCATACTTTAAAAGCTTTAAAATCGCATGTATGGTGAGTACTTATATATTTGATATGATGTTATATCATGTGTTTATTGCCTAAATTGTATTATGAATTATGCTTGACAATTCTATAAATATATGATTGGTGCTATGAGTATTGAACTTGACTTTACGAGCAAGTTCAATAGAAATGTGGTACCAAAGAATCCTGTTTTAACCTTAGGAATAATTTAGGATACAAGTGACATGTCACTAGGAATTATATAATATGAACTCATTGAGTTGTGGTCTGAGTTCATGATATATGTGACATCGGAACTCATTGAGTTGTGGTTTGAGTTAGTGATGTATGTGACACATGTTTTGGCATCCGGGTACTGGTTTTGTATATGTTATTGATGGCGAGGTAGTCCAGCATGTGTTGCGGATACCTGATAGCCTAGGTGAACAGACCCGTGAGTAGCTCATAAATGAGCAACATGTGATCTGAGATATGAGGTAGCATTGACTACATATAAGGCACTTAGGTGAAAAATTTCGATGTATCTGGTAGTATTCTGAGTGTTCAACGGGTAGCTCAAAGTTCTATGAGTAATCGTAACGATTGCATTAAAACACGAAAGTAAGTTGTAATGTGCAAGTGTGCACAGATATGTATGTCGAACTCATGTGAATGTCATGAAATATGATGTGGTCATGGTAAGAACATGTAGTTATATATATATATATATATATATGAGGAATAAGTTTTTGAGAAATGATAAAATGTAAGATTATGTTCGTTAGGTTAAATGTATGATTCAAGCTTTTTTCAGTTGCCTTTTATTTGCATGTGAACTTGCTAAGCTTTATGCTTACCGCCTTTCTTTTTCATCTCTTATAGTTTCGCCATGCTAGCTTGAGGATTGAAGAACATCGGAGACTCGATCACACTATCAATCGAACATTTGGGTATAGCTAGCTTTATCATTTTGGATATGGCATGTATAGGGACTTGGTCTTTTTGTTATGTGTCATATTGGTTAGCCAAATGTGTTGGCTTATGATGGTATTATGATTACTTTGTATATGGCCATGAGAGCTGGCTCATATTGATTATTTGGGTTGTAACCCTAATTATTGGTGCATGCATGCAAATGTGCTTATGCTTTAATGTGGTTATGGTTACTTATCGATAATGAGTGTGATGGATGGCATGTAAGTTTGGTGTATGAAATATGATTAAGGTGTATGCAAATAAAGGTGATGCAAGTTGGCAAATTGAAAGTAGGTTAGAAACGATGATAGAAAAATATTATATTGGTCTGGAATGCCATAGAAAAGTATGATAGTTTGATTAGATGATATGTTGACATTACCAAGTCATATTTTAACCATGAATGTGGATACTCGAGTAATCAAATGTGCCATGTTGCATGCCATGAAGTGAGTATAAGCATAGGAGTGTTTAAGGGTGGCTTGGCTTGGAAAATAGCCTAGACATTGTCCAAACAGTTAGACACAGAGGCATGTGTCTTGGCTGTTTGTGACATACGGTCTACCCCATGGGCGTGTGATTCGGCCATGTGTCCCCTGCACCCTAATTATGGAAAACAGATTACCCAGTAGTAAACACATAGGAAGAGACATGGCCGTGTGTCTCAATCGTGTGAAGGACACGACCTTAGGACATGGGTGTGCGCCCAAGCTGTGTGAAGTCTGCACTTAATTTTTGGAATTTAATTTGACACATGGCCTAAGCATACAGGCGTGTGACTTGGCCATGTGACCTTATTTGTTTATGATGTCATAGTCAGAGAGTTACACGGGTTGAGGACACGGACGTATCCTAAGACACGCGGGCGTGTGACTCCCTAAAGTAGGGAATTTTTCTAAAGTTTTCTAAAGTATGTTTGGGGCCTCGTAGGCCCATATAAGGGACAATTTGCATATGTATGAAAGAAATTGATTTGATCAAAAATTTTATGGTCTGTTTTGTATATGTGCTTGTGTTAAAGTCCGATAATGCCTCGAATCCTGTCCCGACTTTGGATACGGGTAAGGGATGTTACATAGTGGTATCAGAGCTACGGTTTAATCGATTCTTGGACTAACGTAGCATTTGTATAAGTCTAGCTATACATGCCATATATATTATGATAGTGTGACGACTCTTAACGATTTAATAATGTGTTTTCATATAGTAATGGATCCCGATAGAGCAATGGCAGATGATGTTAAAAGTAACGTGCCTGCTCCAGCTGAAGGAGCATTGCCGTCTGATAGTAGACCTACAACTGTTAATAAAGGAGAAGGAGGCAAAGAAGCCTTTCTCCATATGATGGATGCCGAGTACACGGAGTTCGTTCTAACGAACCCGAACCCGAACGCTCAACCTCCTCCACCCTCTCCAAATCTCCAACTCGTACAAGAAATGGCTCAAGGTATGGATTTTATACGGTTTCATAGAGCCAAAATTGATAGAATTCGAAAGTAGGGAGTCGAGGAATTTAAGGCCGATGCTGATGATGACCCTGGGAAAGTGGAATTCTGGCTTGAGAATTCTATCCAAGTATTTGATAAACTGTTGTCCACACCTGAAGAGTGTTTGAGGTATGCTATTTCCCTATTGAGAGACACTGCATACCATTAGTGGAAGATGCTAGTTTTAGTAGTTCCAAAGGAAAATGTCACATGGGAATTCTTTCAAGAGGAGTTCCAAGAGAAATACATCAGTGAGCGATTCATTGACCAAAAGCGTAAAGAATTTCTTGATTTGAGGCAAGGTCACATGTCAGTTACTGAGTACGAAAGAGAGTTTGTTCGGCTTAGTAAGTATGCTCGAGAGTGTGTATCCTCTGAGGCTAAAATGTGTAAAAGGTTTGAGGACGAACTTAATGAGGAAATTAGAGTGTTGTGGGTATTCTTGAGCTAAATGAATTTGTTGTGCTCGTTGATCGGGCTTGTAAAGCTGAGGAATTGACGAAGGAAAAGAGAAAAGCCGAGGTAGAGGCTAGAGATATGAAAAAGAGGCCTATGAGCAAGTCATTTCCATTTCAATATAAGAAATCCAGAGATATGTATTCCCGTTCTTATGTTTCGACTGGACATTCGTACAAAAACCATAAGAAGCAAAATTCAGGTTTTAGATCTCAAGCTACATCTGTGGCTAATATGGGTAAGGATAGAGCTTCCGAACTCTAGTGCCAACAATGTAGTAGAGGTCATTTTGGTAAGTGTAAGGTGAGCAATAGATCTTGTTTCCGATGTGGTTCTCAAGACCACTATATCAAAGACTGTCCTAAAATGGTCGAGAAAGAAAAATTTCAGAGTACATGGCTGGGTAGTACAGCTACAAAAGGGAGACCCTAGAAAAATACCGATAATGAGACTAGCAATAAAAATGTAACAAGGGATACGATAGTGAGGTCTGAAGCTAGAGCTCTGGCTAAGGCCTATGCTATACGTACGCGTGAAGACACATCTTCTCCCGACGTGATTACGTGTACTTTTTCTCTCTATGACACTTCTTTTATTACCTTGATTGGCCCTGGTTCTACTCATTCATATTTGTGCATGAAATTGGTATCTAGCATGAATATGCCTGTTGAGTCTACGAAATTTATGATTAAAGTGTCAAACCCGCTAGGCAAGCATGTTTTAGTTGATAAGGTATGTAAGAAATGTCCTTTGATAATTAGAGATCATTATTTTCTGGCTGACTTGATGTTATTGCCGTTCGATGAATTTGATGTTGTATTGGGCATGGATTGGTTGACATTTCATGAAGCCATAGTAAATTTTAGACAAAAGTTATTGAATTGAAATGTGAAAATGGTGAAATTCTCTGGGTTGAATTAGATGAGTCAAATAAGTTGCCAATTGTGATGTCTTCAATGTCTGCTCAGAAATGTATTAAAAAGGGATATGAAGCTTATTTGGCTTATGTGTGGAATACGAAAGAGTCTGAATCAAAGATTGAACCAGTGCCTGTTGTATGTGAGTATTCAGATGTGTTCCTAAAAAAGCTACCTGGATTACCTCTTGTTAGGGAAGTTGAGTTTGGCATTGAGTTAGTCCCTGGTACAACACGTATCTCGATTGCTCCATATAGAATGGCCCTGAATGAATTGAAAGAACTGACAAGGGTTTGTGAGACCGAGCTTTTCGTCATGGGGTGCTCTGGTATTATTTGTGAAAAAGAAAGACGGATCTATGAGGTTATGTATAGATTACCGACAGTTCAATAAAGTAACAATTAAGAACAAGTATCCTTTGCCAAGGATTGACTACTTGTTTGACCAGATAAAAGGAGTGACTTGGTTTTCAAAGATAGACTTGAGGTCCAGTTACTACCAGTTGAGAGTGAAAGACTTAGATGTGCCGAAAACCGCTATTTGGACGAGGTATGGTCATTATAAATTCCTTGTCATGCCTTTTGGTTTAACAAATGCTCTTGCAGCATTTATGGATTTGATGAATCGTATTTTCCGACCATATTTGGATAAATTTGTCGTTGTTTTTATTGATGACATATTGATTTATTCTCGTGATGAATCCGAGCATGCCGAGCACTTGTATGCTAAGTTTAGTAAAAGTGAGTTTTGGCTTCGTGAAGTTGGATTCTTGGGTCACATTGTTTCGGGTGATGGTATTAGAGTAGACCCGATTTTGGTAATTGTTGAATGAAAATCGCCAAGGAATGTAATTGAGGTTAGAAGCTTCCTAGGCTTGGTCGGTTGTTATAGACAGTTTGTTAAAGGATTCTCCATGATTGCTACTCCAATAACAAAGTTATTACAGAAAGATGTCAAGTTTGAATGGACAGAAAACTGCCAACACAATTTTGAGAAATTAAAGGCATTATTGACTGAGGCCCCGGTTTTGGTACAACCAGAGTCAGGTAAAAAATTTGTGATTTATAATTATGCTTCCTTAAATGGTTTGGGATGTGTACTCATGCAAGAAGGTAAAGTCGTAGCTTACACTTTGAGCAATTAAAGCCTCACGAGAAGAACTACCCGACACATGACTTAGAGTTGGTTGTCATAGTGTTTGCTTTGAAGATTTGGCGACATTATTTATTTGGTGAAAAATGCCATGTCTTTACCGATCAAAAAAGTCTTAATTACTTAATGACTCAAAAGGATTTGAACTTGTGGCAACGAAGATTGTTGGAACTGTTAAAAAATTATGAGCTTGTGACCGATTACCATCCGGGTAACGCGAGTGTGGTCGCTGACGCCTTGACCGATTACCATCCAGGTAACGCGAGTGTGGTCGATGACGCCTTGAGTAGGAAGTCATTGTTTGCCTTGAGGGTTATGCATACACAACTGACTTGGTTCAATGATGGTTCGATTCTACTGAGTTGAGAGCTAGACTGACTTTTCTTTAGCAGATTTGTGATGCTCAGAAAGTTGATAAAGTGTTACAAGCTAAGAGAATTCACTATGAGGCCAGTAATGAACCAGATTTTCTAAGTGACTCCAATGGTTGTTTGAGATTTCGTGCTAGGATTTGTGTTCCGAAAGACACTGAGTTGATTCAGAATATTTTACATGAAGCACACAACAGTTGTTTGTCAGTTCACCTGGGCAACACAAAGATGTATAATGACTTGAAGAAAATGTATTTGTGGAATGGTATGAAAAGAGATATCTCAGAGTTTGTATCGAGATGCTTATTTTGTCAGCAAGTAAAGGCTGAACACCAAGTACCTTTAGGTTTACTTCAGGCCATCATGGTCCCCAAATGGAAATGGGACCGGATTACTATGGATTTTGTAACAGGGTTGCCTTTAACTCTTAAAAAAAAGATGCCATATGGGTTATTATCGATAGACTGACTAAATCGGCTCACTTTATCCCTATACATACTGATTTCTCACTGGATAAGTTAGCTGAATTGTACATTGGTGAAATTGTGAGACTTCATGGGGTACCTATATCGATTGTATTGGATAGATATTCGAGGTTCACATCATGGTTTTTGTAACACCTTTAACCCGTATCCGTTGCCGAAATAGGTTTCCGAGGCATTACCGATCAAACCACAACATATAATATACATTTTTCATTCATGGTTCAAATTCACTTAAATATCAATCTAACATAATCACAATGTCCCTTATAAGGCTCTACGAGACCTTAAAACACACTTGGAAATGGTTCGGGACTAAACAGATAACATTTAAAAACTTTGGAATACTTAGAAAATTTTTAAACATTTAAGGGTCACATGCCTGTGTGAATAGGTCGTCTGCCTCACACGACCACCAGACATGCTCATGTCTCATGCCGTGTAACACCCCAAACCCGTGACCGTCACCGGATTTGACCACGAGGTGTTACCGGGCTTACTTTACTTATTCCTCTCTTGGAAATTTTTTTTTTTTGTTTTCCTTTTTCTGTTCTAGGCAGGCTAGTTAACTGCGTCACTGTCACCTTAAAAATCATATCTCGACTTCCAGAACTCGAAAATGAGTTCCGTCAATTTTCCCTGAAACTAGACTCATATATCCATCCATGGATTTATTTCTAGAATTTTTGGTCAGGCCAATTGGTACAGTTTATTAGTTAAAGTCACCCCTGTTTCAGGGTTCGACTACACTGACCTTTACGCATTACGACCTGGATATCATCTCGTACAGAGCTCTAATGCTCATGCCGTTTGTTTCTAATGAAACTAGACTCAAAGGGAATCTATGAATATAAGGCATGACTTCTAATTGTTTCTGGATAATTTATAGTAAATTTTCCAAGTCGGAGCAGGGGATCCAGAAACTGTTCTGGCCCTGTTTCATGAAAACCTGAATATCTCTTAAAATACAGCTCATACGGTCGTTTTGTTTCGTCCATATGAAAATAGATTCATCAAGGTTCAATTTCATAATTTATTCACTATTTAATTATACTTCTACTATTTTTAGTGATTTTTCCATCTCACCTCACTGCTGCTGGCAGCATCTGGTACTAAAGCAAACAATGACTATTTCATAATTCTTCCATGGCCAACTATTTCATCATACATAATACAAACTATGGCCACCTTATCAAAATTAATGTTTCTAAGGCTCGTGCCTATAGGTTTTAGATTCACACTCAACCGACCACATAGGCCATCTTCGCATGGCTTAAAGTTTACAACCCGAGATTCAACAAACAAAATAGCCTATACATGCCAAATGTTCTCCTAGCTCAACTACGAAGACAATACCAAAAGATTTCCAGCGGTGTGATGACTTCAACGACGGTTCCGAGCACGCAAAAGCGGTATGAGTCCAAGAGACCTAAAATGGGTGACAAGAAAACACCGAGTGAGTTTATAACTCAGTAAGTCATAAGCATTTCACAACCATCCGTTACTAAAATTATCATAAAATGAAATAATGAAACAAGGCCCATTGTTCCACCATACCGAACTATACCATAGTTCCTTAGACCTTCGGATCAATCTCATACCAAGTCATACATTTACATTTCATATACTATTCAATAGGATATTTGAAGCAATTTCCATACATCATTTCATTTCCGCAACAATCATGCAATTGAAATCATCACATAGATTTAAAACTTACCAACTCAACTCCGAGCATGAACATAGTATCTATTAGCCACGAACTCAAGGTACTTACTCTTTCCGCTGTCCATACTCAACTCGATGAAGACACACCTCCATATAATTGTTCGATCGGAGATATATATATATAGAGTACGCACACACGAGTGCTTAATACTCGATTTCGCACACTTAGTGCCATGTGATTTAAGCCCGCACACATAGTGCCATACCTTCGAGCTCGCACACCCAAAGGTCAGATATTTCCAGCATGCACACTTAGTGCCATATATTTCCAGCATGCACACTTAGTGCCATATATTTCCAGCATGCACACTTAGTGCTAATCTCGTCACCATACACACGTATTGCCCAAGACACTTAGTGCCGAAAGCAAACTTTCTACACATTTCACTATTTCTTTTACATTCAACAATGTCATCATTCCATACACATACATTTTCATTTACATATCATCTCATTAAACACAATTGCATAGATATTATGATCATTTAAAACAATGCCAAATATATGCTTAATGACTTACCTTGTGTTGGGTAAAATGGTTCCAACTCGGCTATTCGATGTTCTTTCCTTTGCTTTTGCTTGATTCTCCCCCTCTAGCTTCTTGAGCTAATCAATAAATTAACTAGTTTAACCGTCTTGCCAAATATTTATACATATATACATGACATCAACAATACTATCATCATTAATTCATCAATTCACAAAGTTTTATTTCACGAACATTTGACCCATTTTTACCCCATATGGCCGAATGCTACATTCATTACCCAACTAGCCATTCAACAATTTTCAGCCTCATTACCACCCTTTTTATGTCTAATCGTCTAAATGAGATCACATGCCTAACTATATCCGAATGTGCAACATTAATCTAGCATTTCCATTGCATTTAACACTTAACATTTACCCCATCTAGGCCAAATTTTGCTAGCACACAAGCCTTTGGCCAATGTCCTTGACCTCTAGTCACCCAAAATTTCTTTGTTCTTTAAAATTCATCCAAGACTACATTCGCACTTCCAACTAATAATTTAGGTGCTCTCAAGCTCATTCACAAGTACTATTATATATCACATTAAGCATTAAACCATTTTGCAACATAAATTTTATAGCATGGCCAATACTCATGCACATACACACATAACAACAAGAACTCAATGGCATAAAAATCTCCTTTTGTTAAACATTCAACTCACTCATCTCCATGCTTTCATCACAACAACATCAAAACACTAATTAGGAAATACAACATTCTTGGCCGAAATTTAACTCACCTAACAACTTAGTTTCGATCCAAGATTCAAGGAAAAATTTGAACCAATCCTCCAAACTATGCATGCATTTTCAAGAGTGGCATAAAACATACCTTCTTGTATCAAAACACCTTAGTCTAGTAAGCTCCCATGGCTGATTTTCTCAAGCTCCCCCCCCTTTCTTCTTAGTACATTCAGCCATGCAAAGAAAAATGAGAGAATGGACACTTTTTTTTTCTTCTTCTCAAGTCATGGCAATTGTAACAAAATGAGAAAGGATGAACAACAAAATTTTTCTCCTTTCTTTTCCTCAACTCACGGCAACAAGGGGGCATCCACACTCTTTTTTTTCATCATTTTCCTTTTTTTTCATTTCTTTATTTTCCTTCCATAATGCACTAGGCCAACATGTCTAGGACATGTTTTCTTTGCCCATCATCATGTCATGGCCAGCCACTAACCTTAGGAAATGGGTTATTTGACATGCAACTCCACCCTTGTGTTAACATGCATTAATAAGCCATTTAAAATTAGCATATCATATTTCACCATGTTTCACATTGATCCCTATTTAATAATTTCTCATAAAATTGGTAAAATTAGAGAATGAAACTTCCACATATGCATGCACACACATAGTAAGCATAGAATATAACAATTAATTATTTTTATGACTCGGTTTAGTGGTCCCAAACCACTTTCCGACTAGGGTCAATTTAGGGTGTCACAACTCTTCCCACTTAGGAAATTTTCGTCCGAAAATCTTACCTAAATAGGCTCGGTATCGCTCTCTCATAGAGTCCTTAAGTTCCCAAGTGGCTTCTTCAATTCGTGTTTATGCCACAACACCTTCACTAATGGGATTTTCTTATTAGCAACTCTTTTACTTGGCGCATCGTAATCGCGAACCGCTCTTCTTCATAACTCAAATTAGGTGAACCTCGACCTCGGATGGAGTAATTACGTGTGTCGGGTCGACCTATATCGTCAAGCATCGAGACATGGAAAACGCTAGAATCCTTTCAAGCTCGGGGTAACATTAATCGAGACGCCATCGTCCAACTCGTTCGGATACTTCATACGGACCGATGAACCTCGGACTCAATTTTCCTTACGGCCAAATCTAAGCACCTTCTTCCGTGGTGAGACTTTGAGAAATACCTTGTCTCCAACCCGATATTCAATGTCTTTCCTTTTCAAACCCGATACGACTTTTGGCGATCCGGCGACCTTCAAACTTTCACGAATTACTCGAACTTTCGCCGCATCCTTAATCAAATCAACCTCAAGATTTTACCTTCAAGAAGTTCACCCGTAATAATGGGTACGGCATTTACGATCGTATAAAGCCTCGAAGGCGCCATCTTAATACTTGATTGAAAGCTATTGTTGTAAGCGAATTCAATCAAAGGCAAATATCTTTCCCATGAACCACTAAACTCAAGGATGCAACATCTCAACATATCCTCAAGGATTTGAATTATCCGTTCGGATTGACCATCGGTTTGGGGATGAAAAGCAGTGCTAAAATGCAGCTTGGTACCCAAAGCCTCTTGCAATTTCTTCCAAAATCGCGATGTAAATCTTGGGTCTCTATCCGACACGATAGAAACAGTACCCCATGCAATCGAACAATTTGGGAGACGATAATTCGCCAATTTATCGAGCGAAAAATCCGTATGACAGGATAAATGAGCGACTTGGTCGATCTATCAACAATGACCCAAATCGCATCTTTCTTACTTGCCGACAATCGGTAATCCAGATATAAAATCCATTGTCACTCGATCCCATTTCCATTCGTATCATGATTGGTCAAGTAATCCCGATGGCACTTGATGTTCCGCTTTCACTTGTTGACATATCGACACCTTGAAACAAATTCGAAATGTCTCGTTTCATACCGGCCACCAAAATTGGCGTTTCAGTGTTATTGTACATTTTAGTACTACCCGATGGATTGACATTCGACTCATCGTGAGCCTCGCCAAAATCATCGAAACAAGTTCAATTCCTTGAATACATAATCGACCCTTGAACGCCAAGCGCCATTGTCGTCAATCAAATTTCGATTCTTCATCCGAAACACATTCGCTCGCTTAGCGACCAATTCAGCGTCGACCTTCCGAGATTCAAGTATTTGATGAATCAATAACGGTTTGGCCTCTAATTCGACTACTAGCACCTCCTGGGTGAAACGGATAAATGAGCATCCATCGCTCTCAAAAGCATAAAGGTGCCTTGCGACTTAAAGCATCGGCCACCACGTTGGCCTTTCTCGGTGATAATCAATGATGAGTTCATAGTCTTTCAACAACTCAAGCCAACGCCTTTGTCGCAGGTTTAAATCTCTCGAGTCATCAAATATTTTAGACTCTTGTGGTCCGAATAAATATGACACCTTTCTCCAAACAAGTAATGCCGCCATATCTTCAAGGCGAACACTATGGTCGCTAGTTCAAGGTCATGGGTCGGATAGTTTCTCTCATGCGGCTTTAGTTGTCTCGACGCCAGTAAGCCACAACTCGACCTTCTTGCATCAACACACAACCTAACCCAAGCAAGGATGCGCCATCAGATATGACAAACTCTTTACCGGACTCACTGTACTTAGCACTGGGGCCTCGGTTAAACAAGTTTTTAGTCGATCGAAACTTTCTTGACAAATGTTCAACACTCGAACTTAACATCTTTTGGAGTAGTTTCGTCATTGGTATAGCTATCATCGAAAAACCTTTCACAAATCGTCGATAGTATCCGCAAGCCCCAAAAAGCTCCTAACTTCGGTAACATTCCTTGAGGTTTCATATCGACTATGGTCAAATTTTGTTCGGTCCACCGACACCCGATGCATACCACGTGCCCCAAAAGCTAACCTCTCTCAACCAAAATTCACATTTACCGAACTTTATGATAATCGCTTATCTCGTAAAATTTGCAACACTAGCCTCAGTGTTCAAAGATGTTCGGCCATCTCTCGAATAGACCAAAATGTCATCGATAAATACAACTACGAACCGATCCAAGTATGGCCTGAAAATTCTATTCATTAAATCCATAAATACCGTAGGGCATTAGTGAGCCCAAACGGCATCACCAAGAATTCGTAGTGACCGCACCTCGCTCTAAAAGCGGTTTTGGTATGTCCGATTCTCGGACCTCAACCGATAGTACCGACCTCAAATCTATCTTTGAAAACACCGAGGCTCCCTTTAATTGATCAAACAAATCGTCAATTCGTGGCAACGGATATTTATTCTTTATCGTCACTTTATTCAACCGACGATAGTCGATGCACAATCTCATAGTTCCATCCTTCTTCTTCACAAACAATACTGTGCGCCCATGGAGAAAAACTCGGTCGAGCGAAACCTCTATCCGTCAATTCTTGCAATTGAACCTTCAATTCCTTTAATTCGTTAATGCCCTACGATACGAGGCTATTGAAATCGGCGTAGTACCGTGTACAACTTCGATGTCAATTCCACTTCTCGAACCAAAGGGCAATCCCAGAACTCCTCGTGAAAAATATCCAATACTCACAAACCATCGTACCGATTCGAGTTTCCTTTCCGTCTCTTTACTTTCAAACAAATACGCAAGGTATGTTTCACACCCCTTTTCACATACCTCCGAGCGGTCATAGAAGATATTATCACCGGCACTCCTTTTGAATCAAGAGACTCGACTCGGACTACCTCGTTATTTACACTCCTCAAATCAATGGTTTTCCTTTGCAATCCACCACCGCATCATGTACGGTCACCAATCCATACCAAGAATAACATCGAATTCATCAAATGGTAGAAGCATTAGATCGGTAGGAAAACAGATTCTCGAATTATTAGGGGCATCTCTTGCACACTTTATCAACGAGTACATATTGACCCAAAGGGTTTGACACCGATTACGAACTCAAGAGACTCAACAGTAGAGTCTTCATCGATGCTAAGGTTTCACATACATACGAATGAGTAGAGTGGGTCAATCAATGCAATCACACTAGTATCACGAGAGTAAAAGTACCAGTGATAACGTCGGGAGGATGCCTCCTCTCGTGCGCGGATGGCATATGCTCTAGCAGAGCACGGGTCTCGGATCGGACACCAGATTAGAGGTTCCTCTCGATTACCACCCCTACCTCCGAAAATTCTCGGGGCCTACCTCCACCGTCGCTCCACTAGGTCTTGCACCTTGCGTCTTATTCCTCTCATCTAGCTCTGCAATCTCTAATGAAGTGGTCCTCGAACCGCATCCATAACAGGCCCTATTAATGACTTACCCCAACATTCACCTAGGTGTCGCTCTTCCACATTGGGGGCATTCGTGTTTCTCTTGACGATTATTGCCCACACTAGCTACCAAGTAGCTCGAGTCCGTCGATGGTTGGGCTCGATGGAAATTCCCGTAGTCGCCTCGACTTACTAGTGTCCTCCCCGAATTTCTTTACTACGAGAACGGAGCTTTACTCACGATCTTTTACGATAATCTCTTGCTTCAAATTCACCTTCTTCTTCTCCTTTATCTCAAAAATACCCACTAGCGACTTTAAATCTTCATTCAATCCTTCTTCAAATCTTTTGCATATAGCAACCTCATCAGCCACACACTCCCGAGCATACCGACTAAGTCTTACGAACTCATGTTCAGATTCGAGATCATCACATACGGCCTTGCTTGAGCTCCAAAAATTCCTTACGCTCGATCGATGAACCGTTGACTAATATATTTCTTCCGAAATTCGCTTTGAAAGAAATCCCAAGTAACTTGTTCCTTTGGGACTATGGAAATCAAGGTCCTCCACCAATAGTAGGTGAGTCTCGAACAAAGATATAGCACACTTAAGACATTCATCGGTGTGCATGATACCATCAAACACTCTAATGGTGTTATCAAGCGTAACTCTCGGCCCTTCGGCATTATCGGTAACTATGGCCTTAAACTCCTCGCCCCACGCTTCCTAATCAAGTCCACGGTGGTTTACTCAGCCTCACAGATCGATGAATCGATGGCATTACGGGCTCTTAGGGTGGATTATTTAAATTCGGGAATGGTTGGACAGCCAGATTGGTTCGGGCATATTATGCGACCCACTCATTCATCATGGTGAAGAAGGCTTGTTTCGCCTTCATTTTGATTATTCGCGATGACCGAGGCTCAACAGCGGTGTCCCTTGCGCAGAGCAGCCGCTACACTTTCAACGTCATCCGCCAAGGGTCTCTCTACCCGGTTCCATTGCTAATCAAAACAAAATTTCAACCGTCAAGTCATCACATTATTAAGCACTAACGATTTGGCATGTATAGCTAGATTCACACGCGCTATGGTAGTCCTAGAACCGACTAAACCATAGCTCGATACCAATTAAATGTAACACCCCAAACCCGTGACCGCCACCGGATTTGACCACGAGGTGTTACCGGCTTACTTTACTTATTCCTCTCTTGGAAATTTTTTTTTTTTGTTTTCCTTTTTCTGTTCTAGGCAGGCTAGTTAACTGCGTCACTGTCACCTTAAAAATCATATCTCGACTTCCAGAACTCGAAAATGAGTTCCGTCAATTTTCCCTGAAACTAGACTCATATATCCATCCATGGATTTATTTCTAGAATTTTTTGTCAGGCCAATTGGTACAGTTTATTAGTTAAAGTCACCCCTGTTTCAGGGTTCGACTACACTGACCTTTACGCATTACGACCTGGATATCATCTCGTACAGAGCTCTAATGCTCATGCCGTTTGTTTCTAATGAAACTAGACTCAAAGGGGAATCTATGAATATAAGGCATGACTTCTAATTGTTTCTGGATAATTTATAGTAAATTTTCCAAGTCGGAGCAGGGGATCCAGAAACTGTTCTGGCCCTGTTTCGCGAAAACCTGAATATCTCTTAAAATACAGCTCATACGGTCGTTTTGTTTCGTCCATATGAAAATAGATTCATCAAGGTTCAATTTCATAATTTATTCACTATTTAATTATACTTCTACTATTTTTAGTGATTTTTCCATCTCACCTCACTGCTGCTGGCAGCATCTGGTACTAAAGCAAACAATGACTATTTCATAATTCTTCCATGGCCAACTATTTCATCATACATAATACAAACTATGGCCACCTTATCAAAATTAATGTTTCTAAGGCTCGTGCCTATAGGTTTTAGATTCACACTCAACCGACCACATAGGCCATCTTCGCATGGCTTAAAGTTTACAACCCGAGATTCAACAAACAAAATAGCCTATACATGCCAAATGTTCTCCTAGCTCAACTACGAAGACAATACCAAAAGATTTCCAGCGGTGTGATGACTTCAACGACGGTTCCGAGCACGCAAACGGTATGAGTCCAAGAGACCTAAAATGGGTGACAAGAAAACACCGAGTGAGTTTATAACTCAGAAGTCATAAGCATTTCACAACCATCCGTTACTAAAATTATCATAAAATGAAATAATGAAACAAGGCCCATTGTTCCACCCATACCGAACTATACCATAGTTCCTTAGACCTTCGGATCAATCTCATACCAAGTCATACATTTACATTTCATATACTATTCAATAGGATATTTGAAGCAATTTCCATACATCATTTCATTTCCGCAACAATCATGCAATTGAAATCATCACATAGATTTAAAACTTACCAACTCAACTCCGAGCATGAACATAGTATCTATTAGCCACGAACTCAAGGTACTTACTCTTTCCGCTGTCCATACTCAACTCGATGAAGACACACCCTCCATATAATTGTTCGATCGGAGATATATATATATAGAGTACGCACACACAAAGGCTTAATACTCGATTTCGCACACTTAGTGCCATGTGATTTAAGCCCGCACACATAGTGCCATACCCTTCGAGCTCGCACACCCAAAGGTCAGATATTTCCAGCATGCACACTTAGTGCCATATATTTCAGCATGCACACTTAGTGCCATATATTTCCAGCATGCACACTTAGTGCTAATCTCGTCACCATACACACGTATTGTTCAAGACACTTAGTGCCGAAAGCAAACTTTCTACACATTTCACTATTTCTTTTACATTCAACAATGTCATCATTCCATACACATACATTTTCATTTACATATCATCTCATTAAACACAATTGCATAGATATTATGATCATTTAAAACAATGCCAAATATATGCTTAATGACTTACCTTGTGTTGGGTAAAATGGTTCCAACTCGCTATTCGATGTTCTTTCCTTTGCTTTTGCTTGATTCTCCCCCTCTAGCTTCTTGAGCTAATCAATAAATTAACTAGTTTAACCGTCTTGCCAAATATTTATACATATATACATGACATCAACAATACTATCATCATTAATTCATCAATTCACAAAGTTTTATTTCACGAACATTTGACCCATTTTTACCCCATATGGCCGAATGCTACATTCATTACCCAACTAGCCATTCAACAATTTTCAGCCTCATTACCACCCTTTTTATGTCTAATCGCCTAAATGAGATCACATGCCTAACTATATCCGAATGTGCAACATTAATCTAGCATTTCCATTGCATTTAACACTTAACATTTACCCCATCTAGGCCAAATTTTGCTAGCACACAAGCCTTTGGCGAATGTCCTTGACCTCTAGTCACCCAAAATTTCTTTGTTCTTTAAAATTCATCCAAGACTACATTCGCACTTCCAACTAATAATTTAGGTGCTCTCAAGCTCATTCACAAGTACTATTATATATCACATTAAGCATTAAACCATTTTGCAACATAAATTTTATAGCATGGCCGAATACTCATGCACATACACACATAACAACAAGAACTCAATGGCATAAAATCTCCTTTTGTTAAACATTCAACTCACTCATCTCCATGCTTTCATCACAACAACATCAAAACACTAATTAGGAAATACAACATTCTTGGTCAAATTTAACTCACCTAACAACTTAGTTTCGATCCAAGATTCAAGGAAAAATTTGAACCAATCCTCCAAACTATGCATGCATTTTCAAGAGTGGCATAAAACATACCTTCTTGTATCAAAACACCTTAGTCTAGTAAGCTCCCATGGCTGATTTTCTCAAGCTCCCCCTTTCTTCTTAGTACATTCAGCCATGCAAAGAAAAATGAGAGAATGGACACTTTTTTTTTCTTCTTCTCAAGTCATGGCAATTGTAACAAAATGAGAAAGGATGAACAACAAAATTTTTCTCCTTTCTTTTTCCTCAACTCACGGCAACAAGGGGGGGCATCCACACTCTTTTTTTTTCATCATTTTCCTTTTTTTTCATTTCTTTATTTTCCTTCCATAATGCACTAGGCCAACATGTCTAGGACATGTTTTCTTTGCCCATCATCATGTCATGGCCACCACTAACCTTAGGAAATGGGTTATTTGACATGCAACTCCACCCTTGTGTTAACATGCATTAATAAGCCATTTAAAATTAGCATATCATATTTCACCATGTTTCACATTGATCCCTATTTAATAATTTCTCATAAAATTGGTAAAATTAGAGAATGAAACTTCCACATATGCATGCACACACATAGTAAGCATAGAATATAACAATTAATTATTTTTATGACTCGGTTTAGTGGTCCCGAAACCACTTTCCGACTAGGGTCAATTTAGGGCTGTCACATGCCGTGTGAAAACAGAGCATACAAACTGAATTACACTACACGGCCGGAAACACGGCCGTGTGAAATTAGGAGGGGTTACTGACTTGGGTCACACGGCCAGCCATACACCCATGCATGTATCGCACACGGCCAGTAGACACGCCCGTGTGTCTAGGCCGTGCCAAACCTGTAAGGTATACTGACTTAATTTGAAGGGATTCCCTAGGGGACACAAGGTTGTGTACCAAGGCCATGTGTCACACACGGTCGAGCCACACGCCCGAGTGGAGTGAAATAGGCTTGGTTTAAACTACATTTCTCACCCTCATCATGCATACTTAAAACACAACATTTTGCACCATTCCAATACATTAATAGGCAACCAAACCATGTTATTTTATGCACCAAACATGATTACACCAATTCCCTCCATTTCATCAACTCAAATCATAATCATTTCTTGTACAAAACACATACCGAAACTAGCATGATTCATTTCTCATTTCACACCTATTCCGTCACATACCAAAACACATATCACATTTATCAATTCAACCTATTCCAAATATGTATTTTATCATCATCAATCACACACCAAGCTTGAATCATAAATCATCTATTAGGCATTCACTTATCAAGTCCAAAATCATGCTTTTCATAAGTAAATACTCATCATATACTAAATGACCAAATGATCAACTTGAACCATCACCAACCATACCAAATTATGCCACTACACAAGGCAAATTACACATCAAACATAAGTCATTAATAAACCATATAAAATGGCCAAATACATCACCAAAAATCTTTATCAAAAAGACTCAAGCCTATACATGCCATATAACCAAGTCACAATTGTATAAATATCGAAATCAAAATCGGATAATGTGATGCGATCTCCGCCAACTTCCAACTAGAGCGAACGTCCGAATCACTATAAAACATAGAAAAATAACACAAAGTAAGCTATAACGCTTAGTAAACTCTATGGTAATAAATTCATATTATTAAATAACTACATTTAAAACCATTATTCAAAATCTGATATAATTCAGAAGTTTGCACCATTTTATCCCGAATTATGCACATAGTTAATCAAGATTTTCATAAGTTTATTTATTCAAAACACATATGGTTTGAATACTTCTTATAAATTCATTTACATCTCCATATGCATAAGCAATTATATATATAAACTTTATTTAATTCAATTTCCACCACCTTTTCTTTTGCCAAGTAATTTATGTGAAATATCATCAAATAACGGTATTTCGCACCATTTGTACCATATGTATATCTAGTTAAAACAACTATAATTCATATATCACGTATCATTCAATTCACCCTTCGTCATAGCCAAGTAAACACATTTTGGCATGAAACATTTTTATACATAAATCTTTCTCATTTCATATACATGATACACCAAGAACTTACCAAATTACCTTCATTTGATTCTCATATAAATTCTGTACGAACCTGTATCACTTAATTTGATTGTACTTTCATTCTCGTCTTGACTATGCCCAATTAACCATTCGAAGTCATTAAGGATACTCAGCAATCACATATATATCGTACAAATCCATACCTCAGATATGGTTTTACATGTTATCACATATCGATGCCACTGTCCTAGACAGAGTCTTGCACGAAATCGATTAACGATGACAATGTCCCAGACATGGTCTTACATGTAATCACAATACAATGCCAATGTCCTAGACATGGTCTTACATGTAATAACATCTCGGTAACCTAATGTCATGACATTCGTATCATATACTATACCTAAGGTTCATAGGAGACTTTCGAATGTTGCAACCCTATTGATTATTGCTCGTAGTTGCTCATTTGACATTCATGATAGTTGAATGACAGATAAACGTATATAATTCAATTTAATTCAACAATAAATAAGCATTTATAACATAACTTAAATACGTTTATTAGCATATGAACTTACCTCGTTCGCTGTAACGACGAATTAGGTCGACTAATCCGATACTTTATTTTCCTCCGTTCTAGATCCGAATCTTATTTTTCGCAATCTAGATAGTAAAAAAATTTACTTACTTAATCATTAATTCATTCAATTTAACATAATTTACATATTTTGGTAAAATTACACTTTTGCCCCTATTATTTCACATTTTTGCAATTTAGTCCTTATCACATAAAAATACAAATTCATACAATTCAATACCAGCCCATGCTACCCGAATTTTCCTTATATTCATATCAGCCCATTTTTCTCATTAATCGCACTTTTAACCACATAATTTCAATATTTCACAATTTAATCCCTAATTTGCATTTTCATCAAAAATCACTTTATAAAATATGAAAAACTAACATCAAATATTCATATTTCACCATTAAACATCAAAGAACACATAAGCTCATTAATGGCAACTATCAAAATCTTTAACAGTTTTGAAATCGAAGACACGGGCTAGCTAGTACTAGTTGCAATGATCTAAAAAACGTATAAATCATTAAAAACTGAGCTAAAACCGTACCTAGATGAGCACAAATAGCTTGGCTAAACCTTAAACTCTCTAATGGCTATTTTCTTTCTCTAATTTCAGTGATGAAAAGATAATGGAAGAAGATGATACAATTTGTTTAATTAAAATTAACTTTATTTACTAATTTACTATATTAACCTTTAAACACTTTAAAATTCTCCATTATGCCAAGCCACCACATTCCACTTACTCAAAAATGGAGTAATAACTACATAAAGACTTCCATATTGAGGTTTCATAGTTAATAGGCACTTTTAGCTTATAGTACTGTACTTTTACACCTTACGCGATTTAGTCCTTTTTACCAAGTTAAACACTTAAACGGTAAAATTTCTTCACAAATTTTTCACACAACTCTAATATCTTATTGTAAATATTAAAATAATAATAAAATAAATTTTTTGACATCAAATTCGTGGTCACAAAATCACTGTTCTGATTAACCCTAAAAACAGGCAGTTACAACTCTCCCCCTTTAGGGATTTTCGTCCCTGAAAATCTTATTATAGAAGAGATTAGTGATTTGCTTTCACTAGCCTCATTAATTTCTCACATAGGCTCAGATTTTTCAACTTTTCAATCTCACAAGCTTAGATTCTGATCTGTTCTTTGCAATATGTGAAAACAAGCTGAGTTTCTATTTCTGAAAGAGATACTATAGATAAAGGATCTTATCTGTATCATCACCTCATATATATAAGAAACAAATTATGAATCATGTCAAGTTCTGAAAATGATATAAGTTGAATAAGCCACTAGCTTTATTTTCTTAATAATCTCATATTGCTGGATGAATCAAGAACTCAACTTCTCTTTATAGCTAAATCGAGAAATTCTATTCTCACAACAATACTTTCACAAACACTTAGTTCAATAACTGAAATTCAATGCTTTTACGTATCAAGTTTCCAAATTACTTCACCTTCTCTTCAGCCTCTCTAATCACATCAACCTCGTAATTCTTTTTATCACCAATCTTATATAAAACTTCGTACGGTGCCATCTTTATGCTCAACTAAATTATTATTATACAGAAACTCAACCAACGGTAAATGTATTTCTCAGTTTCCTTCAAATTCTAAAACATAGAAATAAAACATATTTCTGAGAATCTGAATGATTTTCTCAGATTAATCCTTCAGTTTGAGGATGAAATACGATATTGGAACCTAATCTTGTACCCAAAATTTACTATAGTATTCTACCGAATCACAACATAACCCTCGGGTTCCCAAAATAATGGAGACTGACATGCTGTATAATCTGAAATTCTTTGAAATGTACAACTCAACAAGTCTATTAAAAGAGAAACCTATACGTATAGAAATAAATGTGCAGACTTTTTAAACATTCAACAGTAACCCAGATAACATCTTTCTTTTTTAGTGATAAGAAAAATCCCAATACAGAATCCATCGTAATATTATCCTATTTTTCACTCAGATGTTGTCTCAAACTGTAACAGTCCCTAAGGCACTTGATGATCAACATTAACCACTGTGAGCCAAATGTAGCAATTGTTACATAATTTCTAAATTTCTTGATACACTAACTCTATCTCGAAACAACAAACAATCATTGGTTCCAATCTGAAATTTTTGAATCATGAGTCAATTTACATTGAACCCCTTTTTAACTTTCAATTCACTGATACATTTATGAACTTCACAAATTCACTGAATGTTTTTAACTCAGTTAATATCTATCCATCATCCAATAAAATTAATTGCATATTCACTGCTCATAAAACACATATAGGTTTCCTGCTCATAACATCCGTGACTATAATCATTTTCCCTGGATGATAATTAATTTCTAACTTGTAGTCTTTCAACAATTCAAGTCATCCTCGTTGTCGTAAATTTAGATCTTTCTGAGTCATTAAATACTTTTAACTCAAGTAATCATTAAAGTTGTCACATTACCCACCAAATAATGAATGTCACTGACTAATCAACGCGAATACATTATCAATCATCTCTAATTCACATGTCGTATAATTCTTTCATGTAACTTTAACTATATAAAACCATAAGTCGTCACTGTACATTCTTTTACTAAAACACACTCCAAACCATTCAATGACACATGACTGAAAATCATAAACACTTTACTTGACTCAGGCTGAATAAGAACTGATGCTTTAATTAACAATTTTTTTAACTGCTTACTACTTTATTAACAAGTATCATACCATTCAAACTTCACAATAGCGATGACTTTCTCAATTCGAACTGTTCTGATAGATATAATTCAGTATCATATCTTCTAGAATATGAAGTCGTCATTCAGACTATCCATCTAATTACCCGTGAACTTACAAAATTTATTTTCCAGACTTGAGGCCATTAGGCTAAACAACTGAATCGATCTTGGTTGTCGAACAATAACTTTTCAAAGAAAATCTTTCTTCCTGTTGTCAAGATAACTCAAACATATATTTTATTACAATTTCTTCAGGATACTAATAAAAAATCTTTTTAAGAAAAATGATATAATTCAAATGTAACATAACATCTCACTTTCAACTCATGGACATTTATCAAGATTACCTAGGAATGATAACCGATATGCAAATTTGAGCTTGATCTTTCACCGTTTACACTTTTGCCAATGTCAACCCTCTTTCAAGAAACTAGAAAGGATTAAATAATAAAGCTATCTCAACTATTAATCATCGAAGCATTGAACTATACTGAAGCCACTTCCATCATATAAAAATCATAATGCCATAATAAGACCAACGTCTGAACCGTATATATAAATAAAATACCAGATGTTAATAATGCATTTTGAACACAAAAAGAAAATCAAATATGGTTTCCTCAGCAACCAATACAGAAACAAAACCTCTATATTCTGATAACAGTACCACTGTACCTCTATATAGTCATCTTCGTCAAAAGAATATCTCTTGCAGAAAATCACATAGAATCATAATAAAATCGAGGTAGGGAAATATTAAAATGTTGAGCTATACAGAATTTCTAGAAATTTCAACCCATATAGAATGATAAAGATCCCAATGATATCCCAGAAAATTTCTAGAAGGAAGAACAACACTCATAAACACTGAAATCAACGGTGACAAAAACAATATAATCTTCATGTATATTCAATAGAATAATAACCAGTAGAAACATAATACTAGCAATCATACATATTTTACCGTTGACTTTTCTATCAACGCAATGGAATAGAATACCAAAGAAAAATAGAGTAATGCTGATCATAAACCTTATAGACCATAATTCTTTCGTCTAACAGTATGTTTAACTAACATTCTCATACGATAAGAATTCCTTATGAAATTAAACAATCACATATACTTCTGAGAATAAATGTACACATAGAATGCCCAAAAGAAACCATAGTAATTGCTTGACTATAACTACTGCACTCAGCTATCATTTCAATTCAAACATTATTCCACTGTCTAATTCTGTCATCACTGATTTCACATTATCCCATCACTGATAGAAATCAATTCTGAAGAACATCCAGTTAATACATTTTTTAGATATCATACCTGTATATGTTGTTACATCAAAGTCAACTTCTTCTTTAACAATGACATTGCATAATCCGAATGGCCTTCAGAATGATCCGATAGCACTTCTAGTATTGTCTCTACTTGCTGACTCATTCGCTTATGCAATCACAGTATTAATCCTTCAATTATGGAACTTTGTAATTCCATACTTGTGAGTTTATTCAATCTAATATTCAGATTTCATTGTAATACTTTACTGGTAAGGGGGTGAGGGTCGTAAAGCCTCAAATTTAACTCTCATACATATATACACATAACATAACATTTATCAATAACATAATATTATGAACTTTTTTCATACCTTTATGAGTTTTAACTCATCATAAACACATTTTCCCTTAAACATTTGAGTACCACTTTCTGCACTATCAGAATTAGCTTGGTTGGAAAGCATATATGTCTAATTAAAATAATTTTCGTCAGAATCCAGAGATATCACACTATCATAGGTTAAAATGGCATGTATAGCGAAACTTTCACACACTACGTTAGTCCTAGAATTGATTAAACCATAGCTCTGATACCAATAAATGTAACACCCCTAACTCGTATCCATTTCCAAAATAGTGTTATGAGGTATTATCGATCAAAGCAGAACATATAATATACATTTTTCATTCATGGTTCAATTTGACATAAATATTAATCTAACGTAATCACAATGTCCCTTATAAGGCTCTACAAGACCTTAAAACACACTTGGAAATGGTTCGGGACTAAACTGAAAACATTTAAAAACTTTGGAAGACTTAGAAAACTTTCAAACATATAAGGGTCACACAACCGTGTGAACAGGCCATGTGCCTCACACGACCACTAGACACGTCTGTGTCTCATGCCGAGTGAAAATAGACCATACATACTGACTTGCACTACACGATCGAAAACATGCCCGTGTCCCTTGGCCATATGAAATCAGGAGGGGTTACTGACTTGGGTCACACGGCCAGCCACACACCGATGTTCTAGCCCGTATATCACACACGGCCAGTAGACACGCCTGTGTGTCTAGGCCATGCCAAACCTGTAGGGTATACTGACTTAATTCGAAGGGATTCCTTAGGGGACTCACGGTAGTGTACCAAGGCCATGTGTCACACACGGTCGAGCCACACACCCGTGTGCTTGGCCATGTGGAGTGAAAATAGGCTTGGTTTAAGCCACATTTTTTACCCTCCTCATGCATACCTAAAACACAACATTTTGCACCATTTCAATACATTAATAGGCAACCAAAACATGTTATTTTATGCACCAAACATGATTACACCAATTCCCTCCATTTCATCAACTCAAATCATAACCATTTCTTGTACAAAACACATACCAAAACTAGCATGATTCATTTCTTATTTCACACCTATTCCATCACATACCAAAACACATATCACATTCATTAATTCAACCTATTTCAAATATGTATTTTATCATCATCAATCACACACCAAGCTTGACTCATAAATCATCTATTAACCATTCACTTACCAAGTCCAAAATTATGCTTTTCATAAGTAAATACTCATCATATACCAAATGACCAAATGATCAACTTGAACCATCACCAACCATACCAAATTATGCTACTACACAAGGCAAATTATACATCAAACATAAGTCATTAATAAACCATATAAAATGGTTAACTATATCACCAAAAATCTTTATAAAAAAGACTTAAGCCTATACATGCCATATAACCAAGTCATAATTGTATAAATACCGAAATCAAAATCAAATAGTATGATGCGATCTCCGCCGACTTCCAACCCGAGCGAACGTCCGAATCACAATAAAACATAGAAAAATAACACAAAGTAATCTATAAAGCTTAGTAAGCTTGTATGGTAATAAAATCATATTATTAAATAACTGTATTTAAAACCATTATTCAAAATATGATATAATTCATAAGTTTGCACCATTTTATCTGGACTTCATGCACATAGTTAATCAAGATTTTCATGAGTTTATTCATTCAAAACACATATGGTTTGAATACTTCTTATCAATTCATTCACATCTCCATATGCATAAGAAATTATTTATAAAAACTTTATTTTATTCAATTTCCACCACCTTTTATTTTGCCAAGTGACTTATGTGATATATCATCGAATAACGGTATTTCGCACCTTTTTTGCCATATGTATATTTAGTTAAAACAATTATAATTCATATCTCACATATCTTTCAATTCATACTTATCATAGCCAAATAAACACATTTTGGCATGAAACATTTTTATACATAAATCTTTCTTATTTCATGTTCATGATACACCAAGAACTTACCAAATTACCTTCATTTGATTCTCATATAAGTTCTGTACGAACCTGTATCACTTAATTTTATTGTACTTTCATTCTCGTCTTGACTATGCCCAATGAACCGTTCAGAATCGTTAAGGATTCTCAGTAATCACATATAGCTTGTACAAAGCAATATCCCAGATATGGTTTTGCATGTTATCACATATCGATGCTACTATCCCAGGCAGGGTCTTACATGAAATCGATTAACAATGCCAATGTCCTAGACATGATCTTACATGTAATCACATCTCGGTAACCTAATGTCATGACATTTATATCCTATACTATTCCTAAGGTTCGTACAGGACTTTCGGATGTTGTAACTTTGCAGATTCTTGCTCGTAGTTGCTCGTTTGACATTCATGACAGTTCAATGACAGATAAACATATATAATTCAATTCAATTCAATAATAAATAAGCATTTATAACAAAACTTAAATATATTTATTAGGATACGAACTTACCTCGTTCGCTGTAATGACGAATTAGGTCGACTAATCCGATACTTTATTTTCCCCTGTTCTAGATCCGAATCTCATTTTTCTCAATCTATATAATAACAAAATTTACTTACTTAATCATTAATTCATTCAATTTAACACAATTTACATATTTTGGCAAAATTATACTTTTGCCCCTGTCATTTCACATTTTTGCAATTTAGCCATCATCACATAAAAATACAAATTCATACAATTCCCCCTGCAACCCAAATTTTTCTTATATTCCTATCAGCCCATTTTTTTGATTAATCAAACTTTTAACCACATAGTTTTAATATTTCACAATTTAATCCTTAATTTGCATTTTCATCAAAAATCACTTTATAAAACATGAAAATCTAACATCAAATATTCATATTTCACCATTAAAAATCAAAGAACACATAAGCTCATCAATGGAAACTATCAAAATCTTTAACATTTTTGAAATCGAAGACACGGGCTAGCTAGTACTAGTTGCAACGATCTTAAAAACGTATAAATCATTAAAAACTAATCTAAAATCGTACCTAGATGAGCACAAATAGCTTGGCCGAACCTTATAATCTCCAATGGCTATTTTCTTTCTCTAATTTTGGTGATGAAAAGATAATAGAAGAAGATGATACAATTTGTTTAATTAAAATTAGCCTTATTTACTAATTTACTATATTAACCTTTAAACACTTTAAAATTCTCCATTATGCCAAGCCACCACATTCCACTTACTCAAAAATGGAGTAATAACTACATAAGGACTTCCATATTGAGATTTCATAGTTAATAGCCACTTTAGCTTATAGAACTGTACATTTACACCTTACGCGATTTAGTCCTTTTTACCAAATTAAACACTTAAACGGTAAAATTTCTTCATGAAATTTTCACACAATTCTAATATCATGCTGTAAATACTAAAATAATAATAAAATAAATTTTTTGACGTCAAATTTTTGGTCCCAAAACCACTATTTTGATTAACCCAAAAAACGAGCTGTTACAGTTTTGGAAAAAGTTACAAGAAGCTTTGGGTACAAAGCTGAATTTTAGCACTGCTTTTCATCTGCAGAATAATGGTTAGTCTGAGCGAGTAAGTCAGATCTTGGAAGACATGCTCCGATGTTTTGTATTGGAATTCCAAGGTAGTTGGGAAAAATACCTACCACCAGTGGAGTTTGCCTATAACAATAGTTATCAGTCGAGTTTGAAAATGGTGCCCTATGAGGCATTGTATAGACGTAAGTGTCGAACAACATTTTATTGCACCAAGCTGAAAGAAAATTAGATTCACGGAGTAGATCTAGTCAAAGAAATCGAAGAGAAAGTGAAGATAATTCATGATTGTCTGAAAGCTATTTCGAATAGGCAGAAATCCTATGTAGATTTGAAATGGAAAAAAATTGAGTATCAAGTCAATGATAAGTTATTTTTGAAAGTATCTATATGGAAAAAGCTTTTGATATTTTGCAAGAAAAGGCAAGTTGAGTACTCGTTTTATAGGACCGTATGAGATCACCGAGAGAATAGGGCCGGTTGCTTATCGGTTAGCTTTACCATCAAGGTTGGAAAATATTCATGACGTATTTCATGTGTCTATGTTGCGTCGATGTAGATCAAATCCTTTTACATGTGATTTCATCGATAGAAGTTGAGATTCGACCGGATATGACTTATGGTGAGGAGGGTTAAGATTTTAACTTGAGAAGTTAAACAATTGAGAAACAAATGCATTGCCTTGGTGAAAGTGTTATGGCAAATACATGGGGTTGAAGAGGCTACATGGGAGCCCGAGGAGGCCATAACGAAATAATACCCAAACCTTTTTACAGGTAACATATTTGAGGATGAAAATCCTTAAAGGAGGGAGAGCTGTAACTTCTCAAAATAGGGTTTAGTCAGAATAGTGGTTTTGAGACCACAAATTTGAAATAAAAATAATTATTTTATGATTGTTTGATGGTCCATGACATGGCTTGATGTTTGTGTGAAATTTTCATGAAGAAATTCTATGCCTAAGATGTCAAATTTGACTTTAGGGACCAAAGTGAATAAGTTGTAAAACTTTTGTTCTAGAAGCCTTAAGCATGAAATTGCATTGGATTATTAGTTAAAAGCCCTTAAATGGCAATTTGACCAAGTTCTAAAATTTTGGACAAAAATGGGCATGAATAGGAAAATTTTGAAAGAAAGGCCTTAAGGGCATTTTGGTCATTTGGTTAATAAAAGAATAAAAAGGGAAAAATCAAGCAATAATGTTGTCCATCTTCTCTAAGGGTGCCAAAATTTTGGGGAGACTCTATAGCTACAATTTTCAACATTTCAAGCTTGATTGTAAGTGCTCCCAAGCCCCGTTTTTAATGTTCTTTGCATTTTTGAAGTTGTCGTTAACTGATCTAGCTATTTCTACCATTATTTTGAGCTAGGGTTCATGTATGAAAATTGAACCATGTGTGACATGGTTGTATTTTGATGTTTAATGGAGGAATATGAATTTTTGATGTGTGGTAATCATCTTTTACTAAGTGATATTTAGTGAAAACACCTAAAAAGGACTTATTTGTAAAAGGTGTAAAAATGAGTAGTAGAAATGTTAAATAAAGTAAAATGTGGGTTGATACAAACATGGTGTAGGTTTATCTAGGCTTGGGTAACCAAGAAATTTCATGCATTTCATTTGACGAGCCTAGGGACTAAAATGTAAATAAGTGAAAAGTTAAGGGTAAAATGGTAATTTTACCAAAGTGTGTCTTATGGGTCGATCAATGTATGTATTGAAAAAGTTAAATTTCAAATTATAGATCAATAAAAATAGGATTCGGGTCTTGATCGAGGGAAAAACAAAGTTTACGAGGATTAGACTTGTTTCTATCATTTTGTACCGAGGTAAGTTCATTTGCAAATAATGCAACATGTACCATACTTTAAAAGCTTTAAAGTTGCATGTATGGTGAGTACATACATATTTGATACGATGTTGTATCATGTGTTTATTGCCTAAATTGTATTTTGAATTATGCTTGACAATTCCATAAATATGTGATTGGTGCTATGAGTATTGAACTCGACGTTATGAGCAAGTTCAACAAAAATGTGGTATCAAAGAATCCCGTTTGAACATTATGAATAGTTTAGGATACAAGTGACATGCCACTAGGAATTATGTAATCTAAACTCATTGAGTTGTGGTTTGAGTTCATGATATATGTGACATCCAAACTCATTGAGTTGTGGTCTGAGTTCGTGATTTATGTGACACATGTTTTGGCATCCGGGTGTTGGTTTCGTATATGTTATTGATGGCAAGGTAGTCCGGCATGTGTTGCAGATACCTGACAGCCTAGGTGAATAGACCCGTGAGTAGCTCATAAACAAGCAGCATGTGATATGAGATATGAGGTAGCATTAGCTACATATAAGGCATTTAGGTGCAAACTTCTGATGTATCCGATAGTATTTCGAGTGTTCAATGGGTAGCTCAAAGAAGTTCTATGAATAATCATAACGATTGCTTCAAAACATGAAAGTAAGTTATAATGTGAAATTGGGCATAGGTATGTATATCAAACTAATGTGAATGACATGAAATATGATGAGCTCATGGTCAGAACATTTATTTATATATATATTAAGAATAAGTTTATGAGAATTGATAAAATGAAAGATTATGTTCGTCAGGTTAAATGTATGATTCAAGCTTGTTTAAGCTGCCCTTTATTTGCATGTGAACTTACAAAGCTTTATGCTTACCCCCTTTCTTTTCCATCTCTTATAGTTTCACCAAGCTAGCTCAGGGATCGGAGAACGTCGGAGACTCGATCACACTGTCAATTGAACATTTGGATACAGTTAGCTTTATCATTTTGGATATGGCATGTATAGGGACTTGGCATTTTTTTATGTGTCATATTGGTTAGCCAATGTGTTGGCTCATGATGGTATTATGATTATTTTGTATATGGCCATGAGAGGTTGCTCATATTGATTATTTGGGTTGTAACCCTAATTATTGGTGCATGCATGCAAATGTGCGTATGCTTTAATGTGGATATGGTTACTTATGGATGATGAGTGTGATGGATGGCATGTATGTTTGGTGTATGAAATATGATTAATGTGTATGAAAATAAAGGTGGTGCAAGTGGGTAACTTGAATGTAGGTTAGTAAAGATGATAGACAAATATGAAATTGGTGTGGAATGCCATAGGAAAGCATGATAGTTTGATTAGGTGATATGTTGACATTACCAAGTCATATTTTAACCTTGAATGTAGATGCTTGAGTAAGCAAATGTGCCATGTTGCATGCCATGAAGTGAGTATAAGTATGTGAGTGTTTACGGGTGGCTTGGTGTAACACCCCTCACCCGTATTTGACGCCAGGATAGGGCTCGAGGCATTACCGGGATTTCACGTTCATAGACATCTTAAATCAGGTCACTAAGTTGCGCTCTAATTTAAAACTTTTCAAATATGTATATCATTTCCCTGAAATAGGCTTTCAAGACTTAAAACATGTCTAGAGGCGGTGCGAGACAAAACCGAGAGCGTTTGTGACAGCCTTAAAACGACCCTAGTCGAAATGTGGTTTCGGGACCACAAAACCAAGGCATAAAAATAATTTAATATTTATTTTATTGCCTATAATGTGTGTTAACTCATGTGTGATATTTTTTATGCTTTGATTTAGAATTATAGATGTGAATTTCACTAGAAAGGACCTAGTAATAAACTTTGAAAGTATGAGGGAAAATGTGTGATGACTAATTAAAGGATGCATGCAAAACAATGGACTTGCATGTCAAATTTCCCCATAGTTAGTGGCCGCCATGACAAGGATTTATGGGCAAAAATCATGTCATGAAACATGTTTGGTAAATGGGTTATGATGGAAAGAATAAAATAAGGGTATGGAATAAACAATTAATGTTAGTAGATGAGAAACAAAAAAAAAAAAAGTGTCCATCTTCCTCCATAGCTTGGCCGAATGTCCTAAAGGAAGAAAGAAAAATTTTGTTCATCTCTTTTCACTCTCTTGTTGGCCGAAAATACTAAGGTTAAGGAAGGAGTTTTGCTTCATACTTGGTTTGGAAGAGGATTAGGAAGAGGTTGGCTAAACTTGCATCAAGATTAAGGTATGTTTGAGGTTCATGCATGTTTTTAGTTGCTAGCTTAATGTTCTTGTTAGCCCATGGTTCAAATCCTTGTTATGTCATGGGAATGAAATTCGCCAAAGTGAATGTGGTGTTAATGCCATTGCATGTTAAATAACAAGCTTGAAAGTGATACATGTGATGGAGGATTGAAGATTCTTAGATTTTCTTTTAGCATTTTTTTGAATGAGATACTAAGTTCTTTGTTTCACCATGACCAAATTGAAATGGTGTGGTGTTGTGGTATTCGCCATGATATATCCATAAGTATAATTCATGCATGTTGCATGGTAAGTAAGATTTAAGCTTTGGAAATGTGTATATATTTGGATATAAGCCACTTGAGAATTCGCCCTTGCACCTACATGAATATATGTTTGCACATGATGGATTGGTATGACATATATACTAATTCAAAGTGTATATTTGCTTGTGATGATGTGTTGATTATGAAGTAAATAAGAGATGTGCAATGAATTACGATATGTAATGTGTTAGTAGTAAAATGTATGCTGTTTTTTTGTGTGGTACTAAGTGTATATTCGCCACATGAGGGGTAATTAGTGTGCATGCATTCGGTTTGAGGCAAGCATATTGATGCCTATTCTTGGCTTAGAAAATTCGCTAAGAGGAATATTAACTAATGTGTTGAGTTCGATTTATGATTTCGTACATATACAACTTTGATGCCTAATGTATATAAGGGCCAAGTACTTTGAACTTCACGTTGATGTTTGAATGTATTGAATTGCTTGTTGTGATGTAAAATGTGCATGACCATTGTGTATTTGAGCTAAAGGATGGCCATATGACCATTTACACTCCTTGTCATATTCGCCATAAGCTATCATGATGAGATTTTAATAAGTTAAATTTGTGTAAATTAGCTCAAGAGCAAAGGGAGCTAAATCCGATAAAGGGAAGGAAAAGTAGTTGAATAGCCGTCGAAATCGCTCGACAACATCCAAGGTAAGTCTTCGAGTGATGACCCTACTTGAATTATATCAAAATTATGCTCCTTGTTTGTGTGGCCATTGAGCCGAAATAGTAAAGGTTGATAGATATTTTGTGTTAGAGCTTTAGTAACGAAAATGAACTATGGACGTGTCTTGAATATTGATATATATGTAAGTGAACATTGGAAATATATCCGGCTAAGACCAAGGCATTCGTATGAAGTTGATATATCCGGCTAAGACCAAGGCATTCGTATGAAGTTGATATATCCGGCTAAGACCAAGGCATTCGTATGAGTTGATATATCCGGCTAAGACCAAGGCCTTTGTGCAAGTCACCAACCGGTTATGACCAAGGCAATCGTATGAGTCGCTATATCCGGTTAAATCCCAAAGTATGTGATTCGAAGTGAGCAATCTTGCTGTGAAAATTTCAGCTTATACACTTGTGAAAATTCCAGCAATGAGGTATGTTTGTATGTGCTTGTACTAATTGAATTCTTACAAGTAAGTATGCGCTAAGTTGATAAACGAGCTACCGCCTTGGGCTAAGTTGTTCTTTTGTGTATGAACATAAGGGTCGGTGATGTGAAATAAGTATGAGTATGGGAATGTGAATTAGTAAAGTGGTTTAATTAGCCATGTGAATAAAATACCTTAGTCAAAGCTGATTTCATTGCTTGAGACTTACTAAGCATTAAAATGCTTACCCGCTGCTTTGGCTCTCTGTTTTATAGGTTTCGCCGTTAGCTATCGGATTCGGGATCAAAGAAGTCAAGTCATCCACACTATCGAAGCCCCATTTTGGTACAAATTTTGGTTGAACTTTGAAATGGCATGTATAGGACCATCCTTTGTTGAAGGTCATGTACCTTCCGGTTTGTGTAAACTTGGATAGCCATGCGAAAATGGCTTATATAATGCTTTTAGCATAGAACTATAATCGTTTGTATGTTGACCCTTATGAGGTATGGAATTATTTTGAAACGATTAGCCATTGGAATGGTTAATCATGATCACGCTTTGTGCTATGTATGTAAAAAGGGCCAATTGAATCATGGAAAGTATGAAATAGGTAAAGCCTACTAAAGGCAGATGCTGACAGCAGCAGTGACGTGGATGTGAAAAATCACTAAAAATAGTAGGAATGGTATTAAATAGCAAATAAATTATGTAAGTGTACCTTGATGAATCTACTTTCATATGGAAGAAACGAAATGGTCATATGAGTTATAAGTTAACAGATTTTAAAGTCCTTGTGAAATAGGGCCAGAACGGTTTCTGGATCCCCTGTTCCAACTTTGGAAAATCATTGTAAATTAACCAGAGATAATTAGGAGTCATTCCATATATGTGTAGATTCCTCTCTGAGTCTAGTTTCTATAGAAATAAACGGCATTAGTATTGAAGCCCTGTACAGGAGATATCCAATTCGTAACGCACAAAGGTCAGTGTAGTCGATCCCTACAACAGGCGAGACTTTAACTAATAAACTGTACTAATTGGCTCGACCAAAATTCTAGAAAAAATATGTAGATGGACATATGAGTCTAGTTTCAGGAAAAATTTACGGAACTGATTTTCGAGTTGTAAAACTCAAGTTATGAATTTTGGAGCGACTAGTACTCAGATTGGCAGCTTGTCTGAAAATTGTCAATAAGTGGGTTGAAGTTCATTAACACCTCGCGCTCGACTCCCATGACGGTCTCGGGTTCGGGTGTTACAATTTTATTGGTATCAGAGCTACGGTTTAGTCGATTCTAGGACTACCGTAATGCGTTTGGGGTCTAGCTATACATGCCATTTTATGTGATTATATGATAGTGTGGTGATTTCGACGCTTGAACTTGTGTTTATTTATAGTAATGGATCCCGATCCCAACCGAAGCGATAGCTGATGATGTGGAGAGTGTGGCGCTGCTCCCGACAAGGGACAGCGTCGGCGGACTCTCAACCTGTTGCTAGCAATCCGAATGACGAGGCTAGACAAGCCTTTTATAGCGTGATGAATGATTGGTTCAACCAATACATTCGAACTAATACTACTGCTCCACAACCTCCATTCCCAACAAACACACACTTCAAGACCTACAATGCCTCCGAGAATTGACCAAATATATCGAATAAGCCCCAGTTGATAGAATCCAAAACATGGGGCTACTGAATTTAAAGCTACGGATAGTGATGATGCCGAGCAAGTCAATTTTGGTTGGACAACACGATCCGCACTCGATGAGCTATCTTGTACACCCGATGAATGCCTAAAGTGTACCATCTCCTTGCTACGTGATTCGCCTACTATTGGTGGAGTACTCGACTTCACAGTGCCCCGCGAACAAGTAACTTGGGAGTTCTTCCAAACCGAGTTTCGAAAAGTATATCACCGAGATTTATGGACCAAAACGAAAGGAATTTCTAACTTAAACAAGGTTCCATGTCTGTTATCGACTATGAACGAAAATTCGTGAGGCTTAGCCAGACGCTGAGAATGCATTTCTTCGTAAGTCGTGATGTAAACGCTCAAGATGGACTGAATGATGAGATAAAGTCGTATGTTGGCATTTTGGAAATCCGAGAGTTTGTGACTCTCGTCGAGCGAGCGGCAAAGCCGAGGAGTTTAGTATGGAGAAAAGGAAAGCGGAAGCGGAGCAAGGGAGTTTCAGAAGAGGTATTCGGGAAGCCCTTCCAACAATCATCAAAGAAACTTAGAGATGGCTTAGGCCGATCTAGAGACACTTCGGCTTTTCTAGACGAGATCGCGATCGACCCCTGTGACCACACGAATCACTTCGATCGCCAGAGTGGGAATGATCGACGAGAGAGGACGGAGTGCCAGATTGTGGCAAATGGCATTTTGAAGTCAGAGATTCCGTGACCGCCTCTGTTACAAGTGTGGATCATTGACCACTTCATTAAAGATTGCCCGAGGTTGTCCGAATGAATGTAGATCGGAGTGGGAAACCGGTACTACCACCGCCGAGGTAGACCATCCGGAAATACGGGCAAGGCTAGTGGTGGTCGAGAGGATCTAGAGATGTCGCGACCAGATCCGAGGCTCAAGCCCAGCTAGGACTTATGCTATACGCCAAGACGCGAGGATGCCTCCTCGCCAGATGTTATTACGGTACTTTCACTCTCTTTGATACTAATGTGATTGCTTTGATTGACCCCGGTTCTACTCATTCTTATATATGCGAAACCTTAGCATCCAAAGAAGACTTTGCCTATTGAGTCTCATCGAGTTCGTAATTCGGTGTCAAATCCTTTGGGTCGTTATGTGCTGGTCGACAAAGTGTGTAAGAAATGCCCCTAGTAATTCGAGGTACTTGCTTTTCCCACGGACTTGATGCTTTTGCCGTTCGATGAATTTGATGTTATTCTTGGATTGGATTGGTTGACCGTGCATGATGCGGTTGTGAATTGCAAAAGCAAGACTATTGATTTGAGATGCGCAAACAACGAGATGATCCGAGTTGAGTCTACGAACTTGAAGGGGTTGCCAACTGTAATATCATCAATGTTGGCCCAGAAATATGTAAGAAAAGGGTGTGAAGCATACCTTGCGTATGTACTTGATGATAAGGAGTTAGGAATAGAACCCAAATCTGTGCCGGTGGTTTGTGAATACCCGGACGTTTTTCCCGAAGAATTGCCGGGTTTGCCACCTGTTCGGGAGATAGAGTTTGGCATTGAGCTTGTACCTGGGACCACACCGATTTCGATAGCTCCATATCGTATGGCACCAACGGAATTAAAGGAGTTGAAAGCTCAGTTGCAAGAGTTGATGGATAGAGGTTTTGCTCGCCCGAGTTTTTTACCCTTGGGGTGACCAGTGTTGTTTGTGAAAAAGAAGGACGGAACCATGAGGTTGTGCATCGACTATCGCCGCCTTAATAAAGTGACAATAAAGAACAAGTATCCGCTACCACGATCGATGATTTGTTCGATCAACTCAAGGAGCCTCGGTGTTCTCAAAAATAGATTTGAGATCGGGCTATTATCGCCATGAATCCGAGATTCGGACATACCCAAAACCGCCTTCGAACGAGATATGGTCACTACGAGTTCTTAGTGATGCCGCTTGGGCTCACTAATGCCCTCGCGGTATTTATGGATTTGATGAATCGGATCTTCAGATCATATTTGGATCGGTTCGTAGTTGTGTTCATCGACGACATCTTGGTCTATTCAAGAGATGAGACCGAACATGCGAGCACCGAGATTAGTGTTGCAAATTTTACGGATAAGCGCTTATATGCTAAGTTTAGCAAGTGTGAGTTCGTTAAGAGAGGTTAGCTTCTTGGGTCACGTGGTATCTCGCGATCGGTATTCGAGTCGACCCAAGCAAAATTTCAGCCATACTTAACTCGAAACCTCCAAGAAATATTACCGAGGTTCGAGCTTTTGGGACTTGCTTTACATTACCGACGGTTTGTAAAAGGATTCTCGATGATAGCCACACCCATGACGAAACCGCTTGTAAAGATGTCAAGTTTGAATGGACGGAAAAGTGTCGAAAAGTTTTGACCAATTGAAAACTCATTTGACTAAGCTCCAAGATTAGTACGTACCGAATCGGCAAAGAGTTTGTCATCTATAGTGACGCCTCCCTACTTGGGTTAGGTTGCGATTGATGCAAGAAGGTCGAGTTGTGGCCTATGCGCGTCGAGACAATTAAAGCCACATGAGAAAAATTATCCGACCCATGATCTCGAATTGGTCGCCATCGATTCGCCTTTAAAGATATGGCGACATTACTTATTTGGTGAGAAGTGCCATGTGTATTCGGATCACAAAAGTCTCAAATATTTGATGACTCAAAGAGACTTAAATCATGCGACAAAGACGTTGGCTCGAGCTGTTAAAGGATTATGAGCTGGTCATTGACTATCACCCGGAAAGGCTAATGTGGTTGCGGATGCCTTAAGCCGAAATCACCGCTTGCTTTACAAGCGATGAATGTACACTTGTCTATCCTACCCGACAATGTGTTAGTAGCCAATTAATGTACCAAACCATTGTTGACTCATCAAATTCGTGAAGCTCGTAAAGTTGATGAGGAGTTGCGCAAAACGGGCCGAGTGTGTTCGAACAAGGAATCGGAGTTTCAAATTGATGATGACGATTGTTTGAGGTTCGAAGTCGTTTGTGTGTTCCAAAGAATTGAACTTATTTCGATAATTCTGAACGAAGCTCATTGTAGCCGAATGGCAATCCACCCGGGAGTACGAAGATGTACAATGAGTTGAAACGCTCGGTTTTGGTGGCATGGTATGAAACGAGACATCTCCGACTTTGTTGCAAGATGTTTAATATGTCAACAAGTGAAAGCGGAGCATCAAGTGCCTTCGTGGTTACTTCACCGATCACGATACCCGAGTGGAAATGGGATCGAGTCACAATGGACTTTGTGTCCGGACCGCCGTTGTCGCAAGTAAGAAGGATGCAATTTGGGTTATTATTGATAGACCGACTAAGTCGGCTCACTTTATCCCCGTATGTATGGATTTTTCATTGGATAAACTAGCTGAATTGTACGCTTCTCGATTGTGAGATTACACGGGTACCGATTTCTTGTGTCGGATAGAGATCCGAGGTTCACCTCGCGATTTTGGAAGAAATTACAAGAAGCATTGGGCACCAAGTTGCATTTCAAAGACCGCTTTCACCCCCAAACCGATGGTCAATCCGAGCGATAATTCGAGATACTTGAGGATATGTTGAGATGTTGCATCCTCGAGTTCAAGTGGTTCGTGGGAACGGTACCTACCTTTGATTGAATTCGCACAACAATAGTTTTCAATCAAGTATTAAGATGGCGCTTACGAGGCTTTGTACGGGCGTAAATGCCGTACACCATTGTTTTGGACCGAGCTCGGTGAGAACAAAATTTTGGAGTGGATTTGATTAAAGATGCTGAATGTAAAGTAAAAGTAATCCGTGAAAATCAAGATAGCCTCCGATCGTCGTAAATCGTATGCGGATTTGAAACGAAAGGACATTGAGTATCGTGGGAGATAAAGTGTTTCTAAAGTTTCGCCGTGGAAAAGATACTCGATTCGCCGTAAGGGCAAGTTGAGCCCGAGATTCATTGGGCCGCATTTAAATCTCCGAACGAGTTGGCCCGGCCATGTATCGCTTGATCTTGCCCCTAACTTGAAAAGATTCACAACGCCTTCCATGTTTCAATGCTTCGACGCTATAGATCTGATCCGTCGCACGTAATTAGTCCATCGAGGTTGAAATTCAAGCCGATATGAGTTATGAAGAAGAACCGATTCGTATTCTAGCTCGTGAAATGAAAGAGTTGCGAAACAAAAGGGTTCCGCTAGTGAAAGTGTTATGGCTCAAACACGGATAGAAGAAGCTACTTGGGAACCCGAGAACTCTATGAAAGAGCAATATCCAAACCTATTTACCGGTAAGATTTTCGGGACGAAAATTTCTAAAGTGGGGAGAGTTGTGACACCTTAAAACGACCCTAGTCGAAATGTGGTTTCGGGACCACAAAACCAAGGCATAAAAATAATTTAATATTTATTTTATTGCCTATAATGTGTGTTAACTCATGTGTGATATTTTTTATGCTTTGATTTAGAATTATAGATGTGAATTTCACTAGAAAGGACCTAGTAATAAACTTTGAAAGTATGAGGGGAAATGTGTGATGACTAATTAAAGGATGCATGCAAAACAATGGACTTGCATGTCAAATTTCCCCATAGTTAGTGGCCGCCATGACAAGGATTTATGGGCAAAAATCATGTCATGAAACATGTTTGGTAAATGGGTTATGATGGAAAGAATAAAATAAGGGTATGGAATAAACAATTAATGTTAGTAGATGAGAAACAAAAAAAAAAAAAAGTGTCCATCTTCCTCCATAGCTTGGCCGAATGTCCTAAAGGAAGAAAGAAAAAAATTTTGTTCATCTCTTTTCACTCTCTTGTTGGCCGAAAATACTAAGGTTAAGGAAGGAGTTTTGCTTCATACTTGGTTTGGAAGAGGATTAGGAAGAGGTTGGCTAAACTTGCATCAAGATTAAGGTATGTTTGAGGTTCATGCATGTTTTAGTTGCTAGCTTAATGTTCTTGTTAGCCCATGGTTCAAATCCTTGTTATGTCATGGGAATGAAATTCGCCAAAGTGAATGTGGTGTTAATGCCATTGCATGTTAAATAACAAGCTTGAAAGTGATACATGTGATGGAGGATTGAAGATTCTTAGATTTTCTTTTAGCATTTTTTTGAATGAGATACTAAGTTCTTTGTTTCACCATGACCAAATTGAAATGGTGTGGTGTTGTGGTATTCGCCATGATATATCCATAAGTATAATTCATGCATGTTGCATGGTAAGTAAGATTTAAGCTTTGGAAATGTGTATATATTTGGATATAAGCCACTTGAGAATTCGCCCTTGCACCTACATGAATATATGTTTGCACATGATGGATTGGTATGACATATATACTAATTCAAAGTGTATATTTGCTTGTGATGATGTGTTGATTATGAAGTAAATAAGAGATGTGCAATGAATTACGATATGTAATGTGTTAGTAGTAAAATGTATGCTGTTTTTTTTGTGTGGTACTAAGTGTATATTCGCCACATGAGGGGTAATTAGTGTGCATGCATTCGGTTTGAGGCAAGCATATTGATGCCTATTCTTGGCTTAGAAAATTCGCTAAGAGGAATATTAACTAATGTGTTGAGTTCGATTTATGATTTCGTATATATACAACTTTGATGCCTAATGTATATAAGGGCCAAGTACTTTGAACTTCACGTTGATGTTTGAATGTATTGAATTGCTTGTTGTGATGTAAAATGTGCATGACCATTGTGTATTTGAGCTAAAGGATGGCCATATGACCATTTACACTCCTTGTCATATTCGCCATAAGCTATCATGATGAGATTTTAATAAGTTAAATTTGTGTAAATTAGCTCAAGAGCAAAGGGAGCTAAATCCGATAAAGGGAAGGAAAAGTAGTTGAATAGCCGTTTAAATCGCTCGACAACATCCAAGGTAAGTCTTCGAGTGATGACCCTACTTGAATTATATCAAAATTATGCTCCTTGTTTGTGTGGCCATTGAGCCGAAATAGTAAAGGTTGATAGATATTTTGTGTTAGAGCTTTAGTAACGAAAATGAACTATGGACGTGTCTTGAATATTGATATATATGTAAGTGAACATTGGAAATATATCCGGCTAAGACCAAGGCATTCGTATGAAGTTGATATATCCGGCTAAGACCAAGGCATTCGTATGAAGTTGATATATCCGGCTAAGACCAAGGCATTCGTATGAAGTTGATATATCCGGCTAAGACCAAGGCCTTTGTGCAAGTCACCAACCGGGTTATGACCAAGGCAATCGTATGAGTCGCTATATCCGGTTAAATCCAAAGTATGTGATTCGAAGTGAGCAATCTTGCTGTGAAAATTTCAGCTTATACACTTGTGAAAATTCCAGCAATGAGGTATGTTTGTATGTGCTTGTACTAATTGAATTCTTACAAGTAAGTATGCGCTAAGTTGATAAACGAGCTACCGCCTTGGGCTAAGTTGTTCTTTTGTGTATGAACATAAGGGTCGGTGATGTGAAATAAGTATGAGTATGGGAATGTGAATTAGTAAAGTGGTTTAATTAGCCATGTGAATAAAATACCTTAGTCAAAGCTGATTTCATTGCTTGAGACTTACTAAGCATTAAAATGCTTACCCCGCTGTTTTGGCTCTCTGTTTTATAGGTTTCGCCGTTAGCTATCGGATTCGGGATCAAAGAAGTCAAGTCATCCACACTATCGAAGCCCCATTTTGGTACAAATTTTGGTTGAACTTTGAAATGGCATGTATAGGACCATCCTTTGTTGAAGGTCATGTACCTTCCGGTTTGTGTAAACTTGGATAGCCATGCGAAAATGGCTTATATACGCTTTTAGCATAGAACTATAATCGCTTGTATGTTGACCCTTATGAGGTATGGAATTATTTTGAAACGATTAGCCATTGGAATGGTTAATCATGATCACGCTTTGTGCTATGTATGTAAAAGGGCCAATTGAATCATGGAAAGTATGAAATAGGTAAAGCCTACTAAAGGCAGATGCTGACAGCAGCAGTGACGTGGATGTGAAAAATCACTAAAAATAGTAGGAATGGTATTAAATAGCAAATAAATTATGTAAGTGTACCTTGATGAATCTACTTTCATATGGAAGAAACGAAATGGTCATATGAGTTATAAGTTAACAGGTTTTAAAGTCCTTGTGAAATAGGGCCAGAACGGTTTCTGGATCCCTGTTCCAACTTTGGAAAATCATTGTAAATTAACCAGAGATAATTAGGAGTCATTCCATATATGTGTAGATTCCTCTCTGAGTCTAGTTTCTATAGAAACAAACGGCATTAGTATTGAAGCCCTGTACAGGGAGATATCCAATTCGTAACGCACAAAGGTCAGTGTAGTCGATCCCTACAACAGGCGAGACTTTAACTAATAAACTGTACTAATTGGCTCGACCAAAATTCTAGAAAAAATATGTAGATGGACATATGAGTCTAGTTTCAGGAAAAATTTACGGAACTGATTTTCGAGTTGTAAAACTCAAGTTATGAATTTTGGAGCGACTAGTACTCAGATTGGCAGCTTGTCTGAAAATTGTCAATAAGTGGGTTGAAGTCTGTTAACACCTCGCGTTCGACTCCGGCGACGGTCTCGGGTTCGGGGTGTTACAGCGTTTGATAAACTTTGGGGCACCATGGAAAATTTTCCTTATCTTAAATTGTTATACGCCCGTGTAGATGGGTCGTGTGGACTCACAAGCCCGTATGACTTGGGACACGCCCATGCCCTTCGGCCGTGTGCAACACTGACTTATCAACACTATCGTGGCACACACCCGTGCTGCATGCCCGTGGGCAACACTGTCTTTTAGATACGGCAAGGACACACCCCTGTGTGGCCTGCTCGTGTGCGTTTTGATTTAAAATTTTAAGTGCAAGGGACACATGGCCATAGCCCACACCCATGGGATGGAACCGTGTGTCACACATGGCCTAGACACACGCTCGTGTGTCTGACCATGTGGACCCTAATAGGCTATTTTCCAAGCCTTAAGTCACCTTTTTCTACTCCTTATACCTCGTGGTTACCAAGTTCGAAGGAAAACCTGATTATACACATGTAAATAATCTTGATAAAACTAGTTGTATGGAAACCTCATATCATTTGTTTCATACATAAAAGGTAATTTCCCATTTAGTGTTTATGGGTTTCCATGTCACTTTAATTTGTCTGAAATTGGCTCATTCATGTAACCCATTGCCAATTGGTAACAACCCATCACTTGTAAATAAAACCGTACAAAAATTCGTAGGTCATAGCCTACTTCAATTAAGCCAATTTTCATGGCCATATACAAAAAGATAAACATATTTTTACAAGCCTTCATTTGGAAAATTAAATGACACATATAACAAAATACTCAAAAATCCTATACATGCCATTGAACAAAATGAAAAATGTATTTATACCAAAGCTTGACTAGTTGATAGTGTGTCGACTCTCCAATTGTCTTCCAGTCCTTATGAGTCATCGAGCTCTATGAGATAGGGAAAAAGAAAGGGGTAAGCATTTACATGCTTAGTAAGCTCAAATAACCGGAAAGCAAACTTACCGAGTAATTATCATACATCCATATTTAAATCATGAAATCATCAATCATGAAATGATTCCCTATCACATGCACTCAATCAATGAGTTAGTTACATAACAAAGCATCATGTAATTTATGTAGATGAGCTCTTCATTCATCATTTTATTGACATACATCATATTAATCCCGTTGAGTTTCTTGGAAATCTCAATGGAATACCCATTAAGTGTCAATTCTTACGAATGATTATTTCACATATATGCACTCCCACGAACCTCACATCTTATGGCGGGATTACCAGTCCAGGCCAAATCCCTTATAGATATACACCCTTACTGAGCTCGGATTTGAATTACCAGTCTAGGCTAAATTTAGACCTAATTGGATTACCCGTCCGGGCTAAATCCATAATGCACACATATTCTTTAGGAGGCTCGATCATTCAAGGAACACCCGTCTGGGCTAGATCCTTTTCATAATTGAGATCAACGGATAACCCATCCGGGCTAAATCCTTACTGCAACACATGCAGGATCTCAAATCACACATAATTATGGGTTACCATCGAATTCCCTTTGTCAACCTCAACAGAGACATTTTTCACATGTTATGTGACACCCCTAATTTGACCCTAGTCGAAAAGTGGTTTCGGGACCACAAAATTGAGTCATAAAAATAATTAACCGTCATAGTTGATGCTTATTATATGTATATATGCATGTGTGAAAATTTCATGATTGAATTTTTGTTAATTGTAAGTGAATTTTATTAAATAGGACTTATGTGAGAAAATTTAGAAATGTGCTAGGCAAATGTAAAGTGGCCTATTAATGCATGTTATGAAAATGATGGGTTTGCATGTCAAATTACCCAAAATTAGAGCTAGTGGCCGGCCATGCTATGGGGTGAAACATGTTGGAAACATGTTGTGTTAGTGTGTTATGTTACAAAGAATAAAATAAGAGGTTAGTAATAAAGTAATGTAAAGAGGGGGGTGATGAAAACAAAGTTGTCTCATCCATGCCCCCCCTCCATTGCCGTGAATTGAAGGAAGAAAACAAAAGAAAAGAAAAAAAAATGTTCATCTTCTTCTCCTACCTCTCTCAAGCCGAAACTAACCAAGAAATGGAAGAAAGCACACCTAAGGCATTCGACCATCTTGTGTGGGGGGGGGAATTAAGGTATGATATCATGATATTCTTTTGAAATTTTTGTGAAGTTGAGTTGTTTTGGTGCTCATAACATGACCCATGTGTTAATTTTTGAGTTTGTGTTGCAAGAAACATTTGGTTATGTCCTTATATGTCAAATTGATGATAAATTTTTGATATTTGGTGAATGAATATGGGTTTCGGTCATGGTAGATAACAAGGAATGTGGTTGTTGTTCTTGTTAATTTGGATGAATTTTTGGTGGATAGGTGCTTGAATCAAACAAATGATCATGTGTGTACACTAGGTGCTAGTTGAGAAGAATCGGTCACTATATTGGAGGCCATTGCTGAATATGAGTTTAGTTATTGAGAGTGATGAATGTGTTTTGAGTTGATGGAATAAAAGAATGCTTAAAGATGTGTCACAACAAATTATATGTTAAGCTAAGGTTGTTAAATTATCAATCTTTCTTCCTAGCCGAATATGTGTTTATAAAGCTGAGTTGTTAAATAGATTTTGAAGTTAGCCCATGTATTTATTTTTGAATTTAAGAAGAATGATACATTCGACTATGCTTTGATGTGCTTGGATTGCTGTTCATTGAGTAAATGATTGAGGAATGGTTAGAAGAATTTGAATGCTAAACTAGTTGATTTGTTTATAATGTCCGATTATGATCATTTATAGAGACGTGAATGAATTGTTGTTATGTGAATAAATATTTGTTTGATGATATATATATATATGTATTCGGCAATGGGATAAAATGTGTATTAAGGTAATTTTCATGGTGATTATGCTTGTGATGTTGGGTTAATATTCGGCATTGAGTAATGTGGGGTAAGGTGATTAATCGGCTATTAAATTAGCTAAATTGAATAGGTATGTTTAATGATATGCTTAGTATAATGTATGATCTTATAACTCGGTTTGGTATTGAGATAAAGGTTAGATGTATGATTGGATTTTGGTATGTGTTAAATTGGTCAATCAAAGATTAAATGATATGTGATTGCCAAATGTGATTGTTAAGTGAATAATATTAGTTAAGTACTTAAGCAAATCTATTGTTTTACTTAAGCTTAAGAGCAAAGAGGATCAAAGTCGGATAGGGGAAAAGAGAAAGTAAACGAATAGCCGTGGACATCTAATCGTCGACCACGTCCGAGGTAAGTTTTAAGTGATTAAACGTTGAGTAAATTCAATCATAATAGGACATAATGAGTTGATTTAATAAGATATGATGTGGCCATGATATGTCTTAAACTCAAATGGTAAGTTCATAAGTGTTTGGACTTGGAAATTTAAGAGCAAATTGTAATATTTTGCTTTGGACAGCAGCAGTAACGTGATTTTAGAAAATCACTATAAATTGTTGGTGTGGAATTATAGGCTGAATAAAATATGTAATCAAAGCTTAGTTAGTCTAGTTTCTTATAAAAGAGACCGTGGAAGCAAAGAAATTTCCTATAAAGAGATATTTAAAGTTGTGTGGGACAGTGTCAGAATGACTCGAAATCCCTGTTCTGTTTTTGGAAAATCATTATAATTTGTACAAAAATGGTTATAAGATAAGATTTATATTATTAGAGTCCTTAATGAGTCTAGTTTTAAATGAAATTAAATAGAACACATTATGAATTCTGTACAATGAAAATTTGATTCAGAGTGAAGAATGGTCAGATTAGTCAAACAGTGAAACAGGGGAAACTTTAAGAAAAATCTGGTATTGATTGGCCAAACCTAAAATTCTGGAAATTTTATGGATGGAAGATATACGAGTCTATATTCAGGGAAAATTAACGGCAAGTGATTTGGAGTTTTGTAGCTCCAGTTATAAATAATTTAGTGACTATTGCTCAGGAAAACAGCTCGTAGTGAATATGTGATTTTGTTGTAAACATGGATAAAACTTGTTTTAGTTGCTCATAAGCTATTGATTAAACTCATACGTGAATTTTAAATCGTGATATTGTAAAATGATATATGAGTGTTAGACGGATCTTTGATATTAAAATTTGTGAAATTGTAAGTTTATGAGTATTCGAATATGAAATGATAGTATGGCGTGAAATTGAATTATTCATTGGAAAATGATTGATGTAGATTCGGCCAAGACAAAGTGTATACATGATAGTATATGTGGTATGTGAAGTATATTTGGATAATTGTGATGTGAATACATGAAAATTTATATTTTGATTTAAGATTTTATGTGATGAATGTGAACATGCATATATGTGATAAGGCCGAATGGCCAATGTGATGAATGTGAGCATGCATATATGTGATAAGGCCGAATGGCCAATGTGATGAATGTGAGCATGCATATGTGTGATAAGGCCGAATGGCCAATGTGGTGAATATGAACATGCATATGTGGTAAAGCCGAATGGTCAATGTGAAATATATATATGAGGTATGCATATGTGGTAAAGCCGAATGGTCAATGTGAAATATATATATGAGATATGTATATGTGGTAAAGCCGAATGGCTAGTGTGAAATATGTAGGCGATGTGTGTATATTGTGGCCGAACGACCAAATGTGAAAGGTGTGTATTACTAGATATTTGATGAGGCAAATGAATTCCAAATATGGCAGTCGATGTGAATGTTGTAACATGTGATTAAATGTACATGAAACTTGGAAATATATTCCGGGTAAGACCCGATGACTACGTGTGGAGATTATGTCCGGGTAAGACCCGATGACTACGTGTGGAGATTTTGTGCGGGTAAGACCCGATAACTTCGTGTGGAGATTTGGTCTGAGCTAAAGGTCTCGCCGATAATCCAAGTAGAGGTTAAAGCTATAAGACTTCGTAATAAGAATTGCTTATAAATATATTCAATGCGAAAGGTTAAACAGGTATGTACTCCAAGTTTATTTGTGAGCTTGATTTGAGCTAAATCATAAGGTAGTTATGTGATGCATACGAGAGCAATCTATGAGACTATTCCTATGATTATGTGACATCGGATCAGTGTGAGAGGTTATGTGAAATCATACAATATATCTATGTCACATGAGCTCACTTTTGTGTGAAAGTTTATCTGCCTATTGTATATGATGAGATGTGCATATTCGGTAAAGGGATGGTATACCCGAAGGAAGAGTGAAATAAAATATACGAACAACTATGTTATAATTTGATTGTTATCTATTGACACTGCTTAAAACTTACTAAGCATTGTAATGCTCACTTCGTTTCCTCTGTTTCCTCTGTTTTATAGATCTCATTGCGGCTACTGTGCTCGGGATCGTCAAGAACTAGTCACACTATCACTATCCACCGCTTGTTACTGTTATGTTTAGAATTATTTTATGGCATGTATAGAATAGACTAGTGGCGAAAGAATATTTTTGGTTAATGTATATAAGCCATGCGAAAATGGCATCTTTTGAATGTTTACTTAGTGAAGTTTAAATTTTACCTCTAGCTATGCTTAGTACTTATTTAAATGAACGATCTTTATTTCAAGAAAAGTTCAAAATTTTACTGTTCGACATGAGTTACAAGTCCGTAATGCCCTTACCTATTCTCGCGGCGATTACGGGATAGGGTGTTACATTTTATTGGTATCGAGCTACGGTTTAGTCGATTCTAGGACTAACGTAGCACGCGTGAGTCTATTTATACATGCCATAAAGTGATAAAATGATAGTGTGATGATTTTGACTATTAAAATATGTTTGTTTGTATTGTAATGAATCTTGATCCCGATCGAAATGTAGCAAGCTTCGACTATGAGAATTTGCGATATAACTTCACTTAGATATACCTAAATTATTAAGTTGATCAGTGCACGATCATGTACTCGTATTTGAATTTCGATTTGGATTGAATTATAAGGGTATAAGTGATGCAATTTTGAAAGAGTGATATGACTATAAATGTGATTTTTGTATGTGGTTATGGAACTGGAAGTTGAATGGTCAATAAGCATGTTGTGTTTGTATTCAAGTAATGTAAATGATATACTAATGTGTATTGCTATATGTGTATATGTACATGAGAATTGAGAGTGATATATCCTGCTAAGTCCCAAGAGCATTCGTATAGTGATGTATCCAGCCAAGTCCTGAAGAGCATTCGTGCTAGTGATATATCCGGCTAAGTCCCAAGAGCATTCGTGCTAGTGATATATCCGGCTAAGTCCCAAGAGCATTCGTGCTAGTGATGTATTCGGACTAAGTCCCAAGAGCATTCGTGCTAGTGATGTATCCGGCTAAGTTCAAGAGCATTCGTGCTAGTGATATATCCGTGCTAAACCCCGAAGAGCATTCGTGCTGGTGTTATATCCGGGCTAGGTCCCGAAGAGCAATCATGCTGGTGACGTGTATTCGGACCTTCGTGCTTAGCGTGCTTCGTGCCGTAATTTGAGCAAAGTTTAAGTGTTCATTACTATACGAATTCAAATTTAAATGAGATGATATGTTTAAAAGTGTACATACATGATGTTTATAGACTTGGTTAAGTCATTTCAATGTGTAATAACGAATGAATAAGAGCACTATGTGTGTGAATGATTAGAGGCACTGTGTATGTGTGAATTCCTTTAACCGAGCACTATGAGTGCGAGATCGGTCAGTGGGCACTAAGTGTGTGAAGTGGAATTCATGTAAGACCTCGTCTGGGACGAATGCATTGATTTGAGATAGTGTTTAAGACCATGTCTGGGACATGGCATCGGCTCGATATGTGAGAATATGTAAGTCCATATCTAGGATATGGCATTGTAAGAGCTATATGTGCTTAATGAGTATCCGTAATGATTTCGGATGATTCAACGGGTATATTTAAGATGATAAATAAAGTAAGATCAGAATAAGTGATACAGGTATGTATGGAAGGTATGTGAAAATCAAATGAAAGTAAAAATTTGTGAGTTCATATTATATTGTGTTATGTATACTAAATAAGTGAATACGTAAAAAGATGGTGGATATGTTGTTAAGAAATGAATTCATGTTATAAATGTGTTACGGATTTAGTTTATAGAATGCTTGGTATATGAAGTCATATGTGCTATTGCTAAATGACCCCTATTTTTTTTGTTAATCATATTCAAGAAATTATTTAGATTAAGTTCGACATTTGAAAGTCTGTAAGAATTTTTTATGAATGCTGATAATTTTGGATATATGGGTTATGTGCTAAAATAAATCCAATGCCGGTATACTATATGAGGCTTTATGCCAAATCGATTGTATACGGGTATCGTTAACGGTGATTGAATGTGCTAAATGAATTCAATGTTCAGGTATGTGGAAGTTGATTTTCTGTTGGAAATAGGTTAAGTTGAATAGTGAGATATGATGGAGTTATAAAGGATATTTATTGGGATGTTTGAATATATGTGTACTTTCGGTCAAAGTTACTGACTTATACATGAATGAAAATGTGGGTTACAAATATGTGGGTTGATGATGTGAATTATACATGTTAATATGTGCTTAATATGTGTTTGAAATGCATTTGTGAATTAAGTTAAGTGATTATTGCTTATGAAATCAAGAAAATGAGATATATGTGCATACTTGTAGAAATGTTTATGTACTTGTTTTAAGATAAGAAAATGATTTTATAGATCGATGCGAAATCAATAATGAATTACAATTGCTATCGATGAGCTAATGTTTATATGAATATAATTCAATAAGAGGACGTTATCTAAACTACGCATCGGTAGAAATTTTCGGGGACGAAAATCCCAAAAGGGGGGAAGAGTTGTGACACCCCTAATTTGACCCTAGTCGAAAAGTGGTTTCGGGACAACAAAATCGAGTCATAAAAATAATTAACCATCATAGTTGATGCTTATTATATGTATATATGCATGTGTGAAAATTTCATGATTGAATTTTTGTTAATTGTAAGTGAATTTTATTAAATAGGACTTATGTGAGAAAATTTAGAAATGTGCTAGGCAAATGTAAAGTGGCCTATTAATGCATGTTATGAAAATGATGGGTTTGCATGTCAAATTACCCAAAATTAGAGCTAGTGGCCGGCCATGCTATGGGGTGAAACATGTTGGAAACATGTTGTGTTAGTGTGTTATGTTAGAAAGAATAAAATAAGAGGTTAGTAATAAAGTAATGAAAAGAGAGGGGTGATGAAAACAAAGTTGTCTCATCCATGCCCCCCCTCCATTGCCGTGAATTGAAGGAAGAAAACAAAAGAAAAGAAAAAAAAATGTTCATCTTCTTCTCCTACCTCTCTCAAGCCGAAACTAACCAAGAAATGGAAGAAAGCACACCTAAGGCATTCGGCCATCTTGTGTGGGGGGGGGGAATTAAGGTATGATATCATGATATTCTTTTGAAATTTTTGTGAAGTTGAGTTGTTTTGGTGCTCATAACATGACCCATGTGTTAATTTTTGAATTTGTGTTGCAAGAAACATTTGGTTATGTCCTTATATGTCAAATTGATGATAAATTTTTGATATTTGGTGAATTAATATGGGTTTCGGTCATGGTAGATAACAAGGAATGTGGTTGTTGTTCTTGTTAATTTGGATGAATTTTTGGTGGATAGGTGCTTGAATCAAACAAATGATCATGTGTGTACACTAGGTGCTAGTTGAGAAGAATCGGTCACTATATTGGAGGCCATTGCCGAATATGAGTTTAGTTATTGAGAGTGATGAATGTGTTTTGAGTTGATGGAATAAAAGAATGCTTAAAGATGTGTCACAACAAATTATATGTTAAGCTAAGGTTGTTAAATTATCAATCTTTCTTCCTAGCCGAATATGTGTTTATAAAGTTGAGTTGTTAAATAGATTTTGAAGTTAGCCCATGTATTTATTTTTGAATTTAAGAAGAATGATACATTCGACTATGCTTTGATGTGCTTGGATTGTTGTTCATTGAGTAAATGATTGGGGAATGGTTAGAAGAATTTGAATGCTAAACTAGTTGATTTGTTTATAATGTCCGATTATGATCATTTATAGAGATGTGAATGAATTGTTGTTATGTGAATAAATATTTGTTTGATGATATATATATATATATGTATTCGGCAATGGGATAAAATGTGTATTAAGGTAAGTTTCATGGTGATTATGCTTGTGATGTTAGGTTAATATTCGTCATTGAGTAATGTGGGGTAAGGTGATTAATCGGCTATGAAATTAGCTAAATTGAATAGGTATGTTTAATGATATGCTTAGTATAATGTATGATCTTATAACTCGGTTTGGTATTGAGATAAAGGTTAGATGTATGATTGGATTTTGGTATGTGTTAAATTGGTCAATCAAAGATTAAATGATACGTGATTGCCAAATGTGATTGTTAAGTGAATAATATTAGTTAAGTACTTAAGCAAATCTATTGTTTTACTTAAGCTTAAAAGCAAAGAGGATCAAAGTCGGATAGGGGAAAAGAGAAAGTAAACGAATAGCCGTGGACATCTAATCGTCGACCACTTCCGAGGTAAGTTTTAAGTGATTAAACGTTGAGTAAATTCAATCATAATAGGACATAATGAGTTGATTTAATAAGATATGATGTGGCCATGATATGTCTTAAACTCAAATGGTAAGTTCATAAGTGTTTGGACTTGGAAATTTAAGAGCAAATTGTAATATTTTGCTTTGGACAGCAGCAGTAACGTGATTTTAGAAAATCACTATAAATTGTTGGTGTGGAATTATAGGCTGAATAAAATATGTAATCAAAGCTTAGTTAGTCTAGTTTCTTATAAAAGAGACCGTGGAAGCAAAGAAATTTCCTATAAAGAGATATTTAAAGTTGTGTGGGACAGTGTCGAATGACTCAAAATCCCTATTCTGTTTTTGGAAAATCATTATAATTTGTACAAAAATGGTTATAAGATAATATTTATATGATTAGACTCCTTAATGAGTATAGTTTTAAATGAAATTAAATAGAACACATTATGAATTCTGTATAATGAAAAATTTGATTCGTAGTGAAGAATGGTCAGATTAGTCAAACAGTGAAACAGGGGAAACTTTAAGAAAAATCTGGTATTGATTGGCCAAACCTAAAATTCTGGAAATTTTATGGATGGAAGATATACGAGTCTATATTCAGGGAAAATTAACGGAAAGTGATTAGAAGTTTTGTAGCTCCAGTTATAAATAATTTAGTGACTATTACTCAGGAAAACAGCTCGTAGTGAATATGTGATTTTGTTGTAAACATGGATAAAACTTGTTTTAGTTGCTCATAAGCTATTGATTAAACCCATACGTGAATTCTAAATCGTGATATTGTAAAACAATATATGAGTGTTAGACGGATCTTTGATATTAAAATTTGTGAAATTGTAAGTTTATGAGTATTCGAATATGAAATGATAGTATGGCGTGAAATTGAATTATTCATTGGAAAATGATTGATGTAGATTCGGCCAAGACAAAGTGTATACATGGTAGTATATGTGGTATGTGAAGTATATTTGGATAATTGTGATGTGAATACATGAAAATTTATATTTTGATTTAGGATTTTATGTGATGAATGTGAGCATGCATATATGTGATAAGGCCGAATGGCCAATGTGATGAATGTGAGCATGCATATGTGTGATAAGGCCGAATGGCCAATGTGGTGAATATGAACATGCATATGTGGTAAAGCCGAATGGTCAATGTGAAATATATATATGAGATATGCATATGTGGTAAAGCCGAATGGTCAATGTGAAATATATATATGACATATGTATATGTGGTAAAGTCGAATGGCTAGTGTGAAATATGTAGGCGATGTGTGTATATTGTGGCCGAACGACCAAATGTGAAAGGTGTGTATTATTAGATATTTGATGAGGCAAATGAATTCCAAATATGACAGTCGATGTGAATGTTGTAACATGTGATTAAATGTACATGAAACTTGGAAATATATTCCGGGTAAGACCCGATGACTATGTGTGGAGATTATGTCTGGGTAAGACCCGATGACTACGTGTGGAGATTTTGTCCAGGTAAGACCCGATAACTTTGTGTGGAGATTTGGTCTGAGCTAAAGGTCTCGCCGATAATCCAAGTAGAGGTTAAAGCTATAAGACTGCGTAATAAGAATTGCTTATAAATATATTCAATGCGAAAGGTTAAACAGGTATGTACTCCAAGTTTATATGTGAGCTTGATTTGAACTAAATCATAAGGTAGTTATGTGATGCATACGAGAGCAATCTATGAGACTATTCCTATGATTATGTGACATCGGATCAGTGTGAGAGGTTATGTGAAATCATACAATATATCTATGTCACATGAGCTCACTTTTATGTGAAAGTTTATCTGCCTATTGTATATGATGAGATGTGCATATTCGGTAAAGGGATGGTATGCCCAAGGAAG